>NC_059341.1:117026542-117329572 GCF_018350155.1 Leopardus geoffroyi
AGAGACCGAATGCATTTTTATCAGAATCAATATCCATTCAGCAACATTATAGAACTGGTTAATTTCATCTCATGGATTTATGAAGTCATGCTCAAAGACACAAAGGGAAACCTGGATGTTAGTGTCAGCTTTTTTAATTCAATAGCTGACACAAACACACACACCCAATTGCTGAAACTCTGTACATCTTTGAAACAGTGATCCAAGAACTCGTATGAGTTTAGACATGTACACTATAAATACCCAGCTGTGGCAATAAGCCATGGTGAGATACTGTGTATGACGACATTAAGCTTCTATGCACCATCCCTAGCAATTTAGCTCTTTTTTTTGTTTTTTTTTAATTTTTTTTTCAACATTTTTTTAATTTATTTTTGGGACAGAGAGAGACAGAGCATGAACGCGGGAGGGGCAGAGAGAGAGGGAGACACAGAATCGGAAACAGGCTCCAGGCTCTGAGCCATCAGCCCAAAGCCTGACGCGGGGCTCGAACTCACGGACCGCGAGATCGTGACCTGGCTGAAGTCGGACGCTCAACCGACTGCGCCACCCAGGCGCCCTGCAATGTAGCTCTTAAAGTAATCCGAACACAAGTTGGAGAGTATGGTACCAATCAAATAGATTTTAAAAACCCACAAAAACTAACAAAATGCACTTATTACACATTACACTTAGCCTCACCTGGAGATGAAAAATTAATCTCACTCTGACCCCACTCAGAATGCATTCCATTTATACGCTGTGTTCAGTGGGCCCAAATATTTAACTTTCCTATGAGTAACAAGGCTGGGGAGAAAAACCTACTCTTCTTCTTACATCTTCTCAACACCTGGGCTATCACATTAATCAAAAGTGATGTCCCTTACAACCTCTAGTTAGTGTAAGAGTGTGGAAAAGCAAGCAGATTTATTTAAATATCAGATTCATGGCAAGTTCCTACTTTGTCTTCAATTTTTGTTCTTTAATACAAAAGTATACCCAAACAAACAGAGACATTTCTCTAAACCAAGAGGGCTCACTGGAAGATGTCCGTATTAGGAAATCCTGACCTCCGAATCACAGGGCTGAGCTTGATAAGTTTGAGTTGCATTTTCTTTCCCTGAACTCAAGCTCAGCTGCTGTCCACCAACCTGAACTTGAGGCACAGAATGGAAATACACAAACTGGCTGAGCAGAAAACCCACCACTAGAATGCTGCAAAATCATGCTTTTAACCAAGGATGGAATGGAGTTAGGTTTACTTTCCTGGCCAACTAAAAAAACAAAACAAAACAAAAAAACCCTTAAATTTCAGCTTTCAAAATCCAATTTTCCAAAATTGAATTTTCCAAATTCAACTTTCTCATGGATCCATCCATCCATCCATCTATATTTTCAGGGCACCTTGTTGCAGTACATCATCTTGACAAGTTTTTTACATTTTCAAAGAAGACCAGACCATGAATCCCCTTGGTTAAGAATCACTCAGTGCCTTAACTGCAAAATGAGAAGAATGTGGCTGTTCAGCCTCTGAGTCAGATGGGAGGAGCACTGAAACCACGAGCTGCCCTAGTGACTGTTATGACCCAGGTGAAACCCCAGAACAGAGACCAGACAGACACGCTTGTGTTAGTCACAGGGAATTCTTACTACGTACCATTTAGAACCTAGTAATCTGCATGAGCTTCATTAGAAACAATGAGAACAGAATAGTCATTTCAATTTGCCATGTTACACTTACAGTATCCCAAGATTTTCCTACTTTTGCCAAACCAAACTAGGCATTTAAAAAAATTTCACTAATAAAAATGCTTCAAATGCTGCTAAGGTTATTTATAACAAAGAAAAAAAAGTTGGTGCAGTGTGCACGGGCACCACAAAATGTACTTTCTGGCCACCAGGTGGCATCATTGATTAATAAAAGTTAATTAACCCCTATTATTACCATTAGAAGCACAAAATTAGCCAAAACCTAGCATGTACCTCAAGAGATATACAAGTTAACTTTGTTCTCATATATGAAGCCCAGAGTGAAAGGATAAGGACACAACAAATACTATATGTTGTGAGAGGTCTACGTTTTCTGTATATATGGGCTCCTAGTAATAAGCCTTATCACCCCCTGATTACCTAATCAAAAAATAATCAACTTAAAGCAGAAAACTGTTCAGAAGTACACTTAACCTCTCCTAAAAATGAGTCACTTGTGGGATTGGGATTCTGGGACATTTTAATTCAAAAACACCCAGTTGGATTCCTGGACTATGTACTGAGAAACGGTTGGTGGCAAAGCACAGAGGAAATGAACATACAAGGACAGTGACATTCCAAAGTCAATCTGTTTTGAACTTGCGAATGTATCTTACTTTGTACTACCCACATTTCTTCTTTCCTCCTTAAATATGCACTGAAATCAGTGACACATCCAGAATTATGGGATCCAGAGAAAAATAAGTCTAGTCAATAAGCTTCTTTGCCAAAGTTTCAAATTTTAAAGGCAACCAGAAATTATCCTGACTTCTGAGACAAATAAATTATTTTAAATACCAAAAATAAAAGTCAAGTGTTACGTTACAAGACATACTGCTGCCATCTTCAAGGCAGCTTGGTGAAGTGGTCAAGGGCACTCACTGGCAGTGTGAGGATAGACTCTTCATCGTCCAGCTATGTCTAGCTGAGGCTTTTGACTTTGGCCATGCCCTGTAGCATTTCTGTGTGTCAATATCCACATACATAAAATAAGTAGGGTGGACCAGACTGGAAAACTGTAATGATTATCATTCTAATGTATTATGAAGCACATTTAAAAAAATATTCTAAAATGCATTATAGGAAATCTGGAAAATTAAACAATGGAGAGAACTCAAACCACGCACATCTGTTAAATAACTATTATGGAGGCGCCCAGTTGGCTCAGTCAGTTAAGCACCCAACTTCGGCTCAGGTCATGATCTTGTGGTTTGTGAGTCTGAGCCCCACATGGGACTCTGGACTGACAGTGTGGAGCCTGCTTGGGATTCTCTTTCTTCCTCTCTCTCTGCCCCTGTCTTGCTTGTTCTCTCTCTCAAAAGAAAAATAAACTTAAAATAACTATTATGATTAAAAATATTTCCTTGTTTTTATAAATACTTGATTTTAATTTTAATAATATATAGGATTTTATAGCCCATTTAAAATCTTTTGGCCCACATATTTTTTTCCCATAGGAATAGCTGAACAACATCCCGTGAGAGGGATGTTATTCGGTACTTAGGTACTAAAGGTCATTTAAAAATTATCTTGTTTTGGCTGTTCTAAATAATATAGTCCTATATCCTAATTTGCCCATAATGATGCTGCTGTATACTTGTTGCCCTTGTCTAACTATAAATAGTGCCTTTCACTCTTTGAATAATAAATTGTCTAATCATTTTAAGTAACACTGATCAGTATCTTCACATATTTGTCTTTTTTTACATACTTGAGATTATTTCCTGATCAGAGAAAATGAAGTTTTTTTAAAGTACCTGATATATATATATGAGAGATCCTCCCTAAAGGGATACACCAACTTAAAATATCATTATAAATACATGAGAATATCAAATTCACTAATGATCCAGTTATATGTATTGTAGTTTTTTATTGCTGATATAGTAGGGGGAATTAAAAACTTGTTTTAATTAATACTTATGATTTAGAGGATGTTAGATATGCCACTGTGTATTTATTATGCATTTTCTTAGTGAATTATTCCTATGTTTAGTCTAGATATCTAAGGGAATTTTAATATTCTTAGTGAAAAAGCAATTTCTTTCATATTTGCTACTAAGATATTTTCTGACATATTGTTTATCTTTTGACTGTTTTAAACCTCTATAATGCTTTTATTATTTAGAATAGTATAAAGGTATCAATATTTTCCTTTATAATTTCTTTATTTTTCTGGGCTTAGAAAACCATCTCTCCTCTTCTCCCTATCCTTAGTTTTAATAACCAATTTTATTTTTTTTACCTTCTTTCCCCCTGTAGTTTAATGCTTTATATTTTTTATTTTAATTAAGGCTTTCTTTTTTTTTTTTTTTAAGAGCAGTTTTACATTCACAGTAAAGCTGAGAGGAAGGAACAGAGATTTTCCATACACCTCCCACTCCCACATGCACAGCCTCTCCCATTAGCAACATTCCCCACCAGAGTGGTACATTTACTACAACTGATAAAGCTATACTGACACATCATTATTACGCAGAGTCCATAGTTCACTGTTGGTGTTGTATATCCTATGGGTTTAGACAAACATAAAATGACATGTATCCCTGATGATGGTAATGTACAAAGTATTTTCACTGCCCTAAAAATCCTCTATGCTCTGCCTATTTAATTTTGATTTTAGTGTATTCACTAATGTATGAATCTCAATTTTCTTTCTTAAAAAAATTTTTTTTAATGTTTATTTATTTTTGAGGGGGGTGGTAGGGAGAGAGGGAGACACAGAATTTGAAGCAGGCTCTAGGCTCGGAGGTGTCAGCACAGAGCCTGATGCAGGGCTCAAACTCACAAACCATGAGATCATGACCTGAGCCGAAGTTGTATGCTTAACCGACTGAGCCACTCAGGCGACCCATTAATTTTTCCTTTCTTCTGTCTTACACTTCCTATCTTGCCATACATTACATTTTTATAAACAGGGTCATTTTAAAGTTACCTCCTTATTCTATTAATAGAATAATAATTTTCATTTTTCAAATGTTTATTTATGTTGAGAAAGAGAGCATGTGCATGCATGAACACATGCAGGAAAGGGTCAGAGAGAGGGAGAGAGAGAATCCCAAGCAGGCTCTGCATTGTCAGATCTCGTGAACCAGGAGATCATGACCTGAGCTGAAACCAAGAGTCGGATGCTTAATCAACTGAGCCACCCAGGCGCCTCAATAATTATTACTGTTCAATCAATAGGTCTTTCTTTTATACATATACATATATATATATATATATATATGTGTGTGTGTGTGTGTGTGTGTATATGTGTGTGTGTGTATATCTATATCTATATCTATATCTATAATTTTCCCCCCTTCCCCCAGGGTCTTCTATTAAGTTGCTCAAATTCCACATGAGTGAAAACATAGATATGTCTTTTCTCTGACTGACTTATTTCACTTAGCATAATACCTCTAGTTCCATCCACATTGTTGCAAATGGTAAGATCTCATTCTTTTTCATTGCTGAGTAATATTCCATTGGATGTATGTATGTATGTGTGTGTGTGTGTGTGTGTGTGTGTGTGTATACCAATCTTCTTTATCCATTCATCAGTTGATGGACATTTGAGCTCTTTGGATAAATTCCTATAGTGCTATTGCTGGGTCATAAGATAATTCTATTTTCAAATTTTTGAGGAACCTCCACACTGTTTTCCAGAGTAGCTGCACCAGTTTGCATTCCCACCAACAGTGAAAGAGGGTTCTCCTTTCTCCACATCCTCGTCAACATCTGTTGTTGCCTGAGTTAATTTTAGCCACTCTGGTGTGAGGCAGTATCTCAATGTGGTTTTGATTTGTATTTCCCTGATGATGAGTGATGTTGAGCATCTCTTCATGTGTCCGTTAGCCAACTGGATGTCTTCTTTGGAAAATTGTCTATTCATGTCTTCTGCCCATTTCTTCCCTGGCTTATTTGTTTTTCAGGTGTTGAGTTTGGTAAGTTCTTTATACATTTTGGATACTAACCTTTTATCTGATATGTCATTTACTTACAAGTATCTTCTCCCATTCTGTTGGTTGCCATTTGGTTTTGTTAATTGTTTTCTTTGCTGTGCAGAAGCTTTTTATCTTGAGGATGTCCCAATAGCTCTTTTTTGCTTTTATTTCCCTTGTCTTTGGAGACATGTCAAATAAGAAGTTGCTGTGGCTGAGGTCAAAGAGGTTGTTGCCTGTTTTTCTCCTCTAGGATTTTGATGGTTTCATGTCTCACATTTAGGTCTTTCAACCATTTTGAGTTTATTTTTGTGTATGGTGTAAGAAAGTGGTCCAGTTTCATTCTTCTGGATGTTGCTGTCCAGTTCTCCCAGCACCATTTGCTGAAGAGACTGTCTTTTTTCCAGTGGATACTCTTTTCTGATTTGTCAAAGATTAGTTGGCCATACATTTGTGGGTCTGATTCTGGATTCTCTATATTATTCCATTGGTCTATGTGTCTGTTTTTGTTCCAATACCATACTATCTTGATGACTACAGCTTTGTAGTACAGGCTAAAGTCCAGAATTGTGATGCCTCCAGCTTTGGCTTTCTTTTTCAACATTACGTTGGCTATTCAGGGTCTTTTGTGGTTCCATACAAATTTTAGGATTGTTTGTCCTAGTTCTAAGAAGAATGCTGGTGTTTCAATAGGTCTATTCTTGCAATGGGATTATGTGCTTTTAATTATTGATGTTGTAGGATATGTATTGGCTGATGTTTCCCTCCCAGAATATTCTTTAATGATGTACTCTATTTTGCTAAACTGTGGGCTTCATGAAGACAAGGAGCTTGAATTATCCTCAATTCCAGTACCTAGAACAAGGTCTGGTACATATTCAATAAATGTTTCCTGAATTTATGGTGGACTAAATGATACTCCATTTAGGGTAACCACTTCTTGCTTTCTACTTTACTAAGCAGTTGAGATAATACCTTGAGGGTCTGACTAGTGTAAAAGTACTCAGGCCCCTGCTCTCATTCTCTTGCCTCTCAAATATTAATTCTATTCTGGTCCTTGAAATGTGGCCCCGGGCTGCCTCTTGTACATACAGTGCTTGTCTGAATTAGAAAAAGTGACCTTTCTGGGCTCTCAGAAAGCAGGCCATGCCTTTCTGTGAATTAGAAAAGGCCACCTCTCCTGGGCTGATGCACCCCCACCCAGAGCACACAAGATGTCGAGCAGAGTGCAGGCTGGACCTGGACATCAGCCAAAGCCCTTGTACAGGACATAGCCAATGAGGCAGCCCTGGTCTATGCTAGACTTTGGGTCAGGGCCCTGGTCCTGAGGTGGCATGCCCAAAGGACTTACAAACTAAATCTAACTCCACGGGCTCATCTTACACAAAATTGTGTAGCAGATTTTACAATGGACAGAATCTTCCTGTGGTCCCTTTTTATTGGGACAGACTGGCTAGGCATATCCAGGATGCCCTTAGAGGAATCCAAACGGTAGGAAGTCTCTCAACAAAAGTAAACATCCATTATTTTGAATTGGTTGATACTGCTTTTTTCCATGGATACATTTTCCAGCCCTTAAGCCTGCCAGTTTACTAGGTGACAATCTCAAAGGTACAGAAATGGTTTTGGCACAGTGAAGTTTCATTTACAGAAGTTCTTATCCATATTTGGTCCTTACCACCCTAATTATCAACAAAGAACAAATTTAGGTTTAGGGAACTAAGTATATTTTATTTTATTAGCCGAAGAATAGCCAAGAAAAGAATAAAGCAAATACAAACACTAAAGTGAATTCAAGTTTGAGTGAATTTCAGCATTTTCTTCAATGGGAACAGTTCCCGATGTAAGCCCATGACTAACAAACACTAAGAGGAAAACTCAGTCAGTTTGCTGGATCTTTGGCAAGGCAAGTTTCAATGATAAAGGCATTTGGCTATCTACAGGGAATCTGAGTCAAACATACACAGAGAACTAGAACAAAGAATGACTTTACAATGATGTCTGTGGGTACAGTTCTGGGGATCTACAAACTTGGATGGGCAAAGAACAAAACAACAAACAATATTTTCACTAACTACTACGTGAAATACAGAATTTCCTTCTATTGTGAATGTAGGCAACACACCACAGTATTACCAATGATACCAATGACTTTACCACCAGAGAAGTCACATATTTTTTTATTATCACATCACAGTTGTTGCAGATATCTCAAAATACTGTTTACCATCACCACTATATCAAAATCATGGTAGTTCTTATATCTACCACCAGATCTTCTTTTTAATGCATTACTAAAGTAGCACATGTATTATTATGTAACACTATAAAACTATTTTAATAACTGTATTTCAGGCTAATTGGTTCCTTTCAATCTTATGTATATTATTTTGTAACTTTAAAAAAAGTATTCTAAGAGATCCATAGACCTCACCAGATTACCAGAGGGATCCAGGCATAAAAAAGGTTAAGAACCTCTATTCTGTAGAGAAAGTGAGATTACATTTAAAAGCTATAATTTAGGGGTGCCTGGGAGGCTCAGTCGGGTTGAGCATCCAACTTTTGGTTTCAGCTCAGATCATGGTCTCATGGTTTGTGGGTTTGAGCCCCATGTCAGGCTCTGTGCTGACAGTGCGGAACCTGCTTGGGATTCTCTCTCTCCCTCTCTTTCTGCCTCTCCCCTGCTTGCTCTGTCTCTCTCTCAAAATAAATAAATAAGCTTAAAAACATTCAAATAAAAGTTATAATTTAATAGAACAGGCAGATAAAATGTGCTTATATCCTAAAGTCTTTCCATAGTACTAAATATTTCCACAGTACTAAGATATTTCATGGATAGAATTTATTAAATACCATCTCTCAAAATACCTTGTTCACAACTATAATTAAAAAATTAATTGTAACATGTTAAGAGTTGAGCTAATAACAACAGGAATTCTTAATATTATCACTGCCTTACATCAGGGTCTTTGGGATCTTCACTAACTAAATTCCTTGGCTGGTGATTGGGACAGCCCCACCTTTCATCACGTTCTGCCCTAGAGAAAGTGTTAGAATGACTTTGAGGAAGACAATTAGCCCTGGGTTATAAAACAAATATTTGCTAAGCAGAAGTTTCATTTTTCAGTAAGAATTTTTTAAAAGTCATGCATTAATTTGACTGTGATCTTTTGTTGAATCTGCTTATTAGTCCGTTCATAGCTCAAATTAATAGCTTCAGAACACTGTAACAGATGTTTTTAATATCCCATTTTCTACCAACATGGGAAATCCTGGATTTCTAAAACCTAGAGGGAGTTAATACCATCCCAGACTAAAGGCAAAGATTACAGGAAAAGTAATATAATATGTCGTTAGTCACTTATAACATAAATATTTAGAACAAGATCAAAGAAAACTACCTGATCCAAATTTAATCAAAGTTCAAAGGACTGTTTTTTCCTCCTAAATATAGAAATGGAAAAGATATTTCAGAGGAATTTTTAAATTATGTTTTTCATTTTATTTTACTTTCTCAACATGATCCTCACTGATTTAACTTTTTTCAACACCAATGTAGTAACTTTCCACAAATAAAAGGTTTTTTTGTTGGAAAAATTTATACTGCATATAACACAGAGACAAAAAAAACCTAAAAGGATCTATGATAGTCATCTCTGGATGGTAGAAGATAAAGAAGAACTATGTTTTATAATACTTATATATTTTTTTTTTAATTTTTTTTTTTTCAACATTTATTTATTTTTGGGACAGAGAGAGACAGAGTATGAACGGGGGAGGGGCAGAGAGAGAGGGAGACACAGAATCGGAAACAGGCTCCAGGCTCTGAGCCATCAGCCCAGAGCCCGACGCGGGGCTCGAACTCACGGACCGCGAGATCGTGACCTGGCTGAAGTCGGACGCTTAACCGACTGCGCCACCCAGGCGCCCCAACTTATATATTTTTTAATAGGCACAAAAGACCCTTACAAAAATAAATCCTCAAAATATAGTCACTCAAACAAATGATGAGATCAGTTTAATTTTCAGGACTCGAGGAGAGGACGCTCTTGGTGAAAGCCTCAGTGGTTGGGCATGGCCCCAAAGAGGAGGACTAGAAGCTCCACCAGAGCAAGGACCACCTTGGTGTTGGCCAGTGTATACAGGTGTCCGGCTCAAGTTCAGTCCATATAAATATTGATTAATGAAAGAGAGAATCTGGCCTTGAGGACATCTTTCAGTACAGAGTAAAAAAAACCTATTGCAGTTACAGCAAAGGAAAACAAAGTTTGGGAAATTCTGGGTTATAACATGTGGCCTTTATATTGTGAATAATAATGCCCCCCCCCCATTAAGACTTTTTTTTAGAGTGATTTTTTGTTCACAGCAGACCTGAGAGAAAGGCATAGAGATTTCCCATATACCCTCTGCCCCAGACATGCACAGACATTCCCATTATCAATATCCTCCACCAGAGTGGTATGTTTGTCAGAATGGAGGAAGCTACATTGACACATCACAACCCCCCACTCCTCCCAAAGCCGATAGTTTACATTAGGATTTACTCTTGGTGTGGTATATTCTATGGGTTTGGGCAAATGACAGGTATCTGCTATTATGGTAGGATAATGTAAGTTTTCAACTTTCCTGGGCTCTCCTCCCAGTTCCTGGCAGGGCTGCTAAAACCCTTGTGATTTTCTAAGTGATAAGAGCACTAGGAGCATCTTTTGTTCTAACATCTGGCCTCTGACCCTAGTTCTGACAGAACTCCTAAATCCTCTGAAACTTCCTAGGTGATAGGAATGTCTTTTGTTATAATGAGCTGACTCTGGGTGGGCTCCTGAATAGCTCCTAGATAAGGGCTGGTCACCAGAAAGATCAAGCCATGATTATAAGCTTGAAACTTTCAGCCCTACTCTCCATCCTATAGGAAGGGAAGAGGGCTAGAAGTGGAGTTAATATTGGATCATGACCACATGATGAAGCCTTCATTAAAATTCTGAAGTATAGGGGTTAGAGTTTCTGGTTGCTGAACATGTGGAGGTGCTGGTAGAGTGGTACCCAGAGAGGGCATGGAAGCTCCAAGATCCTTCCCATATACTTTTCCCTATGCATCCCTTCCATGTAGATAGTCACTTTTTTCCTTCATCATACCTTTAAAAAAATTATTTATGTATTTATTTTTGAGACAGAGAGAGAGAGAGAGAGAGCGTGCAAGCGAGTGGGGGAGGGTCAGAGAGAGAGAATATCAAGCAGGCTCCGCACTGTCAGCATGGAGACTGATGTGGGGCTCAAACTCACAAACCATGAGATCATGACCTAAGCTGAAACCAAGTGTCAGACACTTAACTGACTGAAGCCCTCCGCTTTTACCATATCCTTTAAAAATAAACCAGCAAATGTAAATAAGTGTTACTCTGAGTTCTATGAGCCATTCTGGCAAAGTAGTGAATCCAAGGAGAGAATCAGGGGAACCCAGATTTATAGCTGGTTGATCAGAAATACAGGTGGGGCGCCTGGGTGGCTCAGTCGATTGAGCGTCAGACTTCAGCTCAGGTCATGATTTCGTGGTTCATGAGTTTGAGCTCATTGGGCTCTGTGCTGACAGCTCAGAGCCTGGAGCCTGCTTCGGATTCTGTGTCTCCCTCTCTCTCTGCCCCTCTCCTGCTCACGCTCTGTTTGTCTCTCAAAATGAATAAATGTTAAAAAAAAAAAGAAAAGAAAAGAAATACAGGTGACAACCTGGGACATGTTGAATGGCATGTGAAGTTTGCAGGGGGGTAGTCTTGTGGGATGGAGCCCTTGATCTGTAGAATCTGGCACTATTTCCAGGTAGACAGTGCCTGAATTGAATCAAATTGTAGGACACCCAGCTGATGTCAAAGATAATTGCCTAGTATGGGACTAAACTACACATCTGGTGTCAGTACTGTGAGTGTGGTGGTGGTGGTGTGTGAACAGGAGAGACACAGGAGTGGGTTTTTCCTTTTGGTATCCTTGGAAAAGAGATTAAGTGACAATGTGCCAGGGGTGGTGGTGGTGATAAGAGGTAGCATGACCAGAAGGAAGATATTGCCACAATTTGACAGGAGTTTAGGAAGGCCTGGCCTAGAACAAGGGAAATGGAAACAGCAGGAATCAGAAGCAAAGGAAAACTGGTCAGCATATCCTATGACAGAGAAAAGAGGAGGAAAGGGAAGTATTTCAGTCCTTTCCACAATTTTGTGCTTGGGTAACTGGAAGAACGTTTCAACTCTTAATAATTTATTGACCCACTCATCCATGAAACATTAATTGACACCACAGCATGGGGATTCTCAACCTTATAAAAAGGAACAATGTTTAACTCCCTAAGCCTTTCAGCTCATTGAGTTCCTGTTATGTGCCAGAGTCTATGACAGACACGGAATCAGGATAATAAAGACGGTCTCAACACTGAAGAGATGAGGAAGGAAATAAACAGAGGTAAACAATTAATGTTGCTCCTACAGCAGCACCTGTTTCTTTCCATTACTTCTTCACTGCTGCCTCAAGACTCTCATGCTCCTGGGGCACCTGGGTGTCTCAGTCGGTTAAGCATCTGACTTCGGCTCTGGTCATGATCTCACAGTTTGTGGGTTCAAGCCCTGCATCATGCTCTCTGCTGACAGCTCAGAGCCTGGAGCCTACTTCGGATTCTGTGTTTCCCTCTCTCTCTGCCCCTCCTCCGCTCACACTCTGTCTCTTAAAAATAAAAAAACATAAAAAAATTAAAAAAAAAAAAGACTCTCAGGCTCTTAACTGCAAACAGGTTCTGGGCCCCACATAGATTTCAAGATCTGACTAGATCCACTTGCTTTGAGTGGCCAATATAAAGGTAAAATGTATAAGTTTTCCTACTTAAATTAAGTAAACCAGTTATTTTATTTTACCTTTTAAATAAAATAATTCTAATATTAAGCATTTATTATACAACATATGCATTTTCTTTAATCTTATTTTGAGTTGAGTTAAAAAAAAAAAAAGTACTACCAGGAATTTAGTTGAAAGTGCTTTTCACTATGCTGAAGGAAGACAAAGCTAAGTCAAATATCCAACTGAAAGTCAAATTATGTCCAGGAAGAAAATTCTGCAAGACAACAGGATGGTTGTCTGACTAGTAGGGGCAGGTTGCAGTATCTGGGGATTTCCATCCACCTTTCTCTAAAAGGATTCCAAAAGAAACTATCCTATCTTATCTGTACTTCATCTCTACATTTTTCAGTCTTTCCCTCCTGAAACCAAGGGGGTCACATATCTATACTGAGTCAGGCAGGGATCCTTCCCCTAGTCGGCCTGAAACTCATTACTGAATCAAAGTTGTTAAAAGTTGCCCCAAATAGTCTTGCTGTTCCTCTCTGTTCCTATATACTTTGTGCTCTTGGAATTACTCCAAATTCTAAAATGAAAATGAAAGTTATATAACCCCACAAGGTTGTTCAAAGGATTAAAACACTGAGCTTGTTTATCCAAAAATGAGGACCCCGTTTGAATAGATGCAAACCTAAAGATTTAAAATCCAACTTCTAAAAATTTAAGTGTATAGACAGGGAGCACTTTGATAGCAACTGTAGAAATATCTTGCAAAATCAGGAGTAATCAGAATATAACAAAAATGAGTACCGGAAATTCAGAGTAAAAAAAAAATTTTTTTTAATGTTTACTTATTCCTGAGAGAGAGACAGAGTGTAAGCTGGGGAGAGGCAGAGAGAGAGGGAGACACAGAATCCAAAGCAGGCTTCAGGCTCTGAGCAGTTAGCACAGCACCCGATGCAGGGCCCGAATTCACAAACAGTGAGATCATGACCTGAGCCGAAGTCGGACACTTAACCAACTGAGCCACCCAGGCGTCCCTGGAAAATCAGAATTTTAAATAAAAATATAAACAAACCCTTAGCATCACAGCCTCCATATGTCCTTAGGATTCTAGGACCATATGTATACTTCAGTACTATCTGTGTAGTTTGGGGAAGGACAATTCACCTCTCGGAATATGTCTTCCATTTATTTTTATTTTTTATTATTATTTTTAAAAGGCCTAAGCCATGGGGCGCCTGGGTGGCGCAGTCGGTTAAGCGTCCGACTTCAGCCAGGTCACGATCTCGCGGTCCGTGAGTTCGAGCCCCGCGTCGGGCTCTGGGCTGATGGCTCAGAGCCTGGAGCCTGTTTCCGATTCTGTGTCTCCCTCTCTCTCTGCCCCTCCCCCGTTCATGCTCTGTCTCTCTCTGTCTCAAAAATAAATAAACGTTGAAAAAAAAAAAAAAATTTAAAAGGCCTAAGCCTATTTAAAGTTTATTTTGAGAGAGAGCGGAGGAGGTGCAGAGAGAGAGGAAGAGAGAGAATCCCAAGCAGGCTCTGCACTGTCAGCGTGGAGCCAGATGCAGGGCTCAAACTCAAAACCTGCAAGATCATGACTGGAGCTGAAATCAAGAGTCAGACACTTAACTGACTGAGCCACCCAGGAGCCCCTAAATATGTCTTCCTTTAGGAGAAGACATCATCTCTGAAATTCTCTATCTCAATGTCATCCTTTAGGCTAAAGATGTTTTAGCTTAACAAGATATTTTAAACCTATCTTAAAAGCAGCCAATATTATTTCCTGAATGGCTTCCAATGTAATCAAAACTGACCCAGAGAAATTGAAGTGCACTAAATTATTGGTAAAAGACCCACTCCTTGACCTTGAGGAGTTTATAATCAAATTACGGAACCAATTTTCAAATTACAAAAATACTAGCAAATTCACAAGGCACCAAATACAGTAGTACCCCTTATCCATACTTTCACTCTCTAAAGTTTCAGTTAACCAAGTCAACAGCTGTGAGTGTAAGGAGGCAGAAGATCCTTCTAACATGTCACATAAGGTCAACAGTAGCCTAGGGATACACAGTGCCTAATGTCATTCATCTCACTTCATCTCACTATGTAGGCATTTTTTCATTTCACATCATCATAAGAAGGGTCACCATAGTATAATAAGATAGGAGAGGAAGATGAGGCACCCAATCAGTTAAGTGTTTGTCTTTGGCTCAGGTCATCATCTCACGGTTTGTGAGTTTGAGTCATGCATCGGGTGAGCTCGATCCCTGAATCAGGTGAGCACGAGCCTCACTTCGGATGAACACGAGCCTGGCTTCTCTCCCTCTCTGCCCCTCGCAGGATTCTCTTTCTCTGCCTTTCACTCATTTGCACCGCCACCCCCCCTCTTTCAATTAAAAAAAAGAAGATATGAAAGAGACCGTATTCATTTAACTTTTATTACACTATATTGTTATAATTATTCTATTTGCTATCATAAAATACATGAAATCTGTTCTCTTAAAAAATAATTTTTAAAGCTTACTTTGGCTGTTTCATCACTTCTCAGTTAAAACCAAACTTCCATGAATCATAAATTAAATGTATAACTTTACTTAGATCAGTCATAGTGTGGGGGGAGAAACATTTTTACATTAAAATTTCAGAATTTTGCTCTATCCTTCTCTCATTTGAAACCACAGTAGTCTTTGGCCACTATAAACACACTCCACAGCTGTAGAAACAGCCTAAGCCGTTTAACAGCTTCATTTACGACACAGCATTGAATTTATCTAGCAAAAACACAACACATGCATTGGTACTTCCTTTTTGTCCTGTGTTTTCTAAATCTCTGCCAAAAGCAGAGGAAAGAAAGTACAAATGGACAGGATATCCTCAAATTATTTGGTTTGCCTTATGTCATTCCAAAGAAAAATCTAGTGTTTGATTCACAGCTCGAAATTCAAACTGCACACTTGAAACACCTACAGTGGCCAGTTCCAGATGCTGAGGGCAGGCGTTCCTCAACAGCACTTTGTCTTTTAAAAGGCAACCTTGGAAGGCTTTGCCTAAAGGAGTATCAGGAAATTCTGGCTTTCCAGGACTCACACGTACTACATCCGATATAGTTTTTGGCTCACAAGAAAGGATTTAGTGAAGGAAAGGAGCATGCCCACTCTTTCTTATGAATACTAACAGGAACCAAGTACCTCAAAATCTATTTACATGAAATCACTACAGACTGAACTTAGAGTTGTGGTGGAATTTTGATATTTTTATCCATTTGACACAATTCTTAATGCACATAATATATGTATACTAAGTTGCTGCACATCCAATTATTTCACCAAATACTCCAGTGGACCTAGTAGAATGTGTCAGACACTAGACTTGGTGTGAGACTGTACTAGCTTTTCTGTGACACCAAACCACTTATCTCTATTATTACATCTATGTAAATAATACCGTGATATATGGATGGCTACGGTGAAGACTTGGAAGGGTCAAGGAATATAAAGCCCTGAGCACAGTGTATACCTTCATTCAAATCATAGACTCTTGGCTTCTTCTTCCCTTTTTTTTTTTTTTTTTTTTTAACAGTTATAGGAGTAAGCCAGATAGACATGGCCCTGTAATCTTGAAGCTTACAGTCTACTAGAAGATATAGATAATGACCATGAGAACAACAACATGATGATGATGACGATAAGGATACTACTATTATTAATAGCAGCCGATACTGGTTTAGAACTTAGTATGACCAAAGCACCATTCTAAGCACATAGCTCATTAATCAATCCTTACAACCCTCTGAGGTAAGTGACCAGGGCAACAAATATGTGTGAGTGACTCCCTAAACCTCATTCTTGAGCAGCTGGGAAAGGTCATTCTTGGGATTAATAATATTAATCAGGTAAAATGTCACAGGGATGTGGGGTTGGGATGGTATGATGTACATGTAAGAATAATGCCCACGCAGAGAATGCATGCAGGGATGATCAAAGAACTGATCAAAGAACTGGTTGGTTGGCAAACTGTCAGAGAAGCCTACCTGTCAGCAGCAGCCTGTACTGGGGGATCCTCTGAACTGGCTTGAGTAGGTAGTGCTTGAGGGCCAGGTTAGCACAGCGTGGGCTCATCTGAAAGGAAAAGGTATCCAAAGTCAACACAGGCATTCTTCTAAAAAGCATGGGACCCAGATTCAAGTGCCCAGGAAGCCAAACTTGAGGTGGTCATCAACTGTGGAAGGGGATTCATGGAAAAGCCTGCTGTAACTTAAGGCTCAGCTGTTATGCTAAGAGGGAAACCATAGCCCACTCAGCACCTAGCCCACCCTTTTCTGCAGGTAGGTCTCTGAAGTCACAGGCTCACTGCAATCATTTGTTCACAGCCCTCTCACAGACAGTGGTGGCTGCAGCCTGTGCTCTAGATCAATTAGAGAGCACAACACTCTGCAGCTGCCACTTAGCAGAGCCTCTGCCAGTGTTTTCACAAGCACAAACCCAACGAGCAAGAGAGAAATGCATGGCACTGAAGATAAGACGACAGAAATCAATCTACTGGGAACTGGATTCAAACAATAATCAGAGTCTATGGTCAATGTACTTACGATAACAACAAGTGGTAGTGGGGAGAATTGCAGAAGTTAAAGATGACCTGAAAAGTAGCCTAGCTATGTGTATCTTCTCTAATAAGCCCAATGGATGTAAAATTTCTTTCTCAGATGAATGGCTATAAAAGACAGCTCCCAAATCAGTGTATATAGAAACATTTGATTCCAGAGCCATTTTGATTTGATCAAAATGACAACTGATTCTGCCTTGAAAGCTCTTTTCCTAAGTAAGTACAACAGACACTTCAGCCCAACCCTGGGCCTCCCACCCATTCTCCAACACAGGAATTTACTGTGAGGTGGCATCAAAATGGCTGAGTGAAAATGTTCCTGCATCCTAAGATGCTCTGCACTTCTTCCCCAGCTCAGGTGGGTGGGGAAGAGTTTTTTAAGATTTGCTCAGATTGTTTCATCTTTTTCTAGATATGCACCTCTAGGGTCTGGTACACAGAATACTTAAAAAATTATAATGATATTGCATTTAAGAAAGCATCTACCATGCAAGCATCATTAACCAAGACAGTTAATTTTCCTGTCTTATGTTTTCTTTTGCTGCCAAGACAACAGAACAATTAATTCTCTGGACACTGATGAAACCCTGGGTCAATTATCAGTTGCCATAGCTACATAAATCACACTTCCTTTCTTAACAACATGAAGACATCAGGAGAGGAAAAGGAAAAAAAAACCCAGAAAAAAGACAACAAATGATTTTAAAGTTTAATTACATGTCTAACGTAAAAATAAGAAATCAGCAATATCATAATACCTCTAGAACCTTTCTAGTTTGCATGACTGGAATTTTTTTTTTAGTTTCAAAAGAGAGAAGTAAGTATTCAAACATATAATAATTCACATTTTATCCAAGACTGGGGGAAGGACTTAAACACAAAAGCTTTGGCTATAAAACGTTATTAATTTTTCCTAACTTTGACATTGAACCTGTGTCATTTATTTATCTAAAGGGAAACAAATTATATTTCCTACCCATCATTGTAGATGAGTTGTTAGAAGAAGAAAAGGAAAGGCTGAGTTAGAAATAAGAAATGTTTCTAAAATAGTCAAATTCATGGAGACAGTAGGTAGAATGGTGGTCACTGGGGGTGAGGGAGGGGAGGATAGGGAGTTGTTTTAGGTATAGTTTCAGTTTTGCAATGTAAGATGAAGAGTTCTAGAGATTGGTTGCAAAACAATATGAATGAACTTAACACTACTGAACTATACACTTAAAAATGGTTAAGATGGTTGTTTTATTTTGTGTGTATTTCCTCACAATTAAAAAAAAAGACCCATTAAAGTATTCTAACATGCAATAAAAGATTTTCAAAATTAAATCTGGTACATACTTTTTCATCTTTTAATTTGTTCAATCTCCTCTTTGATTCTGAAGGAATTAAATATCAGTATCTTTTTGTTTTCACCGATGACAAATTATTATAGCTTTAAAAACAACAAAAGAAGAAAAAAGGGTTCAACATTATATGGCAGCAAAAATACCTCAAATTCTCTAACAACAGCAGCAAATGCTGGGTTCTTCTTGCACTGCTCATCCAGCAAAGCTATATTCTTATCAAATTCTTTGATGTATGTGGAGTACATTTTTAGATATGGTCCCTTCTTTACAAAGATATCAGCAATTCTGTGTTGTTCAGTCCTAAGAAAAGAAATACACAAAAATATAAAAAGAGTCATTAGTGTATCCAAAACATATCTAATAAAGAGCAGAGTCCCAAGTCTAAGCCATCAGCTTCGCCTCTTTTCTCTTCTTGTAAGATATCTCCTATCTCCAAATGCCTACTCTTCACCATTCCCACTGCCGCCATCACATCTTGCCTGGACTTTGCCAGCCCTCTGACCGGTCCTCCTGCTTCTACCATCTCATCCTTCTGTGCAGCCTGAGAGTCTAAAAACAAATATTACTCATGTGACTTCCAATGGCCTCCTAGGGGACTTAGCAGAAAAACAAACTCCTCACCTTGGCTTACAAATTTGTAGCCTCATTGGTCCAGCTGCTGCCTACTTTTCTGACTCATTTCAGGCTTCTCTCCTTCTTTCACAGTACTCTCCAATCACACTGGTCTTCTTTATATTCCTTTGACATACAGAGTCAATCCCACTTTGCAAACTCTTACTAATGGCTTTGCATGCCTGGAAATATGGAGGAACCCTGGCTGGCTCCTTCTTTTTGTACAGATGTCACTTTTAAAGTGCTTTGCCTTTTCAGAGGGTCTTCTTGGCCATCCAGTCTTCACTTGCTAGCATGTCATCTTATTTTATATCTTTCTAGATCAGAAGTTGCTTTCATCTAATGTTTCTTGTCTATTTTTCTGGTTCTTCCCCCACTGAAACATCTACTTCATGAGAACAAGAGCCTCATCTGTTTTGTGCAATGTGATATTCCCACCATGCTTAGAGCCCTGACTAGCACACAGTAAGATACTCAAAACTTTGTTGAATGCAGAAATGAAGTATTGCAACAGCTGTTATTAAAAGCCAATGCAAAAATAAATGTTATTTCAGAAAGCATACTAAAACCAAAGACTATGTCTTAACTTGAAGACCCCAGAGAGAAAAATATTTTAATAAGTAGAAAATACCTTATCCAAGGATTAGAAGAGTTTTATGTCAGTAATAAGTGTAGCTTTTGCCATAATTACTGTTTTAGCTGTCCCTTTCATCAATTCAGTCTGTTTCTTAAATTAATACTTTAATGCAGAACATCTATAGATCTAAACTTGGGAAAACTTTTAGCACAAGCAAAAAATACATTTAAGCCTCTTTATAACGCTTGCACAAATATACATATCTGTTAAAGGCAATTCAGGGCAATTTTAAAGATAATTTTTATAAGAAGAATGACAAAGTATGTATAGGAAAACTCTGTGGAATCACATTTTATTTCTATCATGACCTTAAAAAATACCTTTCAGTGATTCCTCAGTTCTTAACCCTTTGTTATTTTACATTAGGGCTGCAGCTAGGAATTAATCACTTACCTAACATATTTTGCTAACATGCACAGGCATATTTCTAAAACAGGCAAGAGGTATTTTTCTGGGTTATATGTAAAATAAAGCTTACAGGGAAATTTTGAATGTTGTGCATAGCTTCAAAGATGTCACCAAAGTTTCTGCTTACTCTCTACAACCCAAGGAAGTACTTGACCTTTTGGTATTTTTTTCTACAGTCTACAATGATATCATATACATGTAAATTTTCTAAACCAAATAAACCTATTATTCCAGTGAATGGTCTCTTTTCCAAAATGCAAAGACAGATTCATGAAACTCCAGAAAAGATAATAAAGCATTTAAAAACATTTCAGTGTGAATATATCAACTAAACTCCCTCAATCTCAAAAACCTTGATTATCAGAGGTCTCCTACAGAAAGTTAAATTGGCTAAATATGGGTCCTTCTTGCTTTTGAGGCAACATTACCAAAGAATTTGAACAGTTTTAGAATTGAGCTCAGTGCATCAAGGTTGTGAATTTTGGCCATCTAAAATGACCAATCTACAGGTAACCACCAAGAAAATTTAATATATTGAAACAACTCAATGTAAGGAATACCACCTCTCTGTCACAAGCAGGGCCCTTGTGGCCTCATCTAAAATTGGAACTTAGGGAAAGCTGGTCAGTCCATTTATACCAGTTTGACATCCTTTCCTCCAGTTCCTTCAGGAGATCCCGGTTGAGCTCATACAGCTGAGGCAAGTAGTACAGGATCTGATTTAGGATCCGGTCCTCAATCACGGGTTTCCCAAGTTGCCTGGAAGCATGAGCCACTGCATCTCGGAAATCCTATTATAGTTCAAAGGAGGAAAAACAACATACACACACATATAATTTGATATAAAGCTTTTCACCCCAGTGATTCTCTTTTCTACAACAATATAGATCACAAACTGTATTTTCTGATGTGAAAGTGTTATGGCTTGGAGTGAACAATCAAGAAAGAATTCTTGTGGTGTCTCTGGTGCAAAAAGGGTGATTTTATTAAAGCACAGGGACAGGACCTGTAGGCAGAGAGAGCTGCACTGGGGCTATGAGGAGTGGTTGGTTTACTTTCAAGTAGGGATAGCAGTTCTCTAAGGAATTTGGAAGTAAGATTTCCAGTACCTTGAAAGGGTAGCTGTTGTGAGGAAAAGGTCATTTACTACTATTGTCTAGTAATACCTTAGTCATAAGACCCTTCATGAAGATGTATATCAGTGGGCCATATGCTTGGAGGATGACTGCTAACATATATCTTGGGGGGTGGGTAGAGATAAAGGGAGCTTCCAAA
This sequence comes from Leopardus geoffroyi, assembly GCF_018350155.1. Lineage (NCBI taxonomy): Eukaryota > Metazoa > Chordata > Mammalia > Carnivora > Felidae > Leopardus > Leopardus geoffroyi. The sequence continues at coordinate 117,047,890 of NC_059341.1, forward strand.
GGAATTTTTTTTTTAACGTTTATTTATTTGGGGGTGGGGGGGAGAGACAGAGAGAGAGAGAGAGAGAGAGAGAATCCTAAGCAGGCTCTGCATGGTCAGAGCAAAGCCCAAAGTGTGGAGCAGGATGAAGGGCCCGAACTCACAAACCCTGAGATCATGACCTGAGCCAGACTGAGTCACTCAGGCACCCGTCCAAAGGAATTTTTATCCCTTAAAAGAGACTTACAGGCACCTGGGTGGCTCAGTCGGTTAAGCTTCCGACTTTGGCTCAGGTCATGATCTCACAGTCTGTGAGTTCGAGCCCTGTATCGGGCTGTGTGCTGAAGCTCAGAGCCTGGAACCTACTTCAGATTTTGTCTGTGTCTCTGTCTCTCTCTCTCTCTCTGTCTCTCTCTCTCTCCCCCCCTCCCCCACTTGCACTCTGTCTCTCTCTCTCAAAAATAAATAAAATAAACATAAAAAAAAAAAAGAGAGAGAGACTTACAGGATCTTGGAGGTCAGGCTAATGTCAAACTAAGGCTGCCTTTTGTCCTTAGCAAAGTATTAACATTGAGGCAGTTGAATTCCTATAGGAAGGTCACTCTGACTGTCTCAAGGACTTGTCAATGGCTGTAAATATTAAGGAAATTTAATTTTTTTCCTTTGCCTTTGTTCTCCATATCATTTTCCATGTAGAATTACAAATTGAAAGTACGCACTTCCTCCTATCCTACTTAGCTAGACAGGAAAAAAAAAAACACAAAAACAAAAACAAAAACACCACAACAAAGTGGCTGGGGTAGATATTTGGTCTTAAAACAGTCTGTGTGAGATTTCTCTTACATCTTTTGGTCTGATCTTCAAACTCGGTAATTATATTAAAGGGTATCTGGAAACTGTATTGCCTTTAAACTTATTCCAATACTGCTATATGAACACAATCCATTCATTTTAGAAGTCCCCAAGAGATCTTAATTGATTTTATTCTGGAAAGTCCCTTTGTTCACTTTCAGTAATTATTTCCCAACAAGAGCATTCTAGGTAAGGCATGTGGAGGAGAATGGCACATTTTTAATAATCAGAGAATACTGGATCCAGTATTACTGTGTTTCCTTGGGCTAGCTGCATTTTCCTTGTCTGCTAAGTGGTTTCTGAGACTTTCACAATGCGCATCACTAGATAACACACTTAAAGCTTTTTGCAATGTGTTTGGCACACAGAATCAACAAAATATTTTAACCATGGACTCTTCTATCCCTCTAACCAACTTACCAATAAATTCATCAGGATTTAGATCTTTCACAAAACAAAAAATTTTCTCCTTACATTTTCTTTCCTGTCAACTTTTCCCTAGAAAATTATTTATATACCATGTTTTTAAGACAAGTCCACACCAACCTACCCTGTCATTCCAGTGGACTTGGAAAGGGTGGTGGTGTCTGGGATCCTATTTGTCTAGTTTCACACTATCTTGAGGTCCACCCTCTGGGGATAAGTAAAACAATAGTGGAATCTGTTCCACAGCCCTAAGGACTCAAAAACAAAGATTGTTCATTCTTAGAAACAATTTTTAGGTTTAATTAAAACCTTAAAGCAAAGCTTAGGCAAAACAGACTCTATACTAGGTTTCATCTTCCTTTACCTTTATTTCTAACTATTTTCCCTTCAGGGATTCACTGGGCAAATCAAATACATAAAAAAAAAATACCCATTTCTCCCCTGATCCCTTCAACCACTTGCCTCCTGTACATTAACCATAGGCATTTCTTATATTTCTTGTGAAAGACAAAAACCTTATATAAAATTTAAAAGTAATGAATGGATTCCTTGCCTAAAGGATGGTTATTTCAGACAACTCAAATCCTCCTGTGCTAAATCAGTGCTAATAAACCCTTCACTTCAGGCCTCAGGATCTGGGACTATACTTTATTGGCCCAACAGTCACAATGGCCCAAAGGAACCAAGTACTTAAACTAGTAACTAAAGAACTACTTTTACAGCTAATTACTGTAATATAAAGATGGGAGTTTGTAGCTCGCATAAACTCCAATTCAGAAAATCACACAAAACATCTCCAGAAACCAAATGGATATTGGCCAAATTCCACCTCCCAGCAGCTTGTTTCTATCAGCATTCACATTTACTAAGACAAAATAGACCTTTAAACTTAATGCTTTTGAAAGTCATTAGATTTTCCACCAGGCACAACAGAATATATTTACATGTCAGTCACAAATTATAACACAATTATAACAGTATTCAAAGCACAGTTAAACATCTTCCATAGTAGTCTTTTCTTTTTTTCTTTTTTCTTTTCTTTTTTTTTTTACCAGTTTAATAATTAATATAACTTAAATGCAAGAATTCCTTGTTCAGCAAAGCAATAAGCACTGCCCTTTCTTCTGGTAGAAGACATGATGAATATATTTGTCCCTTGGCAGCAACATGACTTTTATTTTCCAGTTGGAAGATACTTCCTCAGTCACAACAGTGACAGTAGCCGTTAGTGGCGCAGTAGCTTAAGGACCCTATTTGACACAGCTTTTGTCAGACTCTGCATTCCATATGTCTGCCACTATTGCCAAAAAGAAAACTTGCTTATTTAAGACACATTCAACAGAGACCAGCCAAATTCACACTGGGTTGACCAGTAAGATGGCAACCTCTAACTGGAGGTGTCTGTCACATACTAGGCAAAATGTCACTTTTTCCAGTACTACTGGATGATTGTAGGTAGCTCTGAACGAACTTGTGGCCCATACTGTCATTGGCAAAAGAGGACCATTTAATAGAGACTATAGGAATTTAGAGTTTCTATCCAGATATCTATTACAAATTATTCCTAGGACCCAGGAGGTTACATATTCTAAGCAAGCACTACCAGGGCCATCAACTTGTCTTCATCGTACCTTTTTGAAAGCAGAAAAGGGTACCCCTTACTCCAGGCCAATGCAACTCACACCAAAGACCCTACTTGCAACTCATGGCCTTTAATTATACACAGCAGCTCTGGCCCAAATCTCACCCCCTCACCTTTTGGGCCACCATCCCCTAAAAGCCATGTGCTATGGCCCCAGTGCCAGATGTAACTAATTCACACAAGAACTACACGCAGAATCTTTCACTTCTCAGCTCTTCATGAACCTCAACCATTTCCAGAACTGGTGCCACTAGAAGGAAGAAAACATCTTTTTTTTTTTTTTAAATAAAAAGGATGGTTACAACATATGTCTGGTTATTTTTCTAAATGTTAACAGCCAGGATAATTTGGGAAAGTGTGATGACACTTAGGAGCCAGAGGCAAAACTATTTTTGGGCAGAAGAATTTAAATTCTCCAACACCTCCTTGACTAAATCAGTGAGGATATAAGACCACACGACTGGCACTTCAAAAATTAGATCCAGAGTTTACTTTTCTACACTGGAAAATCTGGGTAATTAAAATGAAAGGGGTATGGGAACCAGGATAAAAAATTTTAGGCAGGCAATAGAGTTTATTGATACCGACTACACATACTTTGGTCTATTCTTCCAACATAAAACCGACCAAAAATTCTGTATGTAAAACTGAACCATCTAACAGTCTAGTTTCTGATTACAGTAACCAAATGCATGTTCAACTTGGCATTTTTAGAAATAGGCTCCTGAATTATAAAGCGTATCATATTATTAATAATTCCTAGAAAACTTACAAATGAGAACCAGATCAACTTTTAAAACACAGTGAATATAAACCACAATTTCTTTATCCATTCGTCAGTTGATGGACATTTAGGCTCTTTCCATAATTTGGCTATTGTTGAGAGTGCTGCTATAAACATTGGAGGTACAAGTGCCCCTATGCATCAGCACTCCTGTATCCCTTGGGTAAATTCCTAGCAGTGCTATTGCTGGTATATATACACAATGGAATACTACGTGGCAATGAGAAAGAATGAAATATGGCCTTTTGTAGCAACGTGGATGAAACTGGAGAGTGTTATGCTAAGTGAAATAAGTCATACAGAGAAAGACAGATACCACATGTTTTCACTCTTACGTGGATCATGAGAAACTTAACAGAAGTCCATGGAGGAGGGGAAGAAAAAAAAAAAAAAAAGAGGTTAGAGAGGGAGAGAGCCAAAGCATAAGAGACTCTTAAAAACTGAGAATAAACAGGGTTGATGGGGGGTGGGAGGGAGGGGAGTATGGGTGATGGGTATTGAGGAGGGCACCTTTTGGGATGAGCACTGGGTGTTGTATGGAAACCAATTTGACAATAAATTTCATATTGAAAATAAATAAATAAATAAATAAAGCCTTACATAAAATAAAAATAAATAAATAAAACAGTGAGTTCCTTTGAAGTATTAACATACTAGCCTTACAAGCTCTGATCACTTGGGCTAGACTTAAGCAAAAATCAATGCAAATAAAGTCAAGTATGAACATCTAAAGCAATGAAGCACAAAACAGATGGTCTTATTTTTAGGGTCAGGATTTACATCTCCAGTGCCAAAGAGAAGTAAGTGACTTAATGAAGCTGTCCTGACTGGGTGTCTTGACCTGAGGGTATGACTTAACCACTATGATGACACAGTGAATTACAAAAACTAAATGGACATATCGATAGACAGGGAACTCTGCAGGGCTCCCTGCCTTCAAAAAGGGCATTAAGAAATACTTCATATTAAGCCAAAGCAAAGCAGCTGGGAAGGTCAGAGAGCTTTGATAAATATGCAGAAAGAGTGTGAAACTATGAAGTAAATGTAGAAGGGGGAGGAAGTCCTAACATTAACAATTTGATTTTGTTTTTAAATTAAAATATTGACCAATGAAATGATTTCTCCCTCTCCCTATGATCAGACTGATCACAATCAGGTGATTGTGTATAATTATCAATGCACGCTATAAACTATATAAAACATGACTGAAATCAATCCTTTATCTCCAGTCTCTAACTCCCTTAACAACAAGTAATCATAATGTATCCTAAGTGAAAATATGTAGCTTCATTCTCATCTTCAAAAGATGGAAAACTAGAATTTCTCTGATTTCTTGGGCCACTGAAAGAATTCTGAAAACAAGCTAATATATCCAAAGATATACTACTACCCCCTATACAGCATGTAGAAATGTCAAGTTAATAATTTTTAATCCATTTCTGAACAACTGCCTAAGTTCAAGGTCTCAGACCAGAATTCAAAGTATGGTTTTGCCATTTAGCAGCGGGTTACTTTCGGCAATTAGTTTTCTTCATTTTAAAAAACAGAAATAACAAGTATTTGATAGGGTTGTTATGAGGATTAAAATAGACAATTTACATAACACAGCAGGTTTCAAGTCACACAGAGAGTGCTCAACAGAAGGTCATTTATTTAAGTAAAGGAGATTTGGTTAATTTAAGTGATCACATGAATATCATTTAAGGTCAACAAGTCCTGGAAGCTTGGAGACAGAATGCTGAATCAGAGGCATATAACCAGAAGCAAATACCAAACCAAAGTAAGGAAAACAAACACCTCAGCAGCAGGACAAAGGGGCTCTTAATGAACTTCATTCAGTGAAGGACAGTCCTAACAAGAAGGAAGCTGCTCAAAAAGTGAAGGTTTGGCAGCCATGTCAATAGACGCTAAAGGAGTATTCTTTACAACTAAGGAACAAATTAATGATAATTAAATCATTAACAAGACTCAAAAAACAGTCTGTATTCAGTAGAAAATGATGAAGTTAGGGGAGCCTGGGTGGCTCAACCGGGTAAGCATCCGACTCTTGACTTTGACTCAGGTCATGATCTTATGATTCATGAGTTTGAGCCCCAAACTGGGCTCTGTGCTGACAGCTGACAGCCTGCTTGGGATTCTGTCTCCCTCTCTCTCTGCTCCTCCCCTGCTTGTTCTCTCTCTCTCTCTCTCTCTCTCAAAATAAAAGAATAAAAAACAAAAGAAAAAAAAAAGAAAATGATGAAGTTATTTAAGATAGGAAAAACTGGAGGCTTCTATGAGAAAGCCTTCTATTCTTTCTATGATTCATTTAAAAAAAAATTTTTTTTTAACGTTTATTTATTTTTGAAACAGAGAGAGACAGAGCATGAATGGGGGAGGATCAGAGAGAGGGAGACACAGAATCTGAAACAGGCTCCAGGCTCTGAGGTGTCAGCACAGAGCCGGATGCGGGGCTCGAACTCACGGAGCGCGAGATCATGACCTGAGCCCAAGTCGGCCGCTTAACCGACTGAGCCACCCAGGCGCCCCTCTATGATTCATTTTTTAAAAAATAAAAGATACATTCTAGTTACTAACAGACATATGAATGTCCAAATAACTGCCTCTAACTCTATAGATTTTAATGAGAGTCCCTTAAATTTTCAAGGTAAGTGGGTCTCAACCTTAAGAAATCAGTGGAGCAAAGATGCTTCATTACTAGTACCATTTTATTACTTAATCAGCCCATCTTTGTCAAAAAAGACCTCAAAGTCTCTGATCATTCTCTTGTCAAAAAAAAAAAATGTTTTTAAGTCATGCTATTTGGGCATTCATAAAATAAATTTATAGCTGTTTATTAAAATAGTCTCCCATCAAAGGGAAAATAAAATAATAAAAACAAGGCAATTACTATTATTATTATTCCCATTTTCCAGAAGAAGAAACTAAGGCTTGACTAATTTGTCTAAGAGCACATAGCGGCAGGGGCAGAATTCTTAACCCCTAAAGAATTAGTCACACTCATGCATTCAACAAATGTTTACTAAAAGCCTTCCAATGAACAGGAATGATGGTTGGTACTGGAGAGATGATCCCTGCCCTCACCTAGCTTATATTTTAGTAGAGTAGACCAAAAATAAACAACTAAACAAACAAATACACAAATTATATTAAGCGTCAAGAAGAACACAAAAGGAAAGGTAAAGAGAAAAGGATAGTCAAGAAAGGTCTCTATGAGGAGGTCACATTAAGCCAAAACTGGAAGGATAAAGAAAAAACTAGCTATGAAGAAAATGAAGACCAAACGTTCTGGGAAACTGCATTAGAAAAAGCTGTGAGCAGGAATAACCTTAGCAATGAACTAAGAACTGGAAGGAGGACTGTATGGCCAGAACATGGTCAGTGAGTAAGAGAATGCCCCTCTCTTTCCCCAGCATCTCATCTTAGTAAGAGGCCAAATCACACAGCACCTTGTAGGCAGGGGGAACCATAATTTGATGATCCAGCAAGACAAAAGGAACACTGTTAATAATTACTATTAGTTATTAATAGACAATAGACAATAAACAGAATTGTCAAAAGCAGACTGGGACATAAAATCATCCTATTTACAAGCCTTGGTAAGTAACATGGACTTTATTCTTTTTAAAAAAAAATTTTTTTAATGTTTATTTATATCTGAGAGAGAGAGAGGGACAGAATGTGAGCAGGGAAGGGGCACAGAGAGAGGGAGACAGAACACAAAGCAGGCTCCAGGCTCTCAGCTGTCAGCACAGAGCCCGACGCAGGGCTCAAACATGTGAACTTTGAAATCATGACCTGAGCCAAAGTTGGATGCCCAACCGATGACTGAGCCACCCAGGAGCCCCGGACTTTATTCTTAATGCAATGGGAATCATTTAAAGGGTTTTAAGAAGGGGAGTGACATGTTCTAATATAGATTTTAATAAAATCACTCAAAATTTTGTAAGGAAAAAAGATTGTATAAGAAACAGGTTGGGAAACGGCTGAGAATGGAAACAGGAATGAGTATCTGTTAGGAGGCTGGAATGGTTGTCTGTCTGCGTAAGAGATGATATTCTGAACTAAGTTGGTGGCAGTAACAGAAACAGAATCAGTGGGTTTGCTGACGGGTTGGTTGGAGAAGTGGGTGAGAGAAAGAAAGAACAGATACTACTTTTCTGGCTTTTGCAGTCATAGGGATGGCACTACCATTTTGTAGTTATTTATTTTTTTTTAATGTTTGTTTATTTATTTTTAGAGAGAGAGAGAGTGTGTGTGCTATGTCAGCGCAGAGCCTGTTGCGGGGCTCGATCCCACGAATCATGAGACCATGACCTGAGCCGAAATCAAGAGTCGGACACTCAACCAACTGAGCCACCCAGACTCCCTGGCACTACCGTTTTGAAAAGGAAAATACTGGTATTGGGTATTGGCTGGGAGACACTGTGTACACTGGACCTTTAAAAATACCTAGTTTAAAGTCCAGGAGCTCATGGAAGATACTGCAGAGCATACATCATAAAAAAGATTAGTTGTAAAGTCTCGCCACTGCTGCTACAGGCCAAATTTTCCCCACAAACATCAGGCAGATGAATCAAAGGCCTCAATTGGATATTCCTTCCAATGTCATAATAGCTTGAGTGATAAAATTCTTTAGTTTACACTTTAGATTTTATAGTTAAGATATGAGCTGTATCACCTAGGTCAGCAAATTATAAACAAAGAAATGTCAGTAAACTACAGTAACATATTTAAATTTTAAAAATATTGGACATAGTGGACAGTGCAGATACTGAATATTTCTGTCATCTCAGAAAGATCTGTTAGTGCTATTCTAGAGTCTCTAATACAAAAAACTATTCATAGGAGGGGTGCCTGGCTGGCTCAGTCAGCAAAGCATGCGACTCTTGATCTTGGGGTTGTAAGTTCGAGTTCCATGCTGGATGCAGATAATACTTAAAAATATAAAATCTTTAAAGAAAATTATTCACAAGAAATCATGTATAACTGAAACAGCAGAATAGCTTCCCCCAAGCCACTTGGATACCTGGTTCATTTCCAAAAAAGTATCCACTGGATTATCTAAAGCCTATTATTTAGGTATTGTAAAGCAGTCATATTCTAGGGCATAACACAGACATTGACTCATTTATATGAAATCAGACAGTAAGTAGTGCTCAGGATTGAAACTATCCATGTTTTACCTTTGTGGGGCACTTTTGGTAGAGGGGTAAATATGAGCTTTAACAGTGTGGTGGGGGTGGTGAAATGAAACAAGACTCTTGACTTCAACCACATTATGCTGGTAACAATCCTCTCCTAATAACGGCTCTCACCTGGTTAACGCTTTGTTGTTAAAATTCCCATTAGAGCTGGGCTCTGCTGAGTTAACATTTACACATACCAGATAGGACGTTAACAAGAGGTAGGCAGATGATCTACTCTTACCCATGCATTAAAGGCTTAGGAGGTTTTGAAAATGTACAAGCCAAGGTGGGCTTTGGATGATTCACTGCTCAACACCAGCTGGGGAAGAGGCCAAGGCCATCTATGAGATCTATCAGATCTGAGATGATATGGGAAATCCTTTGGTCTGACTGTCCATTTTTACAGTGTTTATGATTTGTTCCAAAAGTATAGAGATAAGAACAAGATACATTGTTTTAGGTAATCAAATAAAGAAACTAATGAAGCTCTTAATTTGTTCTCTACCTACTGGAATCAGAACTTCATTACAATGAAATTTTAGGACAGAGGAAAAAAGGCATTTGGAAGGGACAGAATTATAAAAAGATGAAAATAGCGGGTAATGAAAGTCAATCTAAGCACCTACGTACACTGTGCAAAATAAAAGGCTCTTTCACATACTTTATTCCACTGATTCCTCACAACCAGAGAGAGTGATATTTGTATCTTACAAATAAGGAAAGTTAGGCCCAAAGGGTAGACTACTTTCTGATATTCATATAGCTGTTAAAAAACAGAATCTACATAGGCAGAATAGATGCTGATATTTTTGCCAATATTCTCAAAGTGTGGTCCTTTTTATTATTATTGGTCTGCAAAGATATTAGTTAGAAGCATAAATAAGGGATTGGAAACTTTTATGTCACTTTGACATGGCCATGACATTTGTATTGTATTTTTAAAACTTCTGATCCAACACGGATTGGAAATATTTTAAATCCAGTCTCTCACCACATTATGAGAAGCACTAAGCTAGACTATAGGCACTATGAGGGCAGGGACTCTGTTGTTCATCATGGAATCTTCAACATGTGTTCCATGCAAGATTTGTTGAAATAGTGCACTGAATTTCCAACTCCAGTTTTTCTGACTCCATAGCATTTTTTTTTTTTTTTTTTTTTTTGCCTCCATGAGCTTACCAATTAAATTGCAGATGCTGCAAATTTCCTTAGAGTGGTCTAATTCTGTTTAGACGTGTCTATCAGAAAATATGTCAAATAGGTACAATTTGTTTGTCCTACAGATATGTTAAGCTTTCCAGAAAAAGGAGTTTAGCTTTTTCCCTTTTCCCTCTGCAATGGTTTAAACAATACAGAGGTTCAGTAAAAACTGGAATTCATTCAGTTCAAAATGGAGTTTATTTTGAGAAGTTATTTATTCATCCTGCTGTTACATATTTGAATTTTTTTTAATGTTTATATTACGCATTTGAAATGGCAATATACTTCAAACTCAATAAATTTATTTGGGTGACCAAATGCCGTGCTATAATTTTTAAAAAGTGAATTACAAAGAGAACTAAGCAATACAGTCAAGATTTATATAAGAAACTATTCACAAGACAGTAATTTCTCAAAACAAATCAGTAATGTTAAGAATTGTTTTAGAAAAGGTTTCCAAAACTGGAGATTCTTCACACAGGATTTAGAGCTCCAGGTTTCTGTTGTACCAAGCACAGAGCACAGAGAATCATTTAGTGAATGTGAATCAGGCTTAAATGCACCCTACTTTTCATGTTCACATGTATCTTTTAAGTGGAAAACTGAAAATAATGATACTTTTAGAGATATTAATGGGTGTCAACCTACCATTTCTCAGTAATTAAGATGAAGATGATGTTAATAATTATACCATCTAAGTAAATTTTTACTTCAGTTGCTTTCTTCATTGTTTCCTCTACCTTAACCCTCTTTTGTTAAGTCTTAATAACTTGCCAAAATATAATTCAAATAAGGTAGGATTAAAAGCGCTTTCACTGCTAATGCATAATGAAACTTGTAAAAACTTGCAGGTGCAAAAGAGTGCATGAGAAAAATGAATATGCTGTCAGACACATTCTAATTGTTTCCCAACAGGTTTGTTCAAGTTGACAATTATAAAAATGGAATACAAAACTTTAAAAAGTTAGTTATAAAAAGGTCTATTTTAAGAGTCTATTTCTGGGAGCTTATTCAGATAGAAGGAGAATGGTTTTGAACACTGAGCATGACATTCTTTATACATTGCTAGTGCAAAGTTCTCCTTATAGACATCTTCTGCAAATGCCCAAGAAGAAATACTCTAAAAACTGTTATGAAGACAGAAAGTTTAAAGACTTTGGAAATATGGATATAAAGGCCCTGGGGCACTTGGGTGGCTCAGTCAGTTGCGCATCTGACTTCGGCTCAGGTCATGATCTCATGGTTCGTGGGTTCAAGCCCCGCATTGGGCTCTTATGCTGAATGTGAATATCTATATTCACATATATGTATGAATTTAAAAATGTAACCATATATTAGGAAGCACATATATACATACACACATTAACTTAAGTATATTTAAGTTATGCTGAAAATTTTTTGACATAGGGAAAGACGCAAAAGAGGATAGTCTCAGACTCTAAGAAAATATTTGCAGATACTTACAATATGTAAAAGTTTTAACACATCCACAAACCTGTAAAAAAAAACAAAAACAAAAACAATAAAAGAAATGTTTTCAATGAACCAGTAGGGAAACAAATGGTCATTTGAATTATAAACTGAATGAATACCTACACTTTCTCTGAGCTCATAATCTCCTTGGCAATATGATGGACTTTACTTTTCATTCCAGTATCTTCATCCTGTGGATAAGACTACATTAAGAAAGCATAAACTCATAAAAGGATAATGAAGATTGGGTTTGAGCTGGTCAGATGTAAATCCAAGCTCTGATACTTATAGGTTTCTGATTAGAACACATTTCATACTGCATAACATCTCAAATGGCAAATGTGGAGCATGAGATGTGATTATTAAAACATAATACAGGAAGCGCTGAGAGCTATCGGTGATCCTCACTGTCACCAGCACAGGACTGATGGGACTGCCCTGGGGAGCCTGAGTCCTGGTGCAGCACAAATGCCAACGGTTCAAAACTGACAAGTCATATTCTGCAGGAGAAATGACCCTTACAGATATCACATAAACATGAGTTCTTCCCAATATGTAACCTAGGAATTTTTCTACTACCCTGAATTTCTCTTCAACATCTGCTGGTAATCACGGCATCTCCTCACAAACATTCATTGCTAAACATATACCCAGACATATCTCCCCTCCACTCCCTTCAAGATTTAACAAATCGCAAACATTCTGCAATATCTGGTTTAAATCTATGAAACAAATGGTTATATAACATTAAAGTTCCACTCCTCCTCCAAGAGTAAATACTAATCCTGCAGTGTGCATTTGTCCCTTCCGTGTTTTCATTTTAGTACAGAAGAACTTAAATACAACAGAAAAAAATCCTGGGGCACCTGGGTGGCTCAGTCAGTTAAGCGCCCAACTCCGGCTCAGGTCATGATCTCGTACTTTGTGGGTTCGCGCCCTGCATCGGGCTCTGTGCTGACAGCTCGGAACCTGGAGCCAGTTTCGGACTCTGTGTCTCCCTCTCCCAATCTCTCTCTGCCCCTCCCTGGCTCTCACTGTCTGTCTTTCAAAAATAAATAAACATTAAAAAAAAAAAAATCCTAACCTTTCCATTAGAAATACTGTTACACAAAAAACATTCAAGGTAGGCTATGAAACGAATTACTTACAAAAATAATCTTTAAAGACCAACAGTTATTAATTCAGAATGTACTAATACTCCAGCCTGGTTAGCCTAGGATATTCTGCCTTGCTACTTGATCTTAGCTCCTAAACTCTATCTTTACTTTTTTATTTTATTTAAGTTTATTTATTTATTTTGAGAGAGAGTGAGGGGGAGAGGGGCAGAGAGAGAGAGAAAGGGAGAGAGAGAATCTCAAGCAGGCTCCTTGCTGTCAGCACAGAGCCGGATGTAGGGCCCGATCCCACAAACTGTGAGATGATGGCCTGAGCTAAAATCAAGGAGTTGGGCGCTTAAGCGACTGAGCCACCCAGGCGCCCCTTAAACTCTATCTTTAAAGGAACAATTAGACAGATGAATTTGACTTCCATCCCCATTATTATTCCTCTTTTCATATATTTTTTTAAAATCTTATTTATTTATTCTGAGAGAGAGCAAGAGAGGGGGAGGGACAGAGAGAGAGAGGGAAAGAGAATTCCAAGCAGGCTCCCAACTAAGAGCACATAAGCTGATGTGGGGCTTGAACTCACGAACCCGAGATCATGACCTGAGCCAACATCAAGAGTCAGATGCTTAACTGCTTGAACCATCCAGGTGTCCCTTGTTCCTCTTTTCTAAGACCAGTTGTTTTGGTCAACTGAGCAAGATCCAGCATAAGATACTCAGCTCCATTCACCTACCTTTTAAACTACATATAGCTAACATTCCTCAGGAAGCAGTCTTAAGCACAGCCTGATCTTGCAGACTATGTATCAGTCATGTGCTAATAACTATGACCATACACACACACACACACACACACACACACACACACACACACACACACGAGGATAATTGTTACTTTGAAAAATTTAGCAAGGTAACACTTTTCTTACTATTATAATGGGTTTCTCCATATCATCTGTAGCTAGAAAGTTTAATATTTCAAAAATACAGTTTAGGGGCACCTTGGTGGCTCAGGTCATGATCTTGCAGTTTGTGAGTTCGAGCCCTGCGTCAGGCTCTGTGCTGACAGCTCAGAGCCTGGAGCCTGCTCTGGATTCTGTGTCTCCTTCTCTCTCTGTTCCTCCCCCTGGTCGTTCTTTCTCTCTCTCTCTCTCAAAAATAAATAAATATTAAGAAAAAAAAGAAAAATATAGTTTATATTTTGAAAACTGAAAGCCAGAAGAAATGCATTAAAAATGAAAAAAGAGGGGGTGCCTGGCTGACTCAGTGAAGCATGCAACTCTTGATCTTGGGGGTTGTGGGTTTGAGCCCCATGTTGGATACAAAGATTACTTAAAAACAAAAACAAAACCAGAAAAACAACCAACCAACCAAACAAACAAAAAAACACCAGAAACCTAAACCACTGAAAGATCTAAAGCTTTCACTGAGCACTCTTATTTTCAAGTGATGTGAGGTCCCTTAAAGATCAAGAGGTGCTTTCAGCAGTAACTTTCAAGAAATGCATGCTATAGATGGTAAAGCATTTCACTAGCAGAGCCACTTGAAATGTGTACCAGCTTTATACAAAAATTTCAAGTAGGTGTACTTTATTTTTGGCATCTACCATTTATTTCCTTTCCTCTTTTTATGGCTCTGCCCTTATTAAGTCTCTATTCTAAATTTTTTTTCCTCTTCAGGACCCTGCTCTGCCAGGCCTGGTTTAGAGAGAATTGTGTGGTGATTCCATGATAATAAATGTTTATCCCCAGACAGATATCATTCTTCTTTCTGTTCCAGCATGGGACAAAAATACTTTAACTTAGAAAAACAACAAAGGTGGGCCTGACATTCCTTATCTGTAAAGCTAAAGTGTTGAATTTGCAACTTTAAAATCTTAAGATTTAAACGTTAAGTATCTCAGGGGTGGCATGGCAAGTCAGTGAGACAGGGTGGCAGCGATTCAGAGGTAGCACTGGAGCTGGAGACTATGAAGCAGGTGTTTCCTTTCTAGAGACTGAGACTGTAAACTTTGGGGGGGAATATAATGAGTACTGGCATAAAAACAGATGTAGGTCACAGGGAAAAATTAAGAGAAGTCCTTAAATTTTGTCAATGGATTTATAACAAAGTTGTCAAGACAATTCAGTGGAAGAAAGGATTGTTTGTCCCCGCCCCCCAACAAATGGTTGAAAATTGCTGGACCAATTAGATGTCCATGAGCAAAAAGATGAATTTATAATCTACCTGACACAAAGATGTATCACAGGCTTACACATAAGAGCTAAAACTATAAAAGGTCTAGAAGAAATCCTTTTAGGTTTAGGCAAACAGTTTTTAGATACAACACCAGAGGCATAAACCATAAAAGAGAAAAAGAAAACAGTGATAAACTAAACTTCATAAATTTAAAACCTTTATGCTTGAAAAGACACCATAAAGAAAATAAAAAGATAAGCCCCAGGTTCTGGGTCCAGAATACACAAGATGTGAATAGATATTTCACTCAGTATGTAAGAATAGCCAAAAAGTATATGAAAAGATGCTCAATATAATTAGGAAAATGCACATTAAAACGACAGTGGGGTTCCATTCCATATCCACAGAATGGTAATAAAAAAATAAAAAAAATAGTAGGGTGCCTGGCTGGCTCAGTCAGAAGAGCATGCAACTTTTGATCTCAGGGTCATGAGTTCAAGCCCCACACTGGGTATAGAGATTACTAAAAAAAAATAAACTTAAAATCAGAAAATAGCAAGTGTTGGTGAGGATGTGGAGAAACTAGAACCTTTATCTTACTGCTGGTGGAAATGGTAGCCTTTATTCATATATTGTGATTGGGGGTTTTAGTTGTTTCCTAATATCACTCAAGGTAGAATTCCTATTTCTTATCTTTCTTGTTAGTGAGATCACTCAGAGAGAAGGAGTGATCACCATCCTTACTCCATCATTTAAAAATCTACAGTAACAGATTATCCATCATTTGATAGCACGGTTAGTAGAAGAAAACAGCTCTACCCACAGCTGATTCATTGCTCTACAACCAAATTTGAAAACAAACTGATCATCAGAACCCCCAAGCAGCTCTTAAGTTTCAAATTCCCACTGAACTGTCTTGGAAATTCTGATTCTATAGGGGCAGGAAAGTGGTTGTCAGAAGAGGAAATTAAGGATAAATTTTTAAAAAGCCCTAGATTTCAAGAAGTAAATAAGGAGAGCAACCAAATATCCAAATAGCTATACCTATAAATACCCATGAAATATGCTAACATCTTGAAAGAGAGAAAAATGTACAGTTTAGGAAAATATTCACAAGGAATAAAGCATCCAATGACCTTCAGTCATTCTTTG
This sequence comes from Leopardus geoffroyi, assembly GCF_018350155.1. Classification (NCBI taxonomy): domain Eukaryota; kingdom Metazoa; phylum Chordata; class Mammalia; order Carnivora; family Felidae; genus Leopardus; species Leopardus geoffroyi. The sequence continues at coordinate 117,063,870 of NC_059341.1, forward strand.
AACAAGTCATCAAGTATCTGCATACTAGATACTGTAGAAACACACTCATCAAAGCCAGAAACCTGGACTCCTTTCTTCTCCACCTTCTGTGATCACAAGTGAGTCTTCAAGTCCTATCAATTTATCATTCTGCATATTTCTTTAGAGATTTATCAATCCTTACCTCTTCTTCAATACTGCCTCCTTATTTCTTGCCTACACTACTGCAGGAACATAAGTACAGTAAAACCTTGGTTTACAAGCATAATTCATCCTGGAAGTATGCTTATAATCGAAAGCACTTGTATATCAAAGTGAACTTCCCCTTAAGAAATAATGGAAACTCAGATGATTTGTTCCACAACCCAAAAATATTCATATAAAAATGATTACAATACTGTAATATAATACAAAATAATAAAGAAAATGCAAAATATAAAGAAAAATAAACAGGGGCGCCTGGGTGGCTTGGTCGGTTAAGCGTCTGACTTCGGCTCAGGTCATGATCTCATGGTCCGTGAGTTCGAGCCCCATGTCAGGCTCTGGGCTGACAGCTCAGAGCCTGGAGCCTGTTTCAGATTCTGTGTCTCCCTCTCTCTCTGCCCCTCCCCTGTTCATGCTCCGTCTCTCTCTGTCTCAAAAATAAATAAATGTTAAAAAAAAAAAATTAAAAAAAAAAAAGAAAAAAAAAGAAAAATAAACAAATTAACTTGCACTTACCTTTGAAAACCTTCGTGGCTGGTATAAGGGAGACAAGAGAGAGGAGGATTATTGTGTAGGACGACTTTCACTATCACTATCGGAATCACTGCTACCTATTGGCTCAATGGAATCTTTTTCTGCATGGAGCAATTGTATACACTCACACGTATGTTTGACTACAGTACAGTATTATTATTAATAAACTCTTGTCATACACTGTATTTCATGTAACTGGCAATAAGGCAACAAAGGAAAGGGTTTATACCTGCAGGCAGCCTGACCTAGAATGAAGCAAAGCATTCCTAAGCTTACTCTTATATGGAAAAGCAAAGGACTGTCCATAGGTGCTTTGAAGTGACAAAAATTACACTAGTGCCATTTGCGGGCACCTTCCAATGTTCTGAAAAATCAGTGATTTTTGCCAAACACCGCGGCCTGAGACCGAGCATTCAAGCATGGGAGACAATCACCCACAATCCTGCAGTGAGAGCGAGAGAGCAAGAGCAAGAGCGAGAGAGACAGAACCACTGGCTTGGTCGTGATCATGTGACATTCAGCATCACATACTATTTGTATTGCAAGATATCGTTTATCAAGTTAAAATTTATTAGAAATGTTTGCTTATTTTGTGGAACACTCACAGAACAAGTTACTTGCAATCTAAGACTTTACTATGGTTTCCTTGGCTCTAGATTTTATCCCTGCAATCCAGTCTCTATACTGCCACCAGAGTAATAGTTTTTATTTATTTATTTAAATTTTTAAAAGTTTAAATCCAAATTAGTTAGCATATGGTTCAACAACAATTTCAGGAGTAGATTCCTCAGTGCCCCTTACCCATTTAGCCCATCTCCCTTCCACACCCCTTCCAGTAACCCTCTGTTTGTTCTCCATATTTAAGAGTCTCTTATGTTTTGTCCCCCTCCCTGTTTTTATATTATTTTTGTTTCCCTTCCCTTATGTTCATCTGTTTTGTCTTTTAAAGTCCTCATATGAGCGAAGTCATATCAGTTTTGTCTTTCTCTGACTAATTTCACTTAGCATAATTCCCTCCAGTTCCATCCATGTAGTTGTAAATGGCAAGATTTCATTCTTTCTGACTGCCGAGTAATATTCCATTGTGTGTGTGTGTGTATGTATATATATATATATATATATATATATATATATATATATATATATATATACACACCACATCTCCTTTATCTATTCATCCATCGATTGACATTTGGGCTCTTTCCATACTTTGGCTATTGTTGATAGTGCTGCTATAAACATTGGGGTGCATGTGTCCCTTCAAAACAGCACACCTGTATCCCTTGGATAAATACCTAGTAGTGCAATTGCTGGGTTGTAGGGTAGTTCTATTTTTAGTTTTTTGAGGAACCTCCATACTGTTTTCCAGAATGGCTACACCAGCTTGCATTCCCACCAACAATGCAAAAGAGATCCTCTTTCTCCACATCCTCGCCAACATCTGTTGTTGCCTGAGTTGTTAATGCAGAGTAATAGTTCTAAAATGCATTTTAGGGGTACCTGAGTGGCTCAGTCAGTTAGGTGTCTAACTCTTGATTTAGGCTTAGGTCACACTCTCAAGGTCCTAAGATCAAGCCACACATCAGGTTCCATTATGGGCGTGGAACCTGCTTAAGATTCTCTCTCTCCCTAAAAAAAGTGGGGGGTGGGGGGCACCTGATGGCTCAGTCGGTTAAGCATCTGACTCTTGGTTTCAGCTGAGGTTATGATCTCATAGTGTGTGAGTTGGAGCCCCACACTGGGCTCTGTGCTGACAGTGTGGAGCCTGCTTGGGATTCTCTCTCTCAATCAAAATAAATACTTAAAAAAAAAGACTCTCTCCCTCTCACTGTCCCTCTCCCCCACTCAAGCTCTCTAAATAAATAAATAAATGAACAAATAAATAAATAGGCTGCCCTCATAAAAAAAATAAATGAATAAGAAAATATTTTAAAGAAGGCAAATATAATTACCTTAGGTCTCAGGTTGAAACACATTAGGAACTCCCTATCACCTATGGGCAACAAAGACTCAACTTTCCTTTGCCATATATCTAAAACACTCCACAGTGTAGTCTAGTTATCTTCACTAGTCCCTCCCTGCTCCCACACACTGTATTCTCTCTACTCCAACCAAATTGGAACCATCTTGCAACCCCAAGTATGCTCTGCCCTTGCATGTCTGTCCCTATATGCCTTTCCTTCTGTTGTGATTTCCTTCCTCATCACTTCTCCCCTCCACAAAGATTTCTGCCTGTCATATTCTGACTTACCCTTTAAGATGGCACTCAAAGGTTTATCCTTTATGAAGGCTACCTTGATATTCTTTCCCTGCCACTGCCACAGTGCCGGTTATTCTCTTACTCATGTAGATTTATAGAACTTAACCCAGTGGATTGTGTTTACTTGCTGACATTTTTGATTCTCTCTAGTTTAGGACCTTATTTACCCTGTATCCTGCACCTAGCACAATGCCTATGCACTGTGCAACTGATATGCATGAATAAGCAAATGTGTCCAAAGGTGGCTGCCACCTTCTCAGAATGTAAGAATGGAGCACAGTGCTTTTGAATGTGTATTGAGTAACAGGAAAATGTAGACTCAAACCAACTAACAGGTATTATAGATATTTCATCATGTAAAAAACAAGGTGGGGGGTTGGCCTAGATGTTTAAGGCCTTTTGCAATTCTAAAATTCTAGGAGTCTATGTATGTATTCTATTGTCTATTTTACCTTTTAAACTAGGAAAACTACAGAGCTAACAAGGGATAGTAACTACTAGAAAATGATTCAATGAATTACATTCATTTTCAAAGTAGACAGAAAGTCAAAGATAACTAAAAACCAGAACAAAATAAAAAGTTTTGGATTAGCTTCAACTTGTAAGAACAATGACAAATTCTGACCCAAGTCAAACAGTGATGGAAAAATACACCCCACTGTAAAACCTCAAAAGAGAGGCCATATTTGGCATCTTAACTTTTCAGATAATGACAGTCCTCACTTCAATTACATCACATTTCAAAGCAGATTGCTTGTTAAATAGCTGCATCTCCTAAAAGCACACTGCTGTGGAAGCTGAAACACTAGCCACAGATGAAATTACTTTGTGAAGATCATAAAGTAAGTCAAACAAATTCAAAAACAGAACCTTTGATTTGAAACCCAGTTTTCTGTTCTGATCTCTTGATAACAGCCCACCCAGCTTTGTAAATTCTTAACTGTGTTCTCCTTTATTAATATTTGTTTGCAAGCAAAAATGTGGTGAAATTTGCCCATTACTTTTTAATAGAATACTTAAAAGGCCTTTGTCATTCTACTCAAGGGCTCTACTAAAAAGCAAAAACCTGGGGCACCTGGGTGGTTCAGCTGGTTGAGAGTCCAACTCTTGGTTTTGGCTCAGGTCATGATCTCAGGGTTGTGGGATCAAGCCCCCCATCAGGCTCTACACTGAGTGTGGAACCTGCTTGAGATTCTATCTCCCTCTGCCCCTCTCCTTCCTGCTCCCACACTCCCTCTCTTAAAAAAATAATTAAAAAATAAAAAAGCAATAAACTGAACAACCAGATCTGAGAAACATGTTTATCACTAATTTCATTAAATTATCTCCCAAATGAGGTAACACCATGATTAACCTCTAAAGGACAAAGTTCTCTTAGGTTTTCACCCCACTCTTCATAAAGAAAATTTAAAAAAAGGGGCATCTGGGTGGCTCAGTAGTAAGGGTCCGACTTCGGCTCAGGTCATGATCTCATGGTTCACGGGTTCAAGCCCCACATCAGGCTCTCTGCTCTCAGCACAGAGCCTGCTTCAGATTCTGTGTCTCCCTCTCTCTCTGCCTCTCCCCCGCTCTCTCTCTCTCCCAAAAATAAACATTAAAAATTTTTTTTAAAAAGGGTAATTTTAAAAAGGAAGAGATAGGGATGTCAACAATCAGGAAAGGTGAACAATGGTGAATATTCTAACCATAATGAAGGGAAATGAACAGATCTCATTTCCAAAAAACCATTTATTATTTTTTTGACATTTTGTTGTAAAATTTATTTACTGATTTTGAGGGAGGGGGAGGGAGAGAAGGAGGAAGAGAGACAGAGAGAGGGGCAGAGAGAGAAGGAGACACAGAATCAAAGCAGGCTCCAGGCTCTGCGCTGTCAGTGCAGAGTCCAATGTGGGGCTTGAACTCACAAACTGTGAGATCATGACCTGAGCTGAAGTTGGATGCTTAACGGACTGAGCCACCCAGCTGCCCCTCAAATAACCACTTATTATTAAGCACTGAAAGTAATGGCCAAAAACCATAAAACTAAAGACTTGGAACAGAAAAAAATAGAGATTACCATGGCTATTCACTACCATCCCAAACACATTCCATTAACATCATTCAACTTCTATGGCTTATCCCAAGTTTTAGTAAAGACAGATTTTGGTTAAAAGAACAACAACAACAAAAAAAAAACAACCCCAAAAAACACCAATTCAGGGAGCTCCAAGGCAAGTTACTTAACCTGAATAAAAAACTCCTTTTCTTCATGTGAAAAAAAGAATAGTACATATGTCAGACCTATATCCTACTATGTTTTTATTTATCTTTTTAATCTTTTTTTTTTTTTTACATTTATTTATTTTTGAGAGACAGAGAGAGACAGCGTGAGCAGGGGATGGGCAGAAAGAGAGAGGGAGACACAGAATCAGAAGCAGGCTCCAGGCTCCAAGCTGTCAGCACAGAGCTTGATGCGGGGCTCAAACCCACGAACCGTGAGAAAATTACCTGAGCCAAAATTGGACGCTTAACCGACTGAGCCACCCAGGGGCCCCTCCTACTATGTTCTATGTTTTTAAAGATTAAGTGTAATACCTGCACTCACAGTAAAAGACAAGCACAGGCACACAGGTGTTAAGATTCTTCCCTGTCTGGTAGCACTTTTACCTTCCAGGAGTATCTTTTTGAACATGTTTGATTTCTCTTCACAAAGTTAAAACAAGGGCATAGTGGCACATATCCTTTATTTTCTCTTCCTACTGAGTCTGGCAATTTCGTAAGGAAATATTATTGTCATCGAGACATATCAGTTATGTGCTCATTATCTGTCCATGGAATATGGCATCTGTTATGGATTGAATCACGGCCTCCAAAAGATATGTTGGAGTCCTAACCCCTAGGACCTCAGAACATGAACTTATTTGGAAATAGGGTTGTTGCAGATGTAATTAGTAAGTTAAGATGAAGTCATACTGGACTAGGACGTGCCCCTAATCTGATTGGTCCTTATAAGAAGAGAAGAGACACAGGCACACATGAAGGGAGCACTCTGTGATGATGGAGGAAGAGACTGAAGTAATATAGCTATAAGCCAAGGATTAGCGAGGATTGCAGGCAAGCCACTGGGAAATAGGAAGGAAAGAGTCTCTCCTATAGGCTTCAGAGGGAGCATGACCTTGTCCACACTGTGATTTTGGACATCTGGCCTCCAGAACTGTGAGACAATAAACTTCTGTTGTTTTAAGCCACCCAGTTAGTGATATTTTGTAACAATAGCCCTAAAAACCAATAAACCTATCACAATCACAACCATAGAAGTGTATTACACATGCCTAATGTGCATGAACTTTCTTGACTTCAGAGTGTTTTTACAATTATTAGCCGGTATGTTACAACTATGTATCCTGTATTATCTTCACAACAACTCAGGGGAATATTATTGTCTCATTGTGTCAATTAAGAAATTGAGGATCAAAGAAATTATAAAAGAAGTGGTCTTACTATGCTTCTAATCCAAAGACTTTTTCCTTTGGAAACTGCTACCACCTTCTTTACTTGGTTGTGAGAAAGCCAAATTTGTTTCCTCTTCTTGGCTGATGTATATAGGACTACACCACAGGTACTACTCTGTACAATCTTCCACTTAGCTTTACTGTTTTCCTTTAGCAGGATTTTTTTATTTTAATAGATTCATTAAAATATTCGCATTCCATAAAATGAATTTTTACTCTTCTAAAGTATAAATTCAATGGTTTTCAATATATTCAGGGTTATGTACTCATTACCACAACCTAACTTTAAAACATTTTCATCACCCCTAAAGGAAACTCCATGCCTGTAAGCACTCACTCACTCCCCATCCTCCCTTCTGTCCAACCCCTGGCAAGCATTAATCTACTTTCTGTCTCCATGGATGTGCTTATGCTGAATACTTCATGTAAATGGAATCATAAAACATGAGATCTTTTGTGACTGACTTCTACTCAGCCTATTTTTAAGCTTCATCCATGTTGTAGCACGCATGAACACATTTTCTAATTGCTAAGTAATATTCCACTGTGTGGATACAGTACATTTGTTTATACATTCATCAGTTGATGGATCCATTTATCAGTGGAAGGGCACTGGAGTTCCTTCCATTTTTTTGCTTATTATGAATAATGTTACTATGAACATTCTTGCACAAGGTTTTTATGGACATATATTTTCATTTCATGTGGGTATATACCAAGGAGCAGAAATGCTGGGTCATATACTAACTCTAAATTTCACCTTTTGAAGAACTGCCATTTGTTTTCCAAAGAGGCCGTATGTGTCATTTTACATTCTCACCAGCAGTGTATAAGGCTTCCAATTTCTCCACATTCCTGGCCATTTGTACATCTTCTATGGAAAAATGTCTATTCAGATTGTTAGCCCATTTTTGTAATTGGGCTATTTTTTATTATGATTGAGTTGTAACAGCTCCTTACATATTCAGGATATAAGTCCTTTATCAGAGAGAGATGTGTGCCAATATTTTCTCCTCTGTGAGTTATCTTTTCATTTTCTTGATGGTACTGTGTATAGCACAGAAGTTTTTAATTTTGATGATGTCCAGCTTGTGTATTTTTCCTCACATCACTTATACCTTTGTTGTTGCATCAAAGAAGCCTCTGCCTACCCAAGGTCATGAAGAGCTATTCCTGTATTTTGGTTATAAGGGTTTTATAGTTTCAGCTCCTACATTTAGGTCAATTATACATTTGAGTTAATTTTTGTGTATGGTAAAAGGAAGAGGTCTAACTTTATTCTTTGGCATGTGGATGTCCAATAGCTCCAGCACAATCTATTAACCCTTTGATTTCTTTGACTACATACATTTTTTTATTGTCACTTGAAATCCATTGTGATAGGAGATTGGTGCAAATAAACTAAATGACTTAAAATAATCATTTGACCATGGTCAAATGACTAGTAAGTGGCAGAGCTGGACTGAACCACAGATCGTACAATGCCAAATTTCACGTTTTTTTAGAACGTATTACTGCCTTCTATGTAAACATGCTTCAGATTTATTCATCAAAGATAAGAAAAGGCAAGCTTGAAATTATATTTGGTTATATAAGGAATGACTGGAAATACTAAGCACTCAATTTGTGTAAGGAACTGTTTAAACAGTGTATCATCTTTAATCATCACAATAATCTTAAAGAATAAAAACAAGTGTCAAAAAAAAAAAGAAATAAAAGAAAAACAACCACCTACCCTACTCCCTCTTCTTCCCACAGATGAGGAAACTAAGGCATAAAGGTGTTAAGTAAATTGCTCAAGATCACAGAGTTGGTAAGCGGTAAGAATGCAGGCAATCTGGCTCCCAAGACCGTGTTCTTCTTAACCACTTTGAAAGCAGATTACTTAAGAGGAAAGCATTCACCAGGCTATGCTTAGATGGATCAGCAACTGTCTAGAAAGGGAGAGTTAGCTCTTTTTATTATTGCCATTGCTGACTCAAGCTTGTCATGATGGCTGACACTTCAAAAAGGGAAATCATTAATACACTAGAATCAGGTATAAAAAAATCTTATTAAGTGTCTGTGATTAACTGAAGAAATAATCTCATCAAAAAAATTTTTTTAATGTTTACTTATTTTTGACAGAGAGAGAGTGAGAGCGAGCGTGTGAGCTGGGGGGGGGGGGGGGGGGCGCAGAGAGAGAGAGACAGAATCCAAAGCAGGCTCCAGGCTCCGAGCTGTTAGCACAGAGCCCGACGTGGGGCTCGAACTCATGAACCGTGAGATCATGACCTGAGCTGAAGTCAGACACTTAACCAACTGAGCCACCCGGGCACCCCAGAAATAATCTCATTTTAAAAACAGAAAAATATTTAACAGCAGTGTGGCACAACTAAAGACAAAAGCTAATAATATAAATACCAGAAGGGAAAGGAAAGGCCAGTACAAATACAAAGGAAGGAACTCTGGAAGTCTCCAATGACTACAAAACAAATGAGTCAACCAGGCAGTGTTGTGACCGGATGTGGTGGAAAGATGCATAATACAAAAGGGTCAGAGAGAAATCGTTCTTTTACGCATATGTCAGTGAGATCCCTAGTAGAATGTGGATACCGCTTTTGGTTACCATACTTCAAGAACTATGGGGAGAAATCAAAAGGGTTTGAACAAGAGAAATAAAACAGATGCAAACAATAGGAAACAGTACTTGTTAGAAAAAGAAGAACTTGCAGCTTATCAAAGATAGTAAAGGTTGATTTAATTATAGTCCTTTGAGAAGAAGACCATTGGAAGGCTCTTCCCCAAATTCCGAAGGATTTGGATCTTTCCAGTCATTTATTTCTCAAATATCACTTTCTTAGAGGCTTTTATTCTAAGTAGCCTCCTCAGTTTCTAGCACATTGCTCTGTTTTATTCTTTTCACAGCATGTAATTATCTGACAATCTCACTGTTTTCATGCATATATGGCCCCTCTTGTCCCGTTAGGATGTAAACTGTTCAAGAGCAAAAACCTTAAGCACTGCTTTATGTCTTGTACATACTTTTTATGTCTGGTATATCTGGGAAGTAGTATTTTATAAATACTTGTAGAATCTATATCTATGAAACAGTAACAAGGAAAATGAGCTTTCAAATCAGAGATGGCAGCTACCAGTAAAACATAGGAGGAATTCCTTAATAATCAAAGTAAAACCTACACACTGCTGAGGGATGCTGTGGGCCTATAAGAAGTCACTCAATCTGTCTTAGGTATCTTACAAACTCACCTGCCTTAAGGCTAAATAATTTCTAGTGGTTACTCCCAACTCTTATGAGTCAGTACTTTGCAGCATGAAATATTGCAAGAAATAATCATTGAGTTCCTACCATGTACTGAACAGTGTTCTAAGGCTTTACACATATCAGATCTTTTAGTCCTGACAATTATCTGAGACAAATTCTGTTCTTTTCTTCATAAAATGGAGGCTCTTTAGCTTAAAGAGATTAAGTAATTTGCCCAAAGTTATCTACCCTGCTCCTAAGTATTGGAGCTGGGATTTAAACCAAGATAATTACATAACTTATGCCGTTCATTTAAGGCTGAAATAAATTTAAACAAAGCAAAAATATATTAAACAGGAAACAATGGATTGATAAATTATGGCATAGAAGTTGGATGACAGGGATTTTCTTCTCTATGGTTTGATACGCTTGCTATGCGGATCCTTTCAAATTCTATTTTGCTGTAACATTCCAACACATTTTAGGGTTATTGTTAATATACTATTTTTCCCCTTGTAAGTATGTCTTTATTAAAAAATATATTTAAAATGAAGCACTCATGTCAAACTAGAGAAACAATATAATAAACCTCCATGTATTGACATATCTTAAATAATTAACAACACATGGACAATCTTGTTTCATGTATAGTGTAAATACACAAAAACTGACTCACTTCAAAGGAAATCCCAGTATGTTATTAACAAGTCTTTATTCTATCTCTGAAAAGACTTCATTAAATCTGAAATGCATCTAATTCCTTTCTTTCAAGTAGACTCACTTGGATTCAAGGAACAATCCTAAGAGGGGATTTTCATAATCAAAAAGAAAACCAATGGACATTGCCAAAAATAATTTCTCAAAAATTACTAGTCTCTAAGTGATGTGCATTTAGAAATATGATTATCTTAGGCACTATATTATACCAAGAACTAAATTTGAATTAGAAAATGTTTTATAAAGGGGGCGCCTGGGTGGCTCAGTCAGTTAAGCTTCCGACTTCAACTCGGGTCATGATCTCATGCTTTGTGGGTTCCAGCCCCATGTCAGGCTTTGTGCTGAAAGCATGGATCCTGCTCCAGATTCTCAGTCTCCCTCTCTCTCTGCCCCACCCCTGCCCCTCCCTCTCTCTCAAAAATAAACACTTAAAAAATTTTTTTAAAAAAAGAAAATGTTTTATAAGTTTTAAGAAAAAATTAACTAGGGATTTTGTGCCTATCATGCTGATAAATATTATCTCCAAATTACATGAGAGACCAACAAATACAAAAGTAGAAACAATTAATACCAATATATACCTGTTTGTCTCCCAGGTCAGGGTCCCCTTTACTAGAATTAGAGCTGACATCGTCTTCGTCAGAACTGTTGAGGTCTTCTTCCTCATCTGAAGGAAGTTCACCAAGACCAAGGTCAAGATCGTTGTGTCCCTCCTGGGATGTTCCAGAACTGTTTCAATAAAAAGTATTGCATTAGTCACCTTTAATAACAAGGAATACTACCAAAAAACAAACATGATCAACCATCTTATTCCAGGTATACCTAAGGGATGTAAACACAGGGATGGAAATAGCCAGACCAACCAAAATTCCCCTCTCTTTCCTATCTCAGCTGTCAAAAACACAAACTCATCTTGAGATTAAAATAAACATCTTGAAAAACATGTATCTTCATGATAGGAAGGTGGATGAGAAGCAAGTTTTCTAGCTGCCCTAATCCTATGCTTCCATATCTCCTTACTCGAAAAGATCAGGTCTCTAGACCCCTATAAACCAAGAAGCCTCATGGGATATGGACTGTATTACCACAAAAGGGCACTCACTGGCTAAACAGGAACATTAGAAAAGGTGGTGTTTCCCTGGGTCTCAGTTTTTGTTTATTTGTTTGTTTTAAAGCAACTAATAAATCTACCAGAATTGGGAGGTAATGACGGTGAACACAATAAACCATGCATGTGCTATTATGAACATGTGCCCAACCTCCCTGATTATCACCAATTCCTTTTATGTAACCACATCATAAGACATGGGAAGGGACAAGGATGTTAAAAATTCTTGGGCTCTGATCCAGACCTGCTAAATCAGAAACTCTAGGGGTGCAGGGCCCCTAGGAGATACATGTTGGAAGTTTGAAAACCACTGTACCAGCTCATTTACCAACTCTGCCTCACCAGCCTGACGTCATCAACATTTCCCATTTTGTATTGAGACAGATCTCTTGAATCTAAGAGCTATTGTTGCAATCCAGTCTGTAGGGGGGAATTCCACAGCAAAGTTCTCCAGGAAGACAACAGAAATAATTCTTTCTAACTTTGGTTGTAAAGGCTCAGGAAGAAATTATCTGTAGCAACTGCTTTCCTGTCTGCAGTCTGTAAGAATATCTGCAGAAGAGTCAGTAAAAGATCACAGAAAATCATCAGGAGAAACACTCACACGGAATAAAGAGAGTTGCATTTCACCCTGGCAGGCCCCTTTACAGATCAAGGTCAGGTCATTCAACTGCCAAGGCTCCTACAAGTTATGAAAATTTCTAACAGGAATCTTAAAAGCTAAAGATGAATTTTCTGCCAGTTCCTGATTACACATTGTAGGATACAGACTAGCCTCAGATATCATTCCTGGAACTCAAATGTTACACAAACCAGTTGGGTGAAGGCAGAATGCCAAAAGGAACACCTCCCTCTGACAAAGACAGGGGTTCCTTATTATTCAGTAGCTAGAGGGCCTCAGAGAATCATATTGCAGCCTCAACTAGGTGGGTGCGTGCCTTATCATAGCTCCCCATGACATGGAGGAGACTCACTCTCTAGGGAGGAGGTGGGGGTGGAGAATGGAAGCTTTCTAGTCAGATCACTGGCAAGATTCACTGTCTCTGGTTGCAGGGACAGGAGCCCAACCCAGCTGGGTAATTAGGTGATTTAAATTAGCTAGCATAAAATAAAGTTAACAGGATGCAGAGACTGCAGGATCCATCCATATAAATAAAAGAAAACGTACCTTCACTTCTTTTTATCTTAATTCTTTATCTTTCGTCCTCTAAAACCCTGTTACTCATAAACACATTCAATCTATGACCAGCTTCAGCATCACCAGGAAGCTTTTCAGAAATATAAAGCCTTAGGCCTCACCCTGCTGCAATGAATCACAGTCTGGTTATAACAAGATCCCAGTAATTTGGTTTTTTTGAATCAGTGCACTCTTTTAGACTCAACAGTATAAAAATTTTGAATAATCAGTAACAGAGCTTGTAGCACCTGTGAGGAAATTAGGTTTACTTTGTCTGAAGAGAGAGCTGAGAGGTGTTTCCTGGTCCAACATTTGGAAAGCCATTATTAAGGATACAGTAGGAAGTTAGTAGCCACAACTGTTAGGGATATAAATATTTTCAACAGTTAATTTAAGGACAAGAAAAAAAAAAAAAGCTTTAAGTATTAAAAGGATATGGATCAAAACGTAACTGCCATAAAATGTTGGGAGTTGTTAGTTCTGAAAGTTGCTTTCCTACAGAAAACCTTCCCTGACCAACCCCTCCCTAACCACATTGGTTTACTTGTCTCTTCTGAATCCTACACCATCTCATTCAACTGCACATGATGATATATTTGTTTCCCTCCCTAAAATGTAAACTCCTAAGGACAAGAAAATGGTCTTTTTCAGTTGAACCCCCAGGATCCTGCTTGACACATAATGGGCCCTCAGTAAATTTTTAGTGAGTAAACAAAAATTATATTAGAAAGCAAAGAGTGTCAAATTTCAGACGTTCAGATGGTAAGTATTTATGGCAGTGGTGATCATAAAGAAAGGTTTGGGGGGGAATACTGGAATAGTGTATGGTTTAAAGGAGAAGGGGCATCCTAAGCATCATACTCAATGGTGTGGAAGTGGGAATATTTGTTTTCAGAAAACAAAAAGAACATTCAGGCTGCAGCAGGAGTCTCCTACACATAATGGAAAACAAGCTTGGAGAAGATAACAGGTACTAGCCTGTCAAGGGCATGAACAATAGCAGAGTCCATACTCAGCTTGTAGGCCTTCAACAAGAAGACTCAAATCTTCCAGTAGACCTCAAAGATTTCCTTAATCCATACTTCTCTCCCATTAATGACAACAGAAAAGAGAACAACATCCCTTCCATCAACCCAGGCCTGTAGGCCCAGCCCATGCCCCAGTCCCCCCACCCAAACAGTGAAAAGGATGGCCCTAATTAGCATCAGTGAGGTCCCCCTGATCTCAAAAGATTAAATTGAAGTAAAAGGAGCTCCCTATGTATCTGGATAGTAAATAGTAGACCATATACAATTTCTGAAGCTTGCAAGGGAGGAATGTGAGCAAAGCAAAGCAAAGCAAGGTTTTAGGAAGACTAATCTTGTAACTCAATGGGGGCTGAATGGGGCGGGCACAGGGACAGAAGTGGATAGGGATCTGAGAGGTAATTTCAACAGTATAGACAGCCTGAATGAGGTTGGCTACATCAGGAATTAAGAGGAAGGGCTAGATACAAGAGTTAAAAACTTCATCAGGGCTATGGTAAAGAGGTAGGGGAAAAACCAGAGTCTTCCTTCAAGTCACCAGCAAAATGAGCGGGACATCAATTGAAACAGAAATTGCTTAACAAGGGATATGATTTTAAAGAAAAGATAACGGGTTTGGCAGCAAAATCAGGAAAGATGGCATTTAGCATCCATATTTACACGTTTGTGTCTACATGTTCAAACAGAGAAAAGTTGTTGATTACTCTATTTTCCTACATAATTCTTAGCAGCTTTCAAATCTATATAGATAACTTTAGATCTCAGATAATGAAATACAGACTTCTTACTGATGCCAGTCATTGAGTTGGGGCTCATCTATTCTTTACATTTCCTTCCCACTGTCAGGAAGATATCGTCCTAACACTGTCAGCCTTGCGGGTTAAAGGAACAGGACATAGTGTTTCCTCCACAATTTCCTGCCTGGTTATTTCACAATTTGATAATCGAAGTAAAAGGAAAGTAAGCTGCAAACACAACCCAAAAAGAATCAAGACTGGGCTCTACCTCCCCAGGCCATCCTTTCCAAGTCTGGATGAGGTAAGGGCAGAGAAAAGTAAAGCCAGAAGTAAATTCCCACTGATTAGGCAGCTGTCTTCAATTCCACACGTCAAGGATCTACATACACATTTGGATCTGCACATCCGATTACTTAACGCCATCACTTTTTAAAAAATTACGTATTTTGGGGGGCACCTGGGTGGCTCAGTTGGTTGAGCGTTCGACTCTTGGTTTCAGCTCAGGCCATGATCTCATGGTTCGTGGGTTCAAGCCCCACGTCAGGCTCTGTGCTTACAGTATGGGGCCTGCTTGGGATTCTCTCTACCCCTACCCCAATCACACTCACTTTCTCAAAAATAAACTGTAAAAACAATTTTTTTAAATTATGTATTTTTTATGTTATTTGCTATATAGGCACAGTACACCCTCCCCTGTAAGTACATGAAATATCACACGAAGGAGGGTTTCTCTCTTAGAAGGAACTGTCTTTTTAAAAAGACTCATTTAATCTATCTCCCCTAAGCGTTTTTCAGAACATAAAACTGCACAAGGCCGAGCCAGACATCACCACCAAAACATCCTTGTGAACCTCCATTAACCTGAAAAATTCCAGCAAAGGGAGGGGAAAACAAGGAGAACAGAGAAAGGAAAAGGAGAAGCACAGTGAACTGAGGGGCACTTTCAAAGCATTGAATCCTGTCCTCTTTGTTGATGAATATAGTTATCTTCTTCCTCTCTTATCTGATCCCCCAAAACATAGAATGTTCCATGTAATTCCTCCTAAACTTGAAGAAAAAAGGTTATTCCAGTGTCCTCACCTTCAAAGTTTCTTTCTAATTTTCAAGTCACAACATGTAAATCTGAACTTCTGAGATCTTTCTCTTCCTCTTTCTACCACTCCTGGATCAAACTGAGCAGAACCTGCTAGTCCTCAGGACGTTGTTATAATTCTCCTACAAATGCTGTCTCATTATGACTTAGTGATTATGTGTTTCCTTTGGCTGCTTTCATATTCATCACAGAATGAACAGAAAAAAACTACTGTTAAGCCCTTGAAGGATGAACACTACATAGAAAGATAAAAATGTTTTTTAATAAGTTATGTATTATTACATGCTAACTACATAATATTGGTTCACAATTTTCACCAGGAAAGTGTTTACATTTAGTTTCACCAGGAAATGTTCTACTCTGTTATTTCAGCTCCTTTACTGAACTTTTGCTTCAGGGGTCGGGTTGAAAACCATAAATCAAATCAATAAAAAACGATTTAGAAACCACTCTTATTCTTGTTTTCATGTCCTCTTTTCAATTACCCAGTACTTGGAGAATTTTCTCCATTTTCCACTCAGATGATTTTCCTGGGAACTATCTTTAAAATGAGTAAGTTATCTCTCTACTACTCTTAGGGAATATGGCACAACTGTAAATGGGTATATGTGGCCATTTTCATCCTCGAATAACAAAAGATGCATATATTTGTGGCATGTCTTTAGGTTTTCCAACTGTAGACTCTTGCACAATTATTGTTAAGTATGTGCAGAGCCAGGGTGACAGAGCATAAAAGCCAAGAGATAACACTGAGTCTGCAGCAAACTTATCTGACCTCAACAAAAATCAGGTTCTTCAAGTGTGACCTCTATGTGCTAAGAGGCAAACCAGATCATCTGCTAGGTCTTCTCTATTCCTAACTGCTTTAACTAAAAAGAAACGTCAATGTTTCAGTAATATGTAAGCCGTGGATGGCTGATGTTCTAATTATAGTGTAACAGCAGAAATCCTTCCCCTCAAAGAAAGGTATATACATTAGTTTTTTTTTTTTTTTAATTTTTTTTTTTTTCAACGTTTATTTATTTTTGGGACAGAGAGAGACAGAGCATGAACGGGGGAGGGGCAGAGAGAGAGGGAGACACAGAATCGGAAACAGGCTCCAGGCTCTGAGCCATCAGCCCAGAGCCCGACGCGGGGCTCGAACTCACGGACCGCGAGATCGTGACCTGGCTGAAGTCGGACGCTTAACCGACTGCGCCACCCAGGCGCCCCTAGTTTTTAAATATATATTAATCTTTAATCTTCTTTTGAGAGACAAACTAAAGGTTAGAACATACTTTATTTTCATTTTAAACATTAATGGATTTTATTATCTTGATTTCAGTAAAAATAATCTTTAATTTCACACATGTATATAATGCATTAACTTTCTTGAATTAAACACTTTGATTAATAAAACATACAATACAAATAAAATCACTACAATAAGGGATAGCACAGCAGGAATATGTTACCAAAAAAGGAAAGGAAATCAAAAAGAAACCTGCAGCGTAAAATGCATACGGTTAGTGTTTTACTCTTTGGGTCATGAATTTAGAGGTGTTAACAACCAAGCCTTTAAAACTACCAAGCTGGAATTCTATGGCTTCAGAAAAAAGAAACCACAGAAATACCCAGCTTCCTTGAAATATAAACTGAAGGACGGTTTAAAAGCTGATTTGAGGTGACACTGTCAGGAAAGAATACCAGGCTTTAGTGATGCACTAAAAAACATGCCCACTTCATTTTCCAGGGGCAACCTTAACCTTTTAAATACCATTTCCATTTCCTTCCCCAGATACGCATTTGTTACTAGGATTCTCTAAACTGCAGACTGACAATTAAAAACAAAATCAGGATCAGTACCCCGAGGCTGCTATTTAAGATACAGTCATTACAGGACTACTCCAAGGCTTAAAAGACAAATGGAAAAGGGGTGCCTGGGTGTCTCAGTCAGTTAAACGTCTGACTCTTGATTTGGGCTCAGGCCATGATCTCATAGTTTCTGAGATCAAGCCCTGATTGGGCTCTGCACTTGACAGCACGAGCCTGCTGGGGTTTCTGTCTCTCCCTCTCTCTGTCCTTCTCCCGCTCGTGCGCACATGCACGCTCTCTCCCTGTCTCTCAAAATAAAATAAACTTAAAAGAGAGAGAAAAAGAAGTTGTAAAGGGATTGTTCAACATTCTGTAGGGGCCACAGAATAACCACACAACATGTTGACTATGCCACAGCGAACAGCACCATACTATTAGGCATCTCCCACAGCACTCTGGGTTGTGGGAGAACTCCTAGCCTGTAAATAAGGATGATCATGCCCTCCAGGGTTCCTGGTGCAATCCTGATGTCATAAGAGGAGCCTGAGGCTGATCACAGTCCAATAGGCACTCTTGTCACTCTAGCTTAGCTGGGAGAATCTGGTTCAATCATGAGCTGCTCCTAGGTGGAGAGGAATAGATTGTGATAAAAATGTCTCCTGATACAAGCAGTAGCTAAAATAAATACCAAACATTTAATTACCAGCAATTTTGCTTTCTTAAAATTTGGTTTGAGAATCATTCCCTAAAATACTTTTCAAGAAATGTGGACCAAAACCTTTTTGTTAATACAAACAGAAAAGCGTTCTATTAAGCTTAGAAATGTCTCCAAATAAAAGAGCCCAAATGTCCATCGATGGATGAATGGATAAAGATGTGGTGTATGTGTGTATACACACACACACACACACACACACACACACACACACACACACACACAATGGATTACTACTCGGAAATCAAAAAGAATGAAATCTTGCCATTTACAACTACGTGGATGGAACTAAAGGGTATTATGCTAAGCGAAATTAGTCAAAGAAAGACAAATATATGACTTTACTCATATGAGGACTTTAAGATACAAAACAGATGAACATAAGGGAAGGAAAGCAAAAATAATATAAAAATAGGGAGGGGGACAAAACATAAGAGACTTTTAAATATGGAGAATATAAGAGGGTTGCTGGAGGGGTTGTGGTGGGGGGTGGGCTATTTGGGTAAGGGGCATTAAGGAATCTGCTCTTGAAATCACTGTTGCACTATATGCTAATTTGGATGTAAATTTAAAAATAAAAATAAATAAATAAAATATATTAGATGGGGGGGTGGGAGAAATGCTTCCAAATAAAATATAGCAGGTTGCCAATCCAGTTTTGTCATTGTAGCAAAGTTTATTGTGTTGAAAAATAAAACAGTTTTCAATAAAGATAGGGTTGACCCAACATCCTTTCTCCCCTTTATGTAACTCATTAGTACCACACAAATAAAGGCCACTAGAAATAAAGGGGTTGGGAGGGCTACATGAGGGTGCTTCATATTTAGACACACATACACACATGGATGCTTCACATTTACACACACACATATTTACACACGTTTTTACATATTTTTAAAAAATATAAAACCGTAGGGGCGCCTGGGTGGCGCAGTCGGTTAAGCGTCCGACTTCAGCCAGGTCACGATCTCGCGGTCTGTGAGTTCGAGCCCCGCGTCGGGCTCTGGGCTGATGGCTCAGAGCCTGGAGCCTGTTTCCGATTCTGTGTCTCCCTCTCTCTCTGCCCCTCCCCCGTTCATGCTCTGTCTCTCTCTGTCCCAAAAATAAATAAACGTTGAAAAAAAAAATTTAAAAAAAAATATAAAACTGCTATGCCATTTATTTCAATAAATATTGAGGACTTATTATGTATCATATTATTTTAGGGGCTGGATGAAGATAATCTAATAGAATTAGTTAATATTCAAACTGTAAATTCTATTGGTTGCTTCTCTTTTTACCTGCTGAGTGAAACTTTTCTATACAGATAAAGGCAGAAGGAATTAATACCACAAGAATTAGGATAAAGGCAAGGACTATTTTCTGAAGAGTACAACTAAAAGTTAGTGCATGCTAAATGTTAAAGTCAGTGCACAGACATTAAGGGCTACAGAACCAGAGAAATAGATACCTCATGCAGGCTGGGGCAGTCAGAAATTTAAGGCACAAGCACGTGAAAGACTCCAATGAATAAAGAGGAGCAAAGGCATCCTAAGTTGGAGGGAAGGGAAGCAGTATAAGCAAAGGCTTGGAGGTAGGAATTGAAGTGTTGTGGAAGGTGCTGGAGGCAGGGTGGTGGTGGGGATTTCTGTGTGATGAGAGGCTAAGAATGTCTACCAAATTAGAGACAGATCCCTCTCTTGGAGGGCAGCCATGGCAGAAAAGACAATCATCCATCCATGATAGGAAATGGGGATACCCACTCCTCTCCTTGGCTTTGTCAGGTTCTAACACTAGAGTAGGGAACCTAGTCGGGGAGCTGGGCCAGAGGAGTGGGACTCATTGATGAAGACATAAACACCTCATCCTTTGACTATCTTCTTAATCAGGATGACCATGTGTTTTTCTGTTTACTATACATGCCACATTGCTCTGCCAATATCTCTTTATCATAATCCCAACAGCCACTGAAAAGGTGGTGGGCCTTTTGGAAAATATGATCATTCCCTCTGCCCATGCTCTGCTCTTGATTGTGAGTCAGTATGAAACTACCATGGTATAATACCTATTGTATTCTGTCTTGACATCCATGGAAAACGAAGAGGATGCCAAACGGCCTGACTGCAAGTTGCCCTTCCTATTCTGTTCCCACAGATAGGATGCCCTAGCCAAACAACCTTTTTTATCACAGGGGCAGTTCTGGCTACACCTGAGTAGAGGATTTTAGTTCCTTGCCAACATATGGAATTATTCAAACCAGCCAATCATATCCTCCCATGGGAACCAAAGGGGACCCATTATCTTGATACTGTATAGCCTGCTTTCCACGGCCCCTGGTGACTCATTCTGTTCCCAAGTGCAAGCTCAGTGTGGGCCTATGTGGAGGGCTATGTCCTCCTCCCCTGTATATGTGACCAACCAACTGCTGTCAATCTCATCTGTCGGGTGTCATGCGTTTGACCATCTCCATAATGGAAGGACAGAAATCCCTCCCTTACCAACAGGGTGAATAAAAAATAATTAAAACATCAGTAATTAAGTTATTAATTAGATTATAAATTAAACACTAAGTTTTATTAGAAATTACATAACATATTATAAATAAATGTTAGATAACAAATTATTAACCAATTATGCATTAAAAATAAACCACCGCAGAGGGTGCCATTTTCTGGGATCCTTAAGTACAAAGCAGTTGCACTGGTAGTTTTGGATATAATTATCCTAATAAATCCCATTGCAGGGTGTATCAAGTTAGCTTCATGTACACCTAGTTATATTTAGTATATGTATCTGAAGTCTGTCATGATAAACTCTAGCAATTTTCAAATTAAAGGTATTAATGCTATGTGTTATAGAAATGACATATTCCATGTTACAGAATATTAAATGTTACATTAAATACAGACCCCACTATAATAAAGTAGTAGGGAATTACAAGGAAACCAGTAGTTAAACTCAAGAGACATCTGCTTTCAGTCCCAGATCTTATTTTAGCCAAGCCTACTTGAGTGTTTCCATTTTCTAATAGGAACTACAACCTGTAATTGGGATTTCCCACTGCCATGGGGAAAAGGATAGTAAGCTTCTTGGGAACCCATAAGTAGTCAAAGATGAGGAGGTTAAACTGTCACTCATGAACACATCAGTTCACTTCCTTATTTAAAACTAAACATGAACAATTCTACTTATCATTTGTCTTCTTCAGGTACTATCCACAAAAGAACTGTCCTAAAAATCTACTCCAGGCCCCCTATGAATCATCAATAATCCCAAAGACTCATCTGGAACCCATTTCTTTCTCAGAGCGTGCTAAGGACACAGTCCTATTCTTTCAAGACTTGAGAGGCAGTAGAGGGCATGAGGAAAGGACATGGGTTTTCTTCCTCCATTCTTCCTCCCATGCATCAGTGTATCTTTCTACTAGTTAAATTATTAACTTGTTCTGTGTTTCTCTTTCTTTCTTTCTTTCTTTCTTTCTTTCTTTCTTTCTTTCTTTCTTTCTTTCTTTCTTTTCTTTCTTTCTTTCTTTCTTTCTTTCTTTCTTTCCTTTGCTTCCTTGATTGGGAAACCAAGAAACATCTTAACATTTCTATCAAACTTGTATAGATAGCATCTTTGAAAGCTAGAGTCAGGGCAAATGGAAGGGGAGTAAAAATAAGCATGCCATTTTAGAAGTGAGATACACAAATTCCCTTTAGACAGGGTCAAAAGCATTTCATCATAGCTTCATACATTCCCAGGAGCAAAGAGGAAGCACCAGTGAAGAGAACAAAAAAACACCTAAACCTAAGACAGACTTGCATTTGAATCTAGGCTCTACTTCTCACCTGGCTGTGTGTAAATGGCTGCCTATTTAGGCTCTTTTATTTTATACTTCTCTAAACTATAAAACAGATAACGCTACTGGCTATGAAGATTAAATCGGATAATATGAACATGTCTGGTACATGCAACGGACAGGAAAAAAAAGAGAATTTTTTTTTTTTTTTTTTTTTTAAGAGATAGGGAGTGAGGAGAGGGGCTGCGGGAGAGAATCTTAAGCAGGGTTCAATCGACAACACAGTGCTCGCCCAATCCCACAACCCTGGGATCATGACCTGAGTTGAAACCAAGAGTCAGACACTTAAGTGACTGAGCCACCCAAGAGCCCCAAAGATAAATTCTTAAAAAAAGCAGACATGAGAAGAAGTAGAACTTAAGTGGAATGGCAAAAGGAACTGGAAGGTTTTGTTCTTGTTCATCCTTGGTAACCTAGAATTTAGTATGATACCTGATCTCTCTTTCCTGCATGAATGAATAAATTAGTGGACTTTATCGTAATATCTCACACAAAAACAGTACAGTATGAACAGACAAGTCCAGTCTGCTTCTTTTTGTAAGGCCCATGAGCCAAGAATGGTTTTTACATTTTAAATGGTGAAAAAAAAATCAAGAATAATGTTTTGTGACATGTGGAAATACATAAAACCCAAATTTCAGTGTCTACAAATAAAGTTCTATTGGAGCATAGTCAAGCACATTTGTTTTTGGACTGTCTATGGCTGCTTTCATGCTATATCCACAGAGCTGAACAGTTGCAACAGAGATTACATGGTAAAAATATTTACCATCTGACCCTTTGTGGAAAAAGTTGGCTGACCCTTGCTTTAGTAGATTACCCAGAAGGAGCAGAATATCTGCTTTGGAGCAAAATGGCCTCTGTTTTTTTGTTTGTTTGTTTGTTTTTTAATGTTTTTATTTATTTTTGAGAGAGTGAGAGACAGAGCACGAACAGGGGAGGGGCAGAGAAACAGAGAGACACAGAATCCCAAGCAGGCTCCGGGCTCTGAGCTGTCAGCACAGAACCTGATGTGGGGCCTGAACCCACAAACCATGAGATCATGACCTGAACTGAAGTTGGACACTTAACCAACTGAGGCACCCAGGTGCCCCCAAACTGATTCTGTTTTAATCTTAGCTCTTCCACTTACTATCTAAGTAAAAATGAGTGATAAGCTCTTAACTTCAATTTGCCTCAGTTTCTTCATCCATAAAATGGGGATAATAATAGTGCCTACCTGAAAGGGCTCTATGAGAATCAAACAAATTTATATGAATAATGTACTGACAACAATGCCTGGTATTTGTATGCATGCTCTCTCACTTCGTACATGTAGAGTGTCATCTGTAATATTAAAAAAACAATTACTCCAGATACTTAAAAGTCTAGACTTGGGTAAAAAAATGACTTCAGACAGAAGCTTCTGCATTATCAGTCATGTGAAACAGCTCATCATCAGTGTACATGGCTGAGTAAAGAACTCCTGCAATGAGATCATATGAGCCATGATTTTGTAGCAGGTCACCCCTACTCTTGTTATAAATGTTTTACTTCACTGCTTCTTTTTGGGAGTTTATTACTTGTACAGTAATATCCTGAAGCTTGGAATAATCACACTTTTACCCATATCACAACACTGTTTCCTATTTCTAAAAGAATTTCAGTCACCACCTAATTTAGAGGTGTCCTAGTGTCCTATTAGATCTCAAGATACTTTTAAAAGCACTTTTCTAAACACTAGCTTTATCCCTTTTTGGTAAATATCACAATGAGCAACACAGGCTACAAAGACCTCTGAAAGTTATAAAAAGCACATGTCACTTATGCATTGAAGTTGCTGATTCTTTTAGTTATGTGAACTTTACTTTGTAATGTAAAGCAAGGTACCTGTATTTCTTTTCTAATTACAGATGTTCATCCTACAGTAGAAAGTCTAGTAGACAGCACTTCAAAACCTTGATCCCCTGCTCTGAGCCACTAGCTAAAGGCACCAAAAAAGGAGAGGAAGGAAGGAAGGACAAATTAAGGTACCAGAAAATAGTAAGAAAAGAGGGAAAGAGGAGAGATACAAGGAGCAAGTAGAAAGACAAAGCGTTATCCAGGAACGTGATCCACTCTTCCATCTGTGACATGTGCCTGTACTACCCTAGCTGTTCACTGAGTTCCTGGTGAGTTAAGCTTTGTGTTAGGCACCGAGGTAACACAAGAAGGAAGACTTCCTGCCTAGGGGAAACAGTTCTGACAGCCTTTGCCTTTCTCAAGTACCTCCAAGATAAGGCCTCCTGGGAACAGAGATTAACTACCCCTAAAATTTCCATTTATTCTAAAACTTTCCATATCAAAAAACAAAACAAACAAACCCCCAGAAAACCTTTTCTCTCAACTAGAATGGAGGGGGATAAGGAGAGGGAAAGGAAGGAACATTTTACTTTTTGCTTTATGTACATTTAACTTAAAAGAAAAAAAAAAGGATTCTATGTAATGCTTATAATTTAAAAACTTAATACAGAAAATCCCCATTCTCCTTCCCCCAAGCTTACTAATTTCAATTATTTCAAGCATTCCTCATATACAGTATATATATACATATATATATATATGTATATATATATATATGTATGTATATAATACTTAGGAAGAAAAGATCAAAGATAAGGGGGAAGGATGGGCTGGAGACAGTCATCCCTATCTAAGCCTCCTATAAAATGCAAAACAAAACAAAACAAAACAAAAATCAGACCATGTTGACATGTAAATTACAGCAGTAATTTTCAGTATACTTCCTGTAGACAGACTATAAATGAACACACTTCCAACCCTCTAAATTGTCTACCACCTGTCAAGGAAAATGATAAATTCCCTGTATGGTAAACCCAAGGAAGAAAGAACATCTTTACCCTAACATCAGGTAAGTATAGTAAGATAGAAGCTACTGTAAACTCCAACAAACCCTACTCACAGTCACAGATTTTAACTTATGGAATCAACCCACAGGGCATTAGCAGAAAAGCCAGCAGACATATTTACTGGAGCCAAGACTTCAACAAGCAGGCTGAAAAGACAGTAATCCGCAGAGTACAGGAGAGTATGCGAAAATACTTTGCTCCTTAGCAGTGGGAAGGGCTCAGTAAGAATTAAAGATGCTTAGAATTACTACTATTGAGTATCAATCTAACAAGGCTACATTCAATGGAACGGTTAAGATCTCATGTTAGCCCACTGTACAAAACCATCAACAGGTAATCAAGTAAACACTGGGTATGAAAACATACTTAAACTAATTTCACCATCAAAAAGCCCCTGAACCTATTAGAGCTAATGTATTTGCTTACTTTCTCAGTGTTTAAATTTTGCTCTACAAAGAGTTCATATATTTTAATGAGACCAAAACTAATTTCTTTAATAGTCACAGAAAACTTTCACCCTTCAGACCTTTATTTTATATTCTTTGCTAAAACCCTAGTACCAATTCTCATTTTATTTACTTAATTTTAAATATGTGTTTATTCTTGAGAGAGGGAGAGGGTGGGAGAACAAGCACAGGAGAGGGAGACAGAATCTGAAGCAGGCTCCAGGCTCTGAGCTGTCAGCAGAGCCCGACACAGGGCTCAAACTTACGAACTGTATGATTATGACCTGAGCCGAAGTCAGACGCCGAATGAACTGAGCCACCCAAGCGCCTCCCAATTCTCATTTTAAAAGTTTCTTTTATCCATCCCCAAATATGGTACTTAGCATATACTTGGTATGCAGTAAGCACCTGTAATTGGAAACACAATTTAATATAACTGGAAACACAATTTAATACTAGGATGAAACGTGTAATCTATTAAATAGCTTTCTCAGGTTATCTGTACAAGTTCACAAACATATCCTATATTATATTGGTCTTCTTAATAGCTAGAACATCAGATTTTATCTGTTGTATAGTGAGAACACTAAAAGATAAGGGTAGGGGCGCCTGGGTGGCGCAGTCGGTTAAGCGTCCGACTTCAGCCAGGTCACGATCTCGCGGTCCGTGAGTTCGAGCCCCGCGTCAGGCTCTGGGCCGATGGCTCAGAGCCTGGAGCCTGCTTCTGATTCTGTGTCTCCCTCTCTCTCTGCCCCCCCCCCCCATTCATGCTCTGTCTCTCTCTGTCCCAAAAATAAATAAACGTTGAAAAAAAAAAATTTAAAAGATAAGGGTAAAAAGTTTTCTTAAGTTAACATTTTTCTAGAAGATTTCATAGTTTAAAAAAAATTTTTTTTAACATTTATTCATTTTTGAGAGACAGAGCACGAGTGGGGAAGGGGCAGAGAGAGGGAGACACAGAATCTGAAGCAGGATCCAGGATCTGAGCGGTCAGCACAGAGCCTGACGCAGGGCTTGAAATCACGAACTGCGAGCTGAGCCAAAGTCAGATGTTCAACCGACTGGGCCACCCAGGTGCCCCAGATTTCATAATTTTTTTGATTTAAGATTCTTATATTTTTCTCATCTGGACACCCGACTACTCGAGATTGGTGTTGATAATACACTTTATTTGCAGACAAAAGAGTTTAAATAACATATTTCAGCAGACCAGATGTTCAAATCCTAAAATAATGATATGGGTAATTGACCCCATAAGAGAAAGCACATTTTCTATAGCTAAATCACTCTAATCATTTCCTCATATATATAAAAATTGCACAAGGCCTTCACCAAGCTCTTGATTTTGGGGCATCCTAACAGTTTGGCTAACTCCTTTGGGTACCTACAAACCGCTTAGATTTTTATTTTTTAACTTTCAGTTTTCTTACTACATGTAAGACATAGAGACAGATCTTTCATTTAAGAAGAGTTTTATAAAAATATTTTTTTTAGTATTAAATTATCTGCATTTTCTGAATCGCACATCACATCACGATAGGCACCTTAAGATACATACGTTGAGAGACTGTTAAAAATTGCTTTTGATTCGTGTGGGAATTTAGGCCTATGGCTTCTTTCTGCAAGTTCGTAACAGGACCAGTGGAATGAGTGGAATGGAAAGTTTCTTGCTTAACAATTCTACAACATGTAAGGATGCTCACTATCTAATAAAGACAGACTCATGTGAGGTCTTTTAGCCCAATTTCTCTTCTTCAAGGGAGCTTTGTTTTAGCAAATAGCAATAATTTTCCAAATCAGTGTAACAGCTTTCCAAAATTAACAGATGTTTCCTGTGCATTCTGGAAGCCTAGTCAGTGGGACACTGGTTTACTCAAAATGCAGCTGGATTCTGACCTCACACAAGTAAAAGCAATATATAACCTGACAACTATTTACTCAGATGTGACCACCTATTTTGTGCCAGGTATCTGCTGAGGCCAGGGACACAAAGATGCTTATAATATTTATTCTTATATTTCTTATATCTTACGTTTCTTTTTTTGGAGGGAGTGGTAGGGAGAGGCTAACAAACTGCTAGGATAGAATAATAAAGTAGTGCTGTGCAAAAGCAGACGAAGGAAAGGGGTGACCTGTACTACTTGGTATACACAGTAGATGGTAGCTATTACTTTTATTACACTGTAAATAGGGTATGTTAGGTAACATGCTATGGAAGGGAGTGGCAACACAAGTATCCACAAATTCACTTCCTCAGTCTTTCAAGAACTATTTACAATGTGTCTATTATACATCAGGCACTGTTCTAGGCAGGGGGAGAAAGTGATGTAACAAAGTTAAATGCCTCACTCATTCATGCAGGTTGTATTTTAGTAGTGGAGAAAAGTGGGAAATAGATAATATACTGATGGGAAAAGAAAGTGTTATTAGAAAGAAAAACAGAACCGGGTAAGTGGGACAAGGGGATAGGTGGAAGAGGTAGGGGTATTTTCTTACCTTTCCTACACTAGAAAGGGAGAGTTCCGTGAAAGGTAACATTTGAGTTAGGTCTAGAAGGATGAAAGATAATCTGTCTGGGGGAGGGTGTGTCAGGTAGTAGAACAAAGCTATGAAAGGGAACAGGGTGCTTAGGAATGTTGGTCAATCTTATACAGGTAGGCAAACTCATGACATTACAAAGGCCAACTGGGGCCAGACCACAAAAAGTCTTATTTACTAAGGTAAAGAGTTTGAATTTTATTCTCTAGGGAGTAGGGCACCAAATGATGCTTAATTACGAGATAATTCTTTAAAAACAATAAACCAATGAGGCGCCTGGGTGGCTCAGTCAGTTGAGCGTCCGACTTCGGCTCAGGTCATAATCTCGCAGTCTGTGAGTTCGAGCCCTGCGTCGGACTGTGTGCTGACAGCTCAGAGCCTGCAGCCTGCTTCGGATTCTGTGTCTCCCTCTTTCTCTGCCCCTCCCTGGCTCATGCTCTGTCTCTCTCTCTGTGTCAAAAATAAATAAACTTTAAAATATATATATATATGAAAAAAAACAATAAACCAAAAAGTCTCACTTGAAAATGGGCCAAAGAAACAGAGATTTCACCTGAGAGGATATATAAATGGCAAATATGTGCATGAAAAGATATTTAACAGCATTAACCATTAAGGAAATGCAAACTGCACCACAATGGGATGTCACTACACACCTATCAGGATGGCTAAAAATAAAAGTGGCAAACACCAAGTGCTGAAGGGGGTGTAGAGACACTGGGCCACTCATACACTCACTGCTGGTGGGAAAGTAAAATGGTACAGCTACTCTGGAAAACAGTTTAGGAGGTTAGTTTAGGAGGCAGCACCTCCTAAAACTAAACACGCAATCACCACATAACCTGTAATTGTACTTTTGGGTACTTATTCCAGGGAAATGAAAACATATGTTCATACAAAAACCTATACATGAATGTCGATTATAGCTTTATTTTTAAGAGCCAAACAGTAGAAATGGCCCTTTAACTGGATGTCCTTTAACTAGAATATTACTCAGCAATAAATGGAAAGAGCTATAGAGACATACAACAACTTGGATGAAATCTCCAGAAATGATGCTGAATGAATTATGATTCCACTATATATAACATTTTTGAAATGACAAAAAATTTGAAATGGATTATTGGTTGCCAAGGTTGGGACTGAGATGGGTGAGAGGTAGGTGTAGTTATAAAAAGGTAACAAGGGGGATCTTTGCAACGATGGAATTGCTCAGCATCTTCACTGTGATGGCAGACACACAAACCAACACGTGGCAAAATTACATAGAACTAAATATATATATACATACTGAGTACAAGTACTGGGGAAACCTAAGTAAGATCAACAGATTGTATCAATGTTAGTATCCTGGTTGTGCTATTTTACTATAATTTTACAAAATGTTACCATGAAGAAAAACTTGTAAAAGGATACTAGTTTTTCTCTGTACTCATTCTCTTTTTGTTTTTAATTTTTTAATGTTTATTTTTGAGAGAGTGCGTGCGCGCAAATGGGGGAGGAGCAAAGAGACAGGGAGACACAGAATCCGAAGCAGGCTCTGGGCTCTGAGCTGTCAGCACAGAGCCCGATGCGGTGCTCAAACTCACAGATTGCGAGATCATGACCTGAGACGAAGTTGGATGCTCAATGGACTGAGCCACCCAGGCACCCCTCTTTCTTTTTTTTTAAAGAGAAAACTTTTTTTTTTTTTTTTTTTTTTGATAGAGAGAGTGAGCTGGGGAGAGGGTCAGAAGGAGAAAAAGAGAATCTTAAGGAGGCTCCACCCTCAGTGAAGAGCCCAACGTGGGGACTGAACTCATGAGTCGTGAGATCATTACCTGAACCAAAACCAAGAGTCAAAACCAAGGGACACTTAACCAACTGAGCCACCCAAACACCCTGCCCCTGTACTATTTCTTACAACTGTACGTGAATCTACAGTTATGTCAGTAACGCTTTCAACTTAAAAAAATCATAAACCAGATTGTAAATTCCTTGTGAATAGGAACTCTCCTTAGTTTCTCTGATTTCTTGTCTAATTCCCCTATCCCCGCCCCCCATTTCCAAATGTTGAGACCAGCCTGAGAGAAGGACATAGTAAGAGGTAATTATTTGGTTTCTGGTTTATCCAAGGGGAATTAAGTTTATTAATTTCTATAAAAGTAAAATCTATATTTTACCAAAATTCTCCATATAAATTCTATAAAATAAAATCTAAAATACCAACTGTCTCTGAAGTAGTTGATTATCTGCTATGGAATAAAATGACTTCAAAATATCCCCGTTAGCAGTTAAAATGTCACTATGTTTACATGGGAATCAGATGCCTTTTAAAATTTTTTTTTTTTCAACGTTTTATATTTTTATTTTTGGGACAGAGAGAGACAGAGCATGAACGGGGGAGGGGCAGAGAGAGAGGGAGACACAGAATCGGAAACAGGCTCCAGGCTCTGAGCCATCAGCCCAGAGCCCGACGCGGGGCTCGAACTCACGGACCGCGAGATCGTGACCTGGCTGAAGTCGGACGCTTAACCGACTGCGCCACCCAGGCGCCCCTCAGATGCCTTTTAAATCAACTGTCATTAGGTAGGAGTCTTTGGGAATCAGAGTCATGGAAAACTGGCAGATCGAGGCCAACAGGATTTCAGCAGGCTCCTATAACAAAAGCCTTCAGAGCATGGCACTCCACTATCCCCTCTTCATCCTGTTTTAGCACAAAACATTTGAAGAGGAGAGGCAGGAAACAAGTGATATAGGGCAGTGAAACATGTATCCACATCTGTAGAATAAAAAATCCATACTTACATGCTCTTTGGTAATGAGACATCCTCACAATGGAGCCAATTGGGGAGTTATTTCTGGATAGATTAATTAATTTGGATTGAGAGAAAAAAACTACAAATATATCAGAAGTCTGAATTATCAGAAGTCCTATAATACAGTTTGAGTTATTTCATATACATGTATCTACTTTTCATACCCAAGTATAGGTCTTACTTACCAGGCTTGCTTTGGAGAAGCCATAATTAGCACTGTAATTATTTTACACGAGACAGTGTTAAAATGCCCAGCAGGATGTACACAAAAGGAATTTAAATATGTTTTCTACATGACTTTCAGCATTTATTTGCTTAAAATAAGACTAGCTAAATTCAGTTGAGCCTAGGCAGAATGAATACAAGATGCCAAATTAAAAAGTCACAGAGGCATCATGATCAGTGTCACCTTGGAGGTATATTCCACAAGCCTCTTGGTAGATGAAGCCAGTGACTGTGACCTATGTCAGCAGCCCCAGAAATGATGCTAGCAGTGCTCATCTAAGATTTTCTCTCAATCTATAGCCCAACTGAATGTGCTCCCTGTCCAGTTTCCAGGTCTTGCCCTCTCATAATTCACAAGACTGCAGAAATCCTATCTCCTCCAATATTCAACCAGAGAGTGTATCACCTGCCTCTTTGGGGGAAAAAATCCCCTACCATTCATTTAAATCTGTTTTTTTTCATTACGATAATAAGGATATATTATTATAAAAGGTATTTCAGCCTTACAAAATTATTTACTTTGGGGATCCATAAATAGTAATTAACTATTAAACTACAGTGTTTTAGAGGTCAGAAAGTATTTGACAAAGAATGAAATCAGGAATAGTGATAAGCTAAAAAAGTAACTTTCACGTAAATCAGTGGGAAAATATGAGACATGCATAGTCCTCCCAGTGTCATTAATTTCCCCATAAAATGGTACTAAATGACAGGAACCCATTTTAACACCACTACCTTGACTAAATGCAAATATGGCATGAATAGTTCAGTTTCCAAACACTGAAACATCAACTTCCTAACCACAAAAACTTTCCAACCAATGAGCTCTTCTAGCATGAAAAATCTGGAGCCTCTGAAAATGCTCAGTGACGTCTATACATATCACTGCAGGTGTCCTTGTGTTTTCCTTCTAGACACTGAACAAATTTGGGACAGAAATACTTTGTCCATCAAGGTTTCCTGGAGAGAAGATTCACAGACCTCTACCGATATCAAACATAAAAAGAAAAAAAAAAAAGGCAAAATCAATGCCTCACAGCACAGAACAATATGAACATATCCTGATTTAAAATCAGTATGTCTCAGGAACTTGGTTCCATATTGAGTTCACCTACACAATACCTGCGTGCCCTTGGGCAAGTTACTTAAAACTCATTAAGTCTTAGTTTCCTCATCTGTAAAAGAAGATAATATCTGCCTTATAGGATAGAAGGGACTATGAGAGAGCTCCTAGCATGATGCTTGGCATAGCAGAAATACTGAGTAAATAGTAACTGTTACTATTTAGTATAGAGTCTGTGCTATTTGATGTTAAGATCATTTCTTATCCTTGATATTACCTGGTTGATAGACTTTTGGTGAGGTGGGCAAAAAACTGGATTGATGGGGAGTCAGATAGTGGAGGGAAGAAAGTTTTGTTAACATATATTAGTAGCACAGATATTTGTTGGCTAAAAAGTTTCTGCTTAGTTTGAACCCTTATCTCTCTGAAATCACCTGAAATCATCTTAAAAACACGAGCCATATAATCCTGTGTTCATAAGCTGTGTGCAGCCCTCCTTCCTAATAGGGATAACAATATCTGTCATAACTGAAGAAAATAGGCAATGTCACAAGTAAACCTAAACCTTTTTTCAACAGCTAAGATCACTTGAGTTTTCTAAATCTTGCTGACTTTCACTGCAATGGTTCCACAACAGCATTAGAAGGGGCAATGTGGTATTCTGAAGCAGCAGGTTGGAGTCTTGGTTTTGCAATTTCCCATCTCTGTGGTGTGGAAAAAGTCAGCATGTCTTGCTGGGCTTGGCTTCATCAGTGAATGAGGAGACATCACTGGATGATTTGTAATGATTCTATTAGTTCTAAAATTTACATTTAACCTAGAACCATTAAAAGACATATATGACTTTCCAAATTTCTCAAAATACCCAAAAGGTCCCCATTTAAGTTTCCTCACCCAAACGTGATACCAAATAAATCATATCTGGACTCATGAATGAGCTCATTATTCATCCCTCCCTCCCACCCCAAGTACTTCCCACAACCTAAAAGGGCAGTAGTGAGGAACTGTGCTTTTCCCTCATGTTTCCAACAGTGGAACTATGCAAAGAAAATTTAAGAAATGAAACAGCTACTCATTTAAATTGAAATATCTGTTTACCTGTGACTGCAGATACATCTAAAGACCAAGAGAAAAGACAGGAAAAAAAGTCACCAATTATTCCTTCTGTATATATTACACCAACTTTTCTGGACTTGAAATTACAATTGCCAAACAGTTCAAATCGGAACTACTTTTCAGATGAAGAAAGAAAAAAGAACGAGCTATTCTAAATTTATCAAAAAGCTATTCTTTAATTCCTAATGTTTCAGATGATACTAACATATGCCAAAGTATATCAACTTGTCAAAAATATGTTACCAAGGAACTGACTTCAAAAAAATATATGATCTAAGTAAAACAAAGTTTTCTATGGAATCCACGGGAGCTCAAGAATAAGCAGTTACACCATTTCAAACAGAAAAAGGCTAAATGTGTTTGTTTTCCTTTTTATTTTTATCCAAACATTCAGGGGGAACTGATTTTCTTTGTTCAGTGTTTATTATTTCACCTTTCCTGAAGCAGAAACCAAAATACTTTGATAAATGGGAGAGTCTGGTAAACAGACACTTGGACATTAGGGCTCAGAATCACGAATATCATTGTATTTTAATTGTCCATTTTTCCTGAAGTCACCATCATCGTGATTCGATTTCTTCTTGTATAAAAGGGTATGATAACACCAAATACAACCTTACTCCAATGCACACTTATATGGAACCAAAATGGCTCTATAATACATGCAAACAAGAAGGGCTGAGAAATGCAGAAGACAGCTGTTCTTCCTGGAAATACTATCATCACACTTTACTCCACTGATAGTCTATTTGGTCAACCCAATTTTTATAATTCCAAAGATAGATTATCTCTGTCTGACGTCAAAACTACTTGCAAATACTTTTTTTTTTTTTTTAACCTTCAGAGATCCACAAACACGATTACCAGACTCAGACTAATCCAAAGTAGTTTTTCTATACCACCCAGAGGAAACTAGGCAGTGCAGTTCTTGAACTTAACTCAGAATTTAATAAAAAACATCTACTTTGTAGCTTCCTACACCCAAATGTGCTACAACTCAAACTGCTCTTTGAGCTGTGGCACACTTTGCTACACTTCGCTACTAATATAGTTTCAAAAAAGTATTAAAATAAATAGGCTCATATAAACACGTCTACTTTTTTAATAAAGGGCTTGCCCTAAATACCAAATTAATCTATGTAATTCCAGGAAAAGATGATGCATTTAAAAGAAATGTCTGGAAGAACACAGAAAGCTTACAAAAGTAATATACAAAGCACAGGCATTACTTACGAATACCTGAAATATGAATACACTCATCACCCTACAAAAGAACATGAGCCTAGATTTGGAATTCCCCTGAACCACCTGGAGGAATGGTGAGCCAAAGTTCATCTTCTCCACTTCTTCATCCTGTTCCTTCCTAATAAGTTCCTCAACACACTACCTTTTACACCTCCTTGAATGTATCAGCATTTAAAAGTTACAAAAATCTTATTTTATCGTTCTGTTTTGGTATTGCCACAATTTCATTTGCTATTAATTTCCATTGCACTTTTCACATATCAGAAGCTAAATAAGTTCTTGTGGGCTGGCTAGGAACCTAAGACCTACTCACAGTTATTTCTATTGCAAAAATGCATTAAGTTCCAAACATCCTATTAACAGGCTTAATCCATTTACAGATTGATGGATTACCAGATTATCTTTACCAATAAGGTCCTTACAGGAATTAAAAATGTTTAGGAAAACAATGAAGGCCATCCTCGTCCCCTCCCCACAGGTGTCCTTTCCCAAAAGGTTCACACTGAGAACGTTTTTCTAGGAAATAGGTCAGAAGCTCATTTTGCAAAGCAATTTCTGTCTCACTGATATAATTGATTATTAACTTTTAAAAAGCAAAATTATGATATCCTTGGCTAAATTACAAAATTTTTAGATTTTTACTATTCAAAAATTTAATAAAAATCTAACAATGGAAAACCAATCATCTCTAAAAATAATGCCACCCACCCCCCAAATGTGCAAATATCATCTATCTCAACACAATGTATTTTTACCATGACAGGATGTATGTGTGTACACACAATCATAATTTAGGATATTTGTTCTTCTATCTCTTGACTAAAAATATGCATCCAAAAGTACAAAGTGACATTCCACCACAGAAAAGCATAATGTTTGATAAAATATCACTTATCTGTTTTGGCAAAAAATGAGACCAAAGTGACAGCGCTGGAAAAAATACTGCAATTTCACTAATTGCTAATAATTAATTTGAAAGGAAAAAAGAAAAGCTTTATTGCCAAGAAATAAAATCCAATGCTTCTAGCTGCAGTTTCAAATGCAGGGTAAGTATGTAAACAAACAGATTTGCCAAAATTGTGAGGTTATGATTCCAACACAAGAAAACCAAAGTTAAAGAGCCATACAAATGTTTGATATTTCCTGAGCTGATGATGCTGTAAATAACTCCCAGTAAAAGGCTTCTGTTGAGATACAGGAGTCCTAACCCTTACCCTCTAACAGTGCATAATCTTATCAGTGCTACAATAAGGTGGAAATGCTTATTAGGGCTATTAATTTATACTTTAATCATTACATTAAAATCCAACACTACCACCAGATGGTAAATGCAACCCAAGAGAGACTAGGTCTGATGATTTACAACACAGAAGCCATAACAGGATTTTAGACGATTTGTCATTTGGCCAGCTCATTAAGCCCAGTTTTGTGCTTAAAATGGGGAGAAAACAAACAAAAAACTTAATACTTTCCTTCATCAGAAATGAGGGTCTACTGATTAAGAAGAAATTATTTTGAAGTTTATATTATTTTGAATCTTGGTGCTTGAGGAAAACCAAAAGATAAATCCAAACCTGTCAAGTGATGGGGACTTCTGGGCAAAGTTTCAAGAACAGCCATCTACATT
The DNA here is from genome assembly GCF_018350155.1 of Leopardus geoffroyi. Taxonomy (NCBI): domain Eukaryota; kingdom Metazoa; phylum Chordata; class Mammalia; order Carnivora; family Felidae; genus Leopardus; species Leopardus geoffroyi. The sequence continues at coordinate 117,099,714 of NC_059341.1, forward strand.
GGCTGATTCCATTTCCTCTCTTTGAAATCCTCCTCAGTCTGCAATCTGGCTTCTTCCTCTAGAGCAACACTGACACTGTTCTTATCAAGGTTAAAAAACGACCTCCTAAATGCCAAATTCAATCTTGTCCATTTTTATAAGCCTTGGGTCTAGTCTTACCACCTTTGTGAAGTCATCTTTATCTTAATTTATTTTTTTAAGTAATCTCTACACCCAACCTGGGACTCAAACTCACAAACCTGAGATCAAGAATTGCATGCTCCTCCCCGACTGAGCCAGCCAGGTGCCCTGTGAAGTCATCTTTAACACCCTTCTTGGGGTATAACTCAGACAAAGTTTGGAATCACAAAACCATGCTGCCCTGTAATTGTCTGCTGCCTCACTGGACAGAAACTCTGGGGAGTAGGCACTCTCCTTTCACTTTTGAAGGCACAGTGCTTTACACATGGGTCAATATTGTGGAATATATAAACTGAGGGCTTGCTAGGTTACCCAGGAAAACTCAATAATCATTCATTTTCTTTGAAGTGCTTATAATAAGAATTAAACAACAGAGGAAAAAGGTAGAAAGGTTCCAGGGAAAGTTTTTCTTGGTTAGAGAGTTAAGAAATCCACTACAATTTCAAAAGGAAAATTCCCATATTGGCATACTATTATTTTGCTAATTTGTCTATAACTCTTTAATATTAACCGCCCAAATTTACAAACTTCCCTATGAAAATCAAACTTCTTAAATAATATTAATAAATAAGCACTCATTAACCTGCATGCCAGTGAGACAGAAAGGCCTGCTGCCTGCTATGTATTTGAGGATAATCATGTTTGAAACATTTCAGGCAAGAGAGCTCCTAACTATACCCAAAAGGCACCAGAATACTCCAGAGTTTCTCACAATCTGGCTCCCAACAAAACTGCTTTTGAGAACCCAGGGCAGTAAGCAAACGGTGACCCATCTGGGAACACCAAAAGCTACAGTTTCTACGGCCAGGGGTATTCCCTTCACCCTCCTTTACCTTCATATTTGGCTATTCACCCTTCTTGGCTGCAGGGCTTCCCAGCACCACTCCTCACAGCAGCCAACTCCCCTCCTCCAGTTTCCTCTACTCACTCTTGCCTGAGGTCAGAAACCCAATTAGCAGAATCCTGCAGTGGAGAATGGGGAGGGAAAGAGAGGAGGGATAGGAATAGTGAGGAGAAAGGAGGGAAAGAAAATCCACTGCACTCTAAATCCCAATCACCCAGCCCTTCCCTTCTCCTTATCACTCCCAATGCCTTACAGTCTTTCTCAAAGCAAACCCAGCCCCCGATTTCCTCATTCTTTAGTCACCTCACCCTTTCCATAAACACTGCCTCTCAGACTCAGTGGATTTGCTTCTCTGACATGGGGGTGCTCAACTCCACCCTGGCCAATGCTCCTGCCTCAGCACAAAGAGAAGCTGAGAGGAAGAATTCACCCAGGACAAGGGAAGTGGAAGCCAGTACAGTAATGGTTAATATAATTTGGGTGCTAAACTGAGTCCTTTACCAATGTTTCCAAAATTGTTTCTTTGGACAATACACTCTAAGTTCCAAATTACAATTAACTTTTAGAATACAATCCTACTTGTAACTGGGGACTGTATACAATTATTTCCTGATAAATGACAAACATGTTATGAATTAGTAAATACTAAGCTGTTGGATTCATGAAACATCTGTCTTCTAAAGAAGGTGACCATAGCTTGGCAGTGTCTGTTTACTAATCCAGAATCTGGTTGATTATATATGTGGACTCTGTAAAATTAGTAAGTCTCTGTGAGCCAATCTCCTCTGAGAGAGCCAGAATCTCTTCCCTGAGGATCGAGAAACTGTTAAAGACACTTGTTTACTCTTTCCAGCAGAACGATCTTACATAGGGTTCATAATGTGTTTTTTCTAATCATTTTAGAACTTTACTGGGTTGGACTTTAACTACTGCAAGGCAGAGGTCTATATATTTTCAACGGCTAGATTACCAAAGAGGATTTCCATTTGGATCCACTCAACTTACCTGAAATGTATGTCCCACTTCTCATTGACCTTATTTTAGGGTGTCCAGGTATCCTCCTCATGAGGGCTTGGATTTTGCTTTCTCTGTCTATTCAATGTTGTTTACAAAAGGTACAACCTCCCAGGAAAAGCTGTTAGTCTGACCCTATGACTGAAGGCTTTTGATTCAGCTGGCACATTTCAAGAGTCTCAAGCCTGGCTCCCTGCTCCAGGCCTAAACAAAAATCTCTGTGGAAAGCTAATTCAAAAGCAGAGCTCACTCACTCTTCACCAGACTGCCCTACTTGACAGCCTGTAACCTGTCCAAAGCCGCCCTCAGTTTCCTGTGGCCTTGAGAAAGAACCCTCCTTAAGAATGCCATCCAGCTGCACAGGCTGGCTGTGTACATTAACCCCTTCCAACCATGTTTCCCACCACCACCAGAGCAAAGCGCCCTGCGTATGAAACAGCAGAAAAAGGCTGAGTTCCAGAAGTTTACAGCTGGTGTTAGCAATAATGACAGATCCTTGAGATTTAAGCCTGAGGGCCAATGGGATGGCCAAACCTCCAGTTTCAAGAAAAAAACTTCATCTTAGGTAAGGACAGTAGTATACCATACAGAAGCCAAATTAATTTCCCTTTCTCACAGACATACTATTCACTATACAAAAGAATATTAAAAGGAGGGCAATACCAACAAAACTGTTCCATGGACAGAAGAGCAAGCATGAGAATACATTTTTTTTTTTTTAAGTTGGGATACTTAATTTCAATTCTCTGTCAAAATATTTATGCCAAGGAAAAGGCTTTTGCCTAGGTACTAACGTTCAGAGTAGACAGTTGTAAACAGAATGGAGTCAGCTATGAGAAAAGTTAGGCAAGGGAGGCTAAGTCTTTCATGGGTCAAAGGAGGAGGGACAGGGTTTATCAGTAAAGAAAAATGTTAGGAGAGCATCTGTAAGCTAAAAGAAATTAGAACAATTTTACTTGGTACACTAAGATTTTGCTTGACATTTTTATTTATTCAATTCTCCTGATAATCCTTTAAGCCCCTACTACGTGCCATATATGTTAACATTTCTACAGAAGTCCCACTGTAGATCTGAGTATTCAAAGGCTTGAGGTTTAAATATAAGAACACGAAGACTTCAAAAAGGGTCTATGTGCTTTTTGTTAAACACAAAACACTTTAAATGCAATGCAAAGGCCCCTCTTTGTGACTACAGAGAGAAAAAAGCAGCTGCAGTGGTTGTGTTGTGGGTTGGGTTTTTTTTTTTTTTTTTTTTTTGCCTCTTTTTTATTCATTTTATCATCCAACCAACACCTACTCATTCCTCCTCAGCCCCTTGGTTGACCTCATGAAGGATAAAAAGGTATGACTCAAACTCTTCTTGGAGCTTAAAACTAAAAACAGAACATCAGACATACCAATAAATAATTACACCATAAAACACACAGAGAAAGGCTGTAAGGATACCACAGCATAAAAGGGAGATCAGAATAGGAAATAAACACTTGCTACTAGGTCTGTAAAAGCTTCATGAAGCCAGTGGTTGCTGAGCTGGACCATTAAAGATGGTCAAGGTTTTAATAAGATGAATGGAGTAGGTAGGTATATCAGAAGTAGCATGTGCACATACAAAACTGAGAAAGAAAGGATAGTACCTTTCCACTTCCTGCATTTTTCCCATGTCCATATGAAGTCAGCAATTAGTCCTCAATAAGCAAAATAACTAATATTAGAGAGGAAATTTTGCAAATTTAGAGGTTTTAACTGACAAGGGCACCATAGGCAAACACATGGATTTCAAACTTTACAGATTCCTACACCTAACAAATAAACCTCACTGAACTGGCCAATTTCCTCTCCTAGTTTCCTGCTATGACTTCTAAGTTGGTGCTTTGGAGGCCCTGCAAACTCGCTCTTCTAGGTCTCTCTTGTACTATCTACACTACCACTGGGTCAAATTCTTTGAATCAGCTACTAAAATAACTCAACTACTTCAAGCTTGCATTGAAAACATCCATTCTGGCTATATGATAAAAGAATACTGTAGTTTGGAATAATTTAATATATGCTTAACTAAGCCACTCTCTCACCAAGTGATTTTCCCCATCTCACAGGGTTGCTGCAGGTTAATTTCAGTTAAAGCGCAGTGCCTGTCTGGCACCTAAGTGTTACCTGGAATGCTGATGTCTGGGTTCAAGTTGCAGCTGGCCATCTGAAGCTTCATAGGGCTCTTCTACCTCATATACATTTGCATCGGTGTCCTCCATGCTTCTGGAATTTTGCCATTCTAACTCGGGAGTTTTCCCTACGGCCATAATAAATGGCAAGTTCTCATACTCTGGTATTTCCTCATAATGGCGTATATTTTCATACTCTGGTGCATAGCCACTTGTAATAGATTTGCAAGGTGTCTGAGATGATGACTCCCTGGAGAGCATTTGGTCATCCAAAGACTCAGATCTTGGTCCATTAGCTGCACTGGTCTGGCCCCGAGACTTTTTCCTCTTCTTCTGGGATTCTAGGCTGTAATTATCTGCAGAGTATGCTTTGATGGGCTTACTTTTCTTTTCTTCTACCAACGTGCCATGCCAATCACTTTCAATCCCTTTCCGCTCCCCACCTGAGAGGCTGCCTGTGGTTGTATCTCCAACTTGGCTATTCTTGAACCAAAATTTCTGGAAGTCACTCTTCATGAAACAGATGGACAGTTTCATGTTCAGCAACTTCTTTAAAGAGTTCTTCTTTTGAGAGTCTTTGCAAGGCTTAGTGCACCTCTCCACATCCATAGCAGATAATGATTTCGCTCTAGGCTTAGTCGTGGCAGTTGAAGGCTCACTATTTGATGATATGGTGACAGATTTTAAGGATTCTGGGTTCCCCGAAAAGGGTAAAATAGGATGAGGTAATTTCCACACTGGCTTTTCTGAAGTCTGTTTAGTCATATCAAAGGAGGACAACATACCATGGTTTTGGGCACACAAATGTCGAAGGTGATTTCTTTCTACACCCTTCTCTGAATTGTTTTCTTCATTTGAGGGATAAGAAATTTTCTCCACCAGCTCCTCTGAGGCAGCTTTTTTAAGTACTCCTGCAGCAGGCAAGCTGTGTCTCTGAGGTTTTTTGGGGACAATTCTTGAGGAACTTTCACCTTTTATTATAGATTCTTTTTGCATTTGAGGGGCAGATGCTTCCAGGTTACAGGCAGTAGGCACATGTTCATTGCAAGTTAATTTGAGTTGCTTAGGCAGGCTCATAGATAAAGTACTGCATCTTATAAAACTGGTCCCTTTGTCCATAGCAAGTGACATACTGGAACCATCTACTGTCTTGGTGTCAGAACTCAAATTACAATCTGTTTCTATTTTTTCAAAGGAAGATGTTTCATGACACATAACTTTCTGTGGATTGAGTAAATTTTGTCTGTCACTGTTGCAGTCCACATTCAATTCACTTTTATTTCCTGGCTTCACTTTGTCCACCTGTTCCTGGTTACACAAAACATTCTGATGAAGAACACCAATTTTACTGTTTTTCAAACCAGCTTCTAAAGGACAAGAAGGGTTACTGTCTAAATTCTCTGGTTCTTCAGTACTTTCACTAGGAACATCTATATACTTTTGGCGTAACAGACGAGCAGCCCGTGTCTTTCTGGGCTTGGGAGTTGGAAATTTGGGGGTATATGGTACTAAGTGAATTTCTAAGGGACCAAGATCTTTGACTTCTGATTTCTTACTAACTCCATCTGAAGATGGAAAAGTACTTCTTTTATCATTTTCCAGAGTTTCTTGTTCAGATGAATGAAAGCAACTATTGCTTTTTTCACTGCTATGCTGGTAAGTTTCATCACTAGGAATCTGTAAGTGGCAGTGGTGATGATCAGGAACTTTTTCAAGGCTGGACAGGGAAGGTGACAGGTCTGCAAACTCAATTCTGAATTGTCTGTTGGAATTATAGCCATCAGTCATTTCTGGGCTGTCTGTGGAGCTGTGCTTCTGTAGGGAAATAAAAGGTGATGCTCGTTGTGTTAAAACATCTTTAAGCTTCTCTTCTAGGATGTTTGCCTTTAAAACTACTGCATTCTGGCTCTTGGCTTTTTCAAAGTTAGAATCACATTTACTCCTTGTTTTTATAGCTGAAGAGGACTCATCAATTTTACTATTTTCTAAATTTTCATGCATTTCCAGGGGCTCTAAGATAAGCTGCTTTACACACACATGTTCTCTATTCCCAAGTTTATGGATACACTGAGAATTACAGGAGCACATTGGTAAAATATAATCGCTGCTCTGATGCCCTACATTTTTACAATTAGAGTTGTCAGCATTTTTAGGTAATTCCTGTTTATGCTCTTGCAGGTTCACAATGATTTTCCTTGATGGTGACTGCCCGATGTCTCTAACAGGTGAGCCTTTCAGAACCTTTGGTTTCGGGGCTATTGCTGGTTTGGTTTTCTTTGTTGACTGTGGAACACTAGAAATCACAATATCAGGTTTAGGCGCAACAGGAGGTGGAGCAGGCTTATTATTTGCTACCACAAGCTTTGGCTTGGGGGCCACTGGTGGCTTCTTAATCTCTAGAAAGGAAAAAATAATAATTTGATGACAAAAACAAAAAACAAAACCCAAAAGATGATAAATGATTAAATTTGATAACATTTTTACTTTTTTTGACAAAATGGTGAACTTACATTTTACTAGGCAGATTATGTTAAAGAGTCAACGTTACTCTCGAAAATTCCTTAAATTGTCCTTCAATTCCAATATACAAAGCTTTGGGTAGAGTGTACATTTCTTATCAAGTCCCAAACAGTTTTTCTTCTAACTCTAGAACAGATTACCATATCTTCAGTAGACACTAAATGAGATCATTGGCTTCTGCTTTTGGGACCCTTATAGAAGAAAAGTACTTCATTTGCTGAGTGCTAAGTGAGTGAATTTGCCTAAGTTATATGTAGATAGAACTCTTTAAGTTTGCCTCTCAGTAAGCAGTAGTATTCTTCAACTTCAATGATATACCATAGAGTTATATAAATGCTTTTTCTCAAGATTCTATCCCACTAGAACCCCAAAACTATCTTAAAAAGGAATACAGAAATCAAAAATTTTCCGAACTTAAAAACAAAAGTAATTCTTCTGTATTATTCGATTCATTTTAAAGTTGGATTTCTCTGTACAGAAATTGTCATTGGGAATTTTCATTATAATCCTTCCCAGAGCTTTATTTTTTAAAAAGTCATGTGTATAGGTTCTACACCACATCTAATCAATCAGAGATTCTGGGAATACAGCCTGGACACGTGTATTCTTTTAAGTTCCACATGTGAATATACTGTGTACCCTTAATTAATAATGACTACTGTAGTACATTTAAAAGATAACCACACACACACACAAAAGATGACCACAATTTCAATTGTAGCAATCCTCCCTTGACATTATATAAAAAGCACTTAATAAACACCTATTATACAATGCTAGGTTTATACAGACCTGGTCCTATCCTAAAGGTACCTAATAAAAGCCTCACTCAAAAGACCTATAAAATAAAGATATACAGAGCCCGAATATCTGTATTTTTTTTAAAGTTCTTTAGGTTTTTCCACCTAAACTATCTCTTATCACCTAGTCACATTTCCCCAAGGAGACCTAAAGTAAAAATATTTTATCTTATACTTCTTACACTGCATGTTTGTTCCTCCAACAGGATCTAATGCTTAACAAAAACTTAATTTACTAAACAAAAACCATAAATCTTTCCAAATATCTGTTGGACATTAAGTACTTGAATACACAGAGGCTTTGATACTTCATTTAGTGATGATTTTCTTTTCAACAAAGGAAATTAGTCACAACACTTGGGAAGATATGACATGAAAGTGTGCGGGGTGGGTAGAGAGAGAGGGAGAGAATAGGGTGCTCTACTTTCTTTTACCAATCATTTTCCCAAACCAAGGTCACACAATGACATATGCCCTCTCATTCAATTCCTGGTATAATGTCATAATAAAGAAGATAATAAAAAAATACTTCCAAAATAATTTAATACAAATTCCCAAAGCTACACAATTTCACTTAGCTATTTAATACACATGCTATTACTTTTAAGTAGAAAAAATTGTAAAACCATTCAAAACCTAATGATAAACCTTGTTATAATAGTCTATTAAATTAAACTCTTGACCTATTAAGTCTTAAGGGAAAGTACGATTGCCCTAGGCCTCTTCCCAACCTCCCACCTTACCCAAGATAATGAAAACTGACAAACTGTCATGTTGATTTCATTTTTGTAACCATTCTTAAAACATCTTATCTTTGGGATTTTTGAAGGAATTAAAAAAAAAAAGTCAGTTTTACAAGATGGAAAGAGTTCTGGAGATTGGCTGCACGGCAACATGAAGGTATTTAACACTACTGAACTATACACTGAGAAATGGTAAAGATGGAAAATTTATGTGTATTTTACCACAACTAAAAAAACCAAACAAACCCAAAAAACAAAAATCCAGTCTCATCGAACTAATCTTTTACTTTCTGAATCTTATAGCCTGTCAAAAGCTTCAGGGCCATCTAACCAATCAATTTTTGCTTTTTAGTTAAATTGTTTTTTAGTCTTTGGTAACAATTTCACTATTTTCTTTAAATGTGCTTTATACACATTATCAGCATATCAGCATATTATACACATATCAGCATCCAAGGGCCATAAATACCTGTTCTCCGTTAGTTTTGTAGAAATTCAAGCAAATACGTATGAGTGGTGGTTGATTCCCGACAAACACAGCATAGCATATGTACCTAACACTTTCAATGCTCACTCACTGAATTAAATAGATGACTGTGAACATTAGCTTACCACTGTTAACTATGTATTGGAGGAAGCAGATTAACATAACTCAGCTGGCTAACCTAATTCTGTGCCTTTGTGAAGATCTGGTTGCCTCAGTTTCCTTACTTGTAAATGAGGGATTTGAACAGATTTCTAAAGCCTATATGATTCCGAGATTATAACTTCTGTGATCCTTGCTTCAGGAGAATCCTTATATTCTCTAGTCCCTTATCTTTATATGATATTTCTTCAGTAGGACTTTGTCAGTCTTCACCATTAGAAGGCAAGCTCCAAGAGAGGAGGCATTTCGACATAATGCTCTATCCCCAGTCCTGAAAATAGAGCCTGGGAATAGTCAAAGCTGCCACATACATACCCTTCAATAGGTCTCAGTAACAGACAATTTCTTTAAAAAAAAAAAAAAAATCAATATCCATTTAAATGTAGAATAATATTCTGAAAAGTTAGCAGGAATCAACTTCAGTAGGATTATTAAATGAGTTATTAATCATTAGTAAGAGCAAATATTTAAGTCACTGGTATAGCAATGTCCAAAATCCTTTTAATTTATTTAATTTATTAAATTAAATTATTTAATTTATTAAACTACATTTATTTAATTTATATTATTATTATTATTATTATTATTATTATTATTATTTAGTGGCTCTATCTCGAAAGAAACACAACTCAAAATATAACAAGTCATTATGGCCTGCTCCTATGTCACTCTTGAAATAAGTGCATGATGTTTGGAAATGAACCCAGCACCTTTGGATCTTAATACTGTAACAACATTTAGACCCAAAAGTGTAGAGCAAAGCAGCAAATCTTTTATTTACACAGCTGTTTGGCTTCAGGGAAAAATAAGGTAAGAAAGTAAAGCACTAGTACCATTTTACTATTACAAACATACGCGTCATCTGTTAGACACAGATGGCTGTGGTTCACATGTGCACACCTTCTTAGCTATTGGCCAGCCCAAAGGCAAAGCACATTAATGAGGCTGTATATGTTTTAAAAGATACAAAATATACACTGATAATCATCTCTCCCTTTTTATATACCGACTAGAATAATTCTAAAGTCTCTATTATGGGCCTACTCTTTCACAGATGCAGAAAAACGAAGAAAGCTCTTCTTCAGGATACATATAACTTAGATGTTCTACATTTATCTTATTTTTAAAAAATGAAGCCAAACCATCCCAAATACATCAGATTAGATTTAATGTAAACAAACACCCCCTCCCCCAACTGCAAATAACACTCTTAATGTTTTAATTAATTTGATTATTGTACCAAAAAGCATCATAAAGAGCTTACAAAAATGATAAACACATAATTTTATAAGAATGGAAACAAAACCCCAGTTCTCTTCCATATTCTCCATTTAGACATGATAAAGAATAAAAAATCTTAACAGACAAAAAGGTAGTTAATGTTCTCAGCAAACCATGGTAAAAACCAACTAACTCAGCTAAACACAGGAAGTGTTCTTTTAAACACCACAAAAATGTCTGTGGATTAATTGTAAAGTTGATAAAATATAAAAGTAGCTTGCATTATTCTAGGGTAATTCAAATGAAAGAATCAAACTTCCCGACTGAGCCCTGAATCAGATTTAAATACTTAAATGCTTCTGGACCTGTTCATTATAAACTGTTAGGACTAGAATTGAAAACAATACATTTAAGGTATGAATATTTTAAATGTGTTTGAAACTCCAAAGGAGGTGAGAGCTAAAATGGCTGGCAAGACTTTTAAATTTCTAAACATTTTAAATTTAAGTGGACTGGGTCAGTAATAAAAATTAAAAGGTGAGGTACAGAAATTTAAGATGAAAATAGTTCACCTCAAGTACGTAGAAAGTCTCCCCTTGGTAACGAAAAGAGTTTATAAACCTTTCAGTGTATGATAACATATCTCTTATACATACATGTAACATTAAATAGGAAAGATCTGCAATATGTTCAGGAATACTTCACTCCTTGCTTTCTTATCCTATTGGCTAACTTTTTACCTGGTTAGCTGTACTCTGATTACACCTAGCAATGCAACACTCCAATATATCTATGATTTAAAAATAATACAAATCAGAACATTGAGAGTGCTGTTTCACAGCTTCAAGTTGCAGAAATTTAAAACAAATGCCATGAAAAGCAAAGAAAAATTGATCATACTTAAGTGCTGATTTTAGAAGTAGCTTTGAGGGGAAGCCTAACACTATTGTACTACAAAATTCTTAATGAAGCATATTTCTTTAAACATGGGCAAAAGCATAAAGAAAAATCCGAAATACTTAATGCATTATTAAGTTCTGGTTTAAAAATTAACCTATAGTCTTATAAAGTGCTTTTTTTTTAAAAAGCGCTTTTAACAGCAATTAGCAATTACTTTACTAATCATGTTGGAAAATAAGAACTGTCCCTTAAGACTGTTTAGAAACACAACGCCAAGAAATGCTCAAAATTCACACAAAGGTAAATTACAGGCTTTGTCATCTGGATGAAGAGAAAGGACTAAGGGAGGCAGACAGAAAATAAGGCTTCGACTAACCAGGTAGAAACAGAAAAAAAACCATAAAAACTGGGTGAGGTGAGGAAAACATCGCTATCGACAATTCTACTCCTCTGCTTCTCAGGTAACAGGAAAAACCACCAGGAGAGGAGTCACAATGTCTAAACCTCCGCATCTAATAAGGGTCAGGGTTTCCAGTTGGTACTGGGTTCAAAGCGACCCAGAGCGGTGGCTGAGTTCAACACTCCGGGAACACTGCCCTTTCCTAGAATAACTGATTTCTTAACATGGGAATCTAAACTATTTTCACACGCAAAGCCAAAGTCGCCCAAACTTCGGGACACACGAGCAGATGTTTCCCTCTTCACATTTAGTGATTCACCTGGCGCAGAGCTCCCAATGCGGGTCTCCGTTTCAAGGGAGATCCCAAGAGAGACACGATTTCTAACCAGCCCCTCTGGTTAGGAAGGGTCGAAAATATTCGGCAGCACACGCCGTCTGCTCCGTACTTGGCCACAGCCCTCGGGAAAGGCAAGGGGAACACCGTTAATCCACCCGTGAGGAGAAAGTTGCTCCAGAGCCCAAGACTAGCAGCGCTCGCTAGAAACTTTCCAGCGACAGCGCGAGCGCCGTCACTTACCCGCGGCAGAAGTCATGATTCCCTGTGCAGCTCGCTTCCCCGTTAGCCCCCCTCAATCCATGCTCCTCTTACAGTCCATTGTTTCAAGAGTTCTCTTCAAGAAGAGAAAAGCTTCTGCCAGGGGCCGCATTCCGTCCGAAGGTCCCGCGGCGCAAGCAGAGCGCCGCACAAAGGACGCGACCGGCTCCAGGGACCCAGCGGCGCTCCCGGGCGCGAGCCGCAGGCGGCGGGCAGGCGAGCACGAGCGCCTCCCAGCAGAGCTCGGGGAGGACGGCCAGGCACGGGCACGAGCAGGGCTCACCGCGGCTTCGCCGGCGCGCGCCCCACTCCAGCTCCAGGAAAAAAAAAAAAAAAAAAATCTGTACTTCAGGCGCCCCCTGCTCGTCGCAGCCGTAAAAGGCGGACAATAGCTCCAACCTCCTCCAATCAGTGGGCTCGGGCTTCCTCCCGCTCCTGCCCCTCCCACCCACACGCTCATCCTTTGCTCCAATAAGTGGCCCTGAGAGGGGGCGTGCGCTGCGAAGCATTCTGGGAATTGTAGTTTTCTGGACAGACGGGACAGTCGGTAGCAGACGCCGTAGTGCCGCCTGTTCTCCCGCCTTCATTTCCCATCGTGCTGAGGCGGGTGGCATGGCGGAGAAGGATGACACCGGACTTTGACGAAGAGGTGGTTTTTGAGGTAAGGGGAAAATGGCGGTGGATGTGGATTGCCTTTGTTTGAGACGGACAGGGGGGAAGGCGAAGGGCCGATCCCGGGACAACGGATTGGGTGACCTCCTGCCCGCCTAGGTCCTCGAATCTCGGCGATTCCTGGGCCTAGTGTTGGTGGCAGCCTGACAGGTGTAGCCCCAGGCACCCTTGCCGCGGCAGCCTCGGCCTCAGGCCCGCCCAGAATTCCCAGCTGGGGCTCCGTTGCTAGGCCGGTGGACAGGCGCCCCCTGCTTGTTCCTTCCCCGGGGATGGATATGCTCGCGGGCGTACTCTGCCCGAGCGGGGCGGGGTCCTGTCGTGCCTTTTGGATACTCCTGAATACAACTTAGTCTCCCCTTTTATCGTCCTCGATCTTTTGGGTCAGTATCCAGAAGTGCCTCAGGTCATCCTTCACGGTCGAGGCGTGGCCCTCGTAATGAAGGCAGCAGGTGCCCGTTTTCTAACACGTTTTAAAATCTGTGTGTGGGACCTACTGCGAGTATTTAGGACCGAGGCATATCAACATCTAGGTCTAATTCTTTTGTCCTTTGCTGTTGCGCTAGGTGTAGCCCGTTCTTCTGACTCGAGGCTCTGGGTGTGAGTGCTTTTGTGTGGGACTATTTTAAGACGTTCTCTGCCATCTTGAATGAAACACACACGCGCGTGCGCGCGCGCGCACACACACACACACACACACACACTCACACACTATGGCGAGTATTTTGTTGCCACTTATCTATCAGATGCAGGAGAAAATTCACACCCGTTATAGATATATTGCAAATATGTATGCTTTATGTTCACTCATCCAAACAGATTGTAAGAAATTTTTAAAAAGAAATGGCCTATTCCATACAGTGAGAAAGCGAGGCACTAAGTGCAGAATGATAAATGTTGAAATATGTATAAACTGTCGTTGGAGGATTGATTTGGAAACAGGAGTCTATTCTTGTAGCCTCAGAGAAGCTACACCCAGTAAATGATACCGGAGATAAATCTTGAGCTATGAATCGGATTAGACAGATCGAAAGGAGAAAATGCATTACCGGGAAAGAACTGAATATGCCAAGGTTAGGAGGTGTGAAAGTACCTGGTGTGGATTTTTTTAGGGGCATGAGTGGGAGGGTCGCTATATAAAGTGGCTTCATGTGGCTAGAATGTAGCAGTAGTGAAAGATATGGCCATTTTATCAAAATGAGGAGTCGATTGGAGGAGCTCATTAGGGAAGACAAGTGTTTGAATTTTGGAAATGAGAAAAAATGATGGAATAATGGCTTGGACAGATAATTCTAAGGTAAAAATCAAGGAAGCAGTTACAGATTGAATGTGGGAGCTGAAGGAGAGACAAAAATGTAGGTTACTCAGATTTCTAGGGTAAAGAAAACTGGGCGGATGTTATTTTTTTTTTTACCCTATTTTCTTAGATTTCTGAATATAATAGTAATGAATGCCCAAAGAACATTTCATTATAGAAAATAAGCCACAAAATTAAAATGATCTGTTAATCTACCAGCCAAAGATGGCCCCTATTAACGTTATAGTATTGTGTTCTTACAGACTTTTTTTATGCAAATGTATGTTTAATGTGTGATATTTTTTAAAGCAAAATGTATCATACGTAGAATTCTGAATGTATTTTTCACTTAAATTTATCATGAGTCTAACTATTCATTACTCTTTGAAAATATTGTTAATAACATAATATCCCTGCATGCATGTTTATCATAATATAACCATTTTCCCATTATTGGATAATTATATTGTTTCAAAATAACCATTGTATCAACACTGATATGATTCCATCTTTACCTGCAACTCTGATTTTTCCTTAGAATAATTTCTAGAGGTGAAACTAGTGGGTCAAAGGATATGACAATTTTTTAAGACTTATACAGAAAGGTTATACTAATTTATGTTTCCATTAGGAATAAGAGCATTGATTTCACCAAATCCTCAGCAACAGCCTTCTTAGTTTCTTTTAATCTTTGATAATTTGATAGGAAAAATAGCATTCCATTGTTCTAGTGTATATTCTATGCATTTATTGGAACCATTTTTATTTCTTTCCTTGCCTGTTTCTTTTTGTATTTTTTTGTCCATTTTCCTATTGGATGCTAGCTTCTTAAAAATTGACTTGCATGAGTTCTTCTTATGTTACTTAGACCTTGTAAGAAATTGTAGAAAATTTCTTCCAGTTTGCTGTTTAATTGACTTGCCTTTTGTCATGTACATTAATCTTTTCTGTAGCATAATAGTAATGAGGAAAGTGTACAAATCATAAGTGTGTGCAGATTGATGAATTTTAACATGTTGAATACACCAATGTAAGCAGCAGCAGCCAGATCAAGAAACTGAACATCACCATCACACCAGAAGCTACCTCTTATTTCTTTTGTCAGTTCTGCCCACTTCAGATATAACCATTATTCAGACTTGGAATAACGAACTTAATTTTGTCTATTTTTATAGTTTATACACTGTGCAATTCTATTTGTATATCTCTTTTTTGGCTAACTTTTTTTCTTTCTGGTTTTGTTAGATTCATCCATACTGTCATGCGAGCATTTGTTATTTCTCCATAGTATTCCATGTGAATGTATGACAGCTTTTTAATCCATCTTACTGTTCATGGTCTTTGAGTAGCATCCAATTCGGGACTATTATGAATAGTGCTGCTTAGTATGTATGTTTTGTTGAACGTATTTCTTTATTATTATTACTATTATTATTTTAAGTTGGGGCAGAGAGAAAGGGAGAGAATTCCAAGCAGGCTGCACACTGTCAGCCCATTGCAAGTCTCGAACTCAGGAACCATGAGATCATGACCTGAGCCAAGATCAAGAGTTGGATGCTCAACCAACTGAACCACCCAGGCACCCCTTGTTGAACATATTTCTGTTGTATATATATTTAGAAGTGAAATTACTGAGTCATAGGAAATGTATATGTTTACCTTTTGTAGGTACTGCCAAATATTCCAACCCAGTTACACCAGTTTATACTCCTACCAGCAGTCTATAAGAGGTCTAGTTGCTCTACATCCTCACCAACACTTGCTAATATCAGTCTGTTTTTTTTTTTTTTAAGTGTATTTATTTATTCTGAGAAAGAGAGACAGAGCGCATATGTACACTTATGCACCTGTACCTAAGAGCTGGGGAGGGGCAGAGAGTTGGAGGGGGAGAATCCCAGGCAGGGTCTGTGCTGTTATTTTGCATTTTCCTGACAAGGAAGTTGAGAGTCTTTTTTTATATGTTTATGACCCCACCCATTGTTTATCTACTTTTGAAAAGCCAATTCAAGTTTTTTGCATATTTTTCAATTGGGTTATCTCTTTTACTGATTTAAAGGAGTTCTTTACATATACCTGATACAAGTCCTTTGTTGGATATGTGTACCTCAGATATCTTGTAGCACTCTCTTAATTGTGCCTTTCATTGAACAGAAGCTCTTAACTTTCTTATAATCCAATTAAACCTTCTTTTGTAGTTAGTGCTTTTAAAGAAATATTTGCCTACTTTAAGGTTACAAATGTATTTTCTCTCAAAGCTTTATTTTACCTTTTGCATTTAGATCCGTCATCCACGTGGAACTGATTTTTGTATGGTATCAAGTAAAGATCAACATAATTTGTTTTTCAAATAGATGTCTGGTTAACCTGGCATTTACTCAACTGACCATTCTTCCACTGAACTACCATGTTGCCTTTGTAATAAATTAGGAAACCTTGTATGTGTGGCTCTATTTCTGGATGCTCTCTTTTCCATTGGCCAATTTGACCATTCTTATGCCAATAACATTATTTTAACCACTATAACTTTATAAAAAATGTCTGATCGGATAAACCTTTCAGCTTTATTTTCCTTCAAGGTTGCTTTGGCTATTTTTGGTCCTTTGCATTTCCAAGTAAATTTTAGAATCAGCTGGTCAATTTCAGTTAAGAAAAAAAAAAAGGCTGAGATTCTGATTGGGATTGCTTTGAATCTATTGATTGATTCAACAGATTCAATTGATTTGGAGAGACTTGACATCTTTACAATACTAAATCTTCCAATTTGTGAACATTTTTACTCTCACCTTCTAAATGAGGCAGTTTCTCATCTCTGTTCTACAACTGATTTTACAAACAGGGAATATAGGGGAGAAAAATAATTTTCCCTCTACCCTTCTACTTCTTGGCTGAGAACCCTGTATTAAAAGATACATTAACAGAGAAAAACAAACAAGTTTATTAACATGTATACCTCATTTGTTCATGGGATATACTGTGAAAAACCAGAGCTAGACAATATTTAAAGCAGTAAAAATAGATTTTAATCCTGGCTATCACAATAGGTGAAAAGAGACCTCAGTGAGAACCAGACTTAGTTGCAAATATAGCCTGGGCAAGAGGGAATTTAATTACTAAGAGGAAACACTGGGATAAGAGGGGTTTTGGGGAGCCTGGGTGGCTCAGTCAGTGAAGCGTCCGACTTCAACTCAGGTCATGATCTCGCTGCTTGTGGGTGCGAGCCCCTCATCGGGCTGTGTGCTGACAGCTCTGACAGCTTGGAGCCTGGAGCCTGCTTCGAATTCTGTCTCCCCCCTCCCCTGCCACTCACATTCTGTCTCTCTCTCTCTCAAAAATACATAAACATTAAAAAAAAAAAAAAAAAAGAGTGGTTTTGGCTAAACTGATCTAATAGAAGAATTCTTGCTAAAGACAGGGGTGGGGTGGGTGGGGGTTGGACATCAACCTGGGTGGGTGATAGAAAATGAGGAACCCAGTATCTATCAAAGTTGTTATGCTCATGAAGCTGAGAACACATGATCACGATCATAAGCAACAACGTAAGAGTCAGGAGACCATCACATCTGCCTCTCGATAACCCACAAAGCTGGTACAGTGGTACTGGAACTCAGAATCTATCCACTGTCTCTACCGCAACTGCCTCTGCATTACCAGAAAGCTGGTAATATGTTCCACATATTGGAACAAAGGAAGGAAGGAAGGAGGAAGAGAGAAAGAAAAGCCCACTTTATATCTAGAATCCTAGCTGCAAGATAATTTGAGAAATCTTACATTTAGCTTTCCTGTCTCTTAAACCTCTCCTACCCTAAGAAAATTTGACTGGATATTTTTGGTGTATTTGTTTTAACACTGTTGTTTTAATGATTTTTAGAGTCAGAAGTCAAACGCATTTATGTCTTAAGACTTACTCAGGGGGCGCCTGGGTGGCTCAGTCGGTTGAGCAACTGACTTCGGCTTAGGTCATGATCTCACGGTTTGTGAGTTCGAGCCCTGTCAGGCTCTGTGCTGACAGCTCAGAGCCTGGAGCCTGCTTCTGATTCTGTGTCTCCTTCTCTCTCTGCCCCTCCCCCACTCATGCTCTGTCTCTCTCAGTCTCAGAAATAAACATTAAAAATTAAAAAAAAAAAAAGACTCAGAATGTCATATGCTACATTAAAATTAAAATTTTAAATTTTAAGTCAAGCAGAGTTTTGGAAAGTACTCCCAACTATATCCTTTCCCTACTTAACACTCTTTTTTTAAGTGCCTTGATTTAATATCAATTTCCTGGAGTATTAGTAACTCTACTATCTTTTCTTATAATATTGACCCAGAGGTCATCTTTGAGTGCTGCTACTTTGGGAGGACCAGGGCTACACTGAAAGATGATGTAGTAGAGAATTAAGAAAGAAAAGAAAGAGTGAGATTCCCAGGTCCAGGTCCCAGTCCTTGCCCCAGAATCTGACCTTCTTTTTATCAGTACTAGACTCCAAATATACCTTCAAAGTTAATTCCGTTATCTTGGAACCTAACAACCCCAAGAGGCTCCAGTGGAAAGGAGTGGAAAGCATAACCTCAGACTTGGACCTCTCAGGCAGAACAACAACAGGACAAAGTTTCGAAAATGATGAGCAGCATGTCTAACATGGGTACTCTGCAAAATAAATACTGAAATGCCAATATCATCATTTTACTCTGTAATTGTTATCTGTAAGATCTTTTGAGAGTATGTAGCCTCTATTGGCCTTAGGCAGGTGTTACAAAGTTCTGATGTTGCTCTTTTGTAGCTTTCAGATTTTTTCATTATAAATTAATTGCAGAACTTTGAGCCATTCATCCTATTTTGAATCCTTCCATGCCCAGAGGAAAGAGTACCTGAAAATAAGAAGTTTTGATCTGAAGGACAAATATTTCTACCTCTTTGCATTATTTGTAGTGTATCTAAACCATTTCTTCATAACTACACTATAGGGACAAAGTTGTCCTCAAGGGACTCTTTACTCTTTCATATCTGTCCGTGATAACCCTATTTCGGTGGCTGAATTCTTTGGTTTTGTTGAAATTCATTCTCTTTTCCTTTGTTCATGACTGGGAAAGCTAATTTTTGCACCTCTTATCTCTACCTCTTTCCCTCCTTTGTACTTCTCAGTAAATTATTAAATGTTAACTCTTTGTTGCCATTATGTTCAGGTGTACCCCTTCCCCTCCCCATACTAAGTCAGATAAATGTGAGATGGCTCTCACCCAATCTCTCACACGTAAAAGTCAGTTTAAAAAATCCTTCCTTACTTGAGAGATTCTCCTTTCTTTATGTTATTTTTATATATTTTAATTTAAAAATTTTTAATTCCAGTATCCTTTCTATATTTGAAGGTTAAATATTATTTGTAGATTCTTTCTATTTGCATTATTGATTTGACTAATGGAAGAAAATTGTTTTTTGTCTGTGAATGTATATATTGACAGTATTTGGTATTTTGATAATGGAATTGCTGTCTGGAATAATTATAAAATTTAAGGTATTGTTGTGTCATCTCATTTTCACTTAAAATTCATCTTCAGTTTTCTGCGGTACATAAAATTCCACAATTGTATAAAATACTCTACTTCTAAATAGTAGCTGAGCTTGGAAGCATAGCAAAACTCATGGTTTTATCACTATCTGAAATTGAAAGAATACTTATTAATGAGTGGTTAAATTAGAACCCTACTGACATAAAAGATTAATCATTAAGGCCAAAGCTAGTTTATTACCAGATGTGCAATAATAAATTTGTTTAACACAAGTTATAAAAATTATTCTTGGGGAACAAGTCTTTGCTTTTTTCTTTCTGGGTGATATTCCTTCCATTTTGGCTTCACATATCCACAGATCTCTAATGAGGATTTTGACACTTAAAAAAGTAAAATAAAACCAATGAAACAACAGATTTGGGGCAAAAAAAAAAAGTTTAACATTAAAAAATTTTTTTTTTAATTTTTAATGTTTATTTTGAGAGAGAAGTGGGGGAGGGGCAGTTGAGAGAGGGAGAGAGAGAATTCCAAGCAGGCCCTACCTACACTGTCAGCACAGAGCCTGACATAGGGCTTGAATGTACAAACTGAAATCATGACCTGAGCTGAAACCTAGTCTGCTACTTAACTGACTGAACCACCTGGGTGCCCCAGTGCTTAAATTATTTTTATGGTTGTCTTGGTATTTTTACACAGTTCTATTAAAGGCTTTCTTTTTTTTTTAAGTTTATTTATTTTATTCTCTACACCCAGGATGGGGCTTGAACTCATAAGGCTGAGTAAATAAGAGTCAAGCCCTTAGAGTTCTCCATTAATTAGGAAATACAGGAAGAGATTCGGCTCATTTCCAGTCCATTTTTGGATCAGGAACTCTTACTCAATTTTAGTTTTCTTGGTTCTGTACCAGTGTTTCTGTAGTTCCCAAAGTTGGGATTTTGTTGATTAATCCACACCATTAATTTCACGCCTCTTTAACAGCTTTATTGAAGTGGGTTTTCTACGTCTATATATATCTTGCCCTATCCTTTTAGTTTCACTCTTCCTTACAGATTCTCCCTTTCTGATGAAAGTGCATAATACATCATTTTGAGAGAAAAATCTCTCCTTTATCTCTTAAGGGAACCACAAATTCTTTTTCTACTCTTTTTATTATCATTTGGGATAAGGAAAAAAAACAGTAAGGTTGGATGTGATCTAATAATATCCAGACCTCATTCTAATGTTTATCGCATGCTCTTCTCACAACATGTTGCCTGTGTGTTTGACTTGGTTCTAATTTTTTTTTAAGTAGTTGAAAATGAGTTTTACTTCCTCACCTTGCTTCTGCCCTGCATCCAATAAATGCCCATTATATGCCAGTTCATTAATCAGATACTAAATGATATTAAGGGTAGCATCAGAACTAGGGAGCACTCAATCCACCATTGCTACCTTCCTTTCTCTTAGTTAAGACCAAGTCATTGTCGTTCTTTATATTTAATCAGTTGAGTGTATAAGCTGTGCAAGTCAGTTTTCTCCCTTTGCATCTCTTCAAGCTTTTTTTTTTTTTTTGATGGATTTTGTTTTGTACTATATACAATCGTACTTAAGTACATTTGTGCTATTGTATGGAAAAAATGTGAAGTCACTCTTTTTAAAACTTTTTGTTGTGTATAACACTTCATATGATTAATTGGATAAGATTGATTTTGATTGGAAAATCTTAGAAGCCTGCAGCCAGGAAAATTTATGAATATAAGTCTTACCTGCTGCTAGTTTACAAAAAATTTTTAAGTAAACATAATTATTAAGTAATATCCTTTAAAGGCGTTTAAAACCCCCTACTCCTTCTATTACTTCTGCAGTTACTGAGTGGTAGTGAAGGAATTATGTTGAGGTTTTTTTCAAAGAGCTGCTTCTGATTGGAAAATGCTTAGTAATGATGGAGACACACCCTCCAGTTCAGTGGCCATTTTGTAGTGTGGTTCTTCTGGAGAAACAAGTGGGAACCATCAAAGAAAGAAGTGTATGGATCAGAAGAATATGGGCAAAAGGCAATAAATTTTTCATCTAGGTCAATTGGAGAAATTATAACTATGCTGTCCGTGAGTAGTTTAATTAGTAAGACCAATTTTTCTGGATGCTTTTAGCTTACTTAATCTTTTTGATTTCTGTGATTAGATTTGCTTTGCTCATATTGAGGAACAATTAAATTAATGCTTGGATTCAGGGCTTTGGGTATAGTAATTTAGAAGTTACGTTGAAATATGTAAACTACAAAAAGTATTTCCTGTTATTTTATAATTAATTTTGCAAGGTACTTTTTATGGTATTATCTATCCAAGGTTTAAGGTTGGGGGTAGGGGAAGCAGTGAGTAGTTATTTTCAAATTATGCTTTCTGATTGTGTACTGATTTAAAGATGAGTGAAAAGTCTGTAGGAATTCAGTATATTGACAATATAATTAATTGTAATGGGTAAATTTATTTTCCTTTATAGAGTTTGTAAATTATGACAATTTTAGCTCTTTATATCTAAAAGCATTTTCATTAAAAATAGAGAAAACAGCTACCTTGCATAATTTGGTAATGACAGTCTTCCTCATCAGCTTATTTTGTGATGTTCTGCAGTTAGCCTGGAAAGAAATAAGGAAATAATAGCAACTAACAACAGGAATTCCTCCTTTTCCATCATATTTTCCCAGAAAATTGCTGTTTTACATGTAATAATTACATTTTATACCTATAGCTATAAGCTATATTCAAGGAGAAAAGACTTCTAAAATATTTTTAACAGCTAATAAATAATTGTTTCCAGGCAAATATCCTCCATCAAAGCCCTTAATTATAGAAAATCTTTTTTTCATGAAGATTTTATTTTGAATAAAAGATCTTTTAGAGATTCCTTTGGCATGGCAGAAACTTTTAAAAATATATAACTTACATTACAGTACTTTCTTTTCTGAAGAAATTAAAAACAGATATAAATCTTTAAAGAAAAGTTACCTGTAAGTAATTTGATAGATTGTTTTAACAAGGGACTGGAAACAAAGCCTTCTAGGTAAGCACAGGTTTATTATAAATTGAAGTCTTCATTGACAAAGTCACTCCTACATTATACACTTTCATATCTCTGTGCCAATGCCTCCTGTCTTCTACTGCCTTCTGTTAGTAGCTAACTGCCTTTTCCTACTGCTTCTTGTGTTTAATAATGGACTTAAAGAGATCAGATGACATCTGACATCTGACAGCAGTTAGCATTTGATATTTTACTGACATTTTAAATAATGGAACTGTGTAATAGTTGACTAGTTGATTAATTTTGATATAGACAAGTGCACAGGATCATTCTATTCATTTGCTATACTAACAATTCGACACCTTTTTTATTAGGCCTTACATTGGGCACCTTTTTCCACACAAATAACACATGAATGTATTCTCATTATGAAAAAGTCAAATAGGGGCGCCTGGGTGGCGCAGTCGGTTAAGCGTCCGACTTCAGCCAGGTCACGATCTCGCGGTCCGTGAGTTCGAGCCCCGCGTCAGGCTCTGGGCTGATGGCTCAGAGCCTGGAGCCTGTTTCCGATTCTGTGTCTCCCTCTCTCTCTGCCCCTCCCCTGTTCATGCTCTGTCTCTCTCTGTCCCAAAAAAAAAAAAAAAAGTCAAATAATACAGGGAAAGCATCAGCCCTCCCTTAATCTTCCTTTTCTTCCTAGAAGTAACCACTCTCCTCAGTTTTCTGCCAGATCATTTTCAGTGCAATTATATTCATATATACATATAAGCAAATATATACTCATAATACACATAGAAATGTTGTATAATATCTATAGGATCAATGCCTAGTAGAATTGCTAGACCAATGGATATATTAATATTTTTATATACTCCCATTAATGGCATCTGAAGTATCTTTTTCCTTATACCCTTACCAACACTATACATGACCAAACTTAAGCGTTGCCAACTATCAGGTTAAAATTATATCTTTGTTTGAATTTGCACTCCTTCAATCAAGGGTAAAATCTAGCATGTTTTTATTTGTATTCACCCATTTGTGTATTTTTTTTCTTTGAACTGCCTCTTTATATCCTTTGCCCATATTTGTAGTTTTTAATATTTTCTTATTGGATTATATGGTTTTATCAAAAAGAAATTAGTTTTATCATATGTTGGCCATATTTTCTCTTAAGTGTCATAAGAGTTGTTTTAAAAACTCAGTGAGATAGCCTTGAGAATAATTTGGAAGAATAAGGTACTGTTATTTTTATAGTCCCAGGATTCTTTGCAGCCAGTTTCAAGGTTTGTGTAATCTGAGGTAAATACATACGAATTATAACTTATCTGAAGAGAAATGATTGGGAATAAAAGTAGGTATTATAGGGAGAATTATGCTTTGTTGAATTTTCTAACTTAATCTGTTAGATAATTTTTAAATTACAAGTCCAGTTTCTGGTTAAAAAAAAACACAACTATATAAAATACTGTATTGGACTGAGTTAATGAATTTATTTACTCTAAATTAGTTGCAACGTAGTGGAATAAATAACAGTTTTGGCTCTCTGTTGGCTTGTGTAGATTCAAATTCTGGCTCTCTTATTTCTGTGACCTTGGCTAAGTTACATGTTCTTTCTATGTCGTAGTTTTTCTCTTTTCTCAAACGAGCTCTGCCTCATAAAGTTATCATAAAGGTAAAATGAGTTAACACATAAAATGCTTAGAAATGTGCCTGGTACTTAGGAATGAACGTAGGTAATCAGTAAATGTTTGGTGCTGCTGTTTGGGGACGAATTAGTGGGGGAGAGAATCAACCCAATAGATGTGAACTGACACTGATCATTCTCCTGTGAGAAGAAAAGTGCATCTCAGTAATATTGAACAGAATTCACAGCCTCCACTGACATTTCCAAACCAGAGATAAACGCTGTTGGAACCTATGAAATGAGCCGGTGGAGCAGGTCAAGGACCGTTTCCAGACTCCCCCCTGCTTGTGGCCCTCATAGCCTGTGGGAAACTGCAGCACTGGAATACTTGCTTAATTTTGTTTGTGTGATCTTGATCATGTTTGTGCCTGCTATGGCTCTATCACCCTTGGTGAGTGGATTTCTAAATTCATAATCTCTCGCCTGTAGATTATTTTTCCTCTTTGCATTTATACCTGAAAATTTCCCTTTGGTTTTTGCTTGAATTATTCCCGATTGTACTTTGTTAACCCTAAGATAGTAAGTATAGAACTCTTTTAAGAATGAGTAAACAGAAAAGTCATGGAGCTTAAAACAATTCTATGAAGATTTGGAGTTGCCACGCTCCAACAAAGTATATTCACAGAAGGGGAAAAAAAAATCCAGATTTGTGTTTCCAGATTAAAGTGGCTATAGTTCTATGAAACCTAAAGCCACCAGTGAAGGGGGAATAATTTAATAATTTGAGATGAGGACAACCTGAAGAGAGGAAACAATACCCCTGAATTAAAAATTGTACCATGCAGGATCAGCATTTTGGACCTTAAGTGAATAAAATCTGATAAATAAGTATGTTGTTAACCATGTCTTTTACTTTCTGTATTCTGATGCACTGATCATCTCAGGACCTTACTGACCCTGGAGGGATTGCCGCTCCCAGAGTTAACCAATTCCTAAGAGATAGCAAACCGTTCATCTAGGTAACACACCTCTCACCTGGCCACGACGCATCTGCCCTAATCATCACAGGGTCAGATACCAGACCTCACTAGGGACAACCCCTATGCTTCAGAGCCTGCTGAAATTATGCAAACTAGCCAGCTTTAAGCCTCCTTCCCTTGCCTTGCTTATTCCTTCCCAAAGAAACCACAGTAAAGGCCGTGATCCATAATTTCCTCCCTCTCCCCTCCTGACCAACCCTGGTGCTGCCCACCATGACCTCCCCTTCCTCATGGCACGGCCTACCTCCATCTTTTGAGATCTATGAATATAACTGTCTTTTCAATGGCAGTCATCTCCTGATCTGTTGGCCTTACCTGAGCAATGAAACTTATATTTTAAAACAATAAGGGATACCTGGCTGGCTCAGTCTGTGGAGCATGCAATTCTTGATATTGGGGTCGTGAATTCAAGTCCTATGTTGGGTGTGGTCCTTACTTTAAAAAAAAATAAAGAAGACTTCTTCTAGATACCCTTTTTCCTCAGAGACAGTTTTATGTTATTATTAAGGGTGTAGGCTTTGGACTCAGGCCAAAGCTGGTTAGTCTTACACTATTTAACTTAGCCACGTTTTTTACTTCATGTGCCCTAATTTCCTTCTAAAATGGTAGGAATAGTAATAATTTCGCTTTAGAAGTTTGTTGTTGAGAGTAAAGTATTATAGGGGTGTCTGGATGGCTCAGTCAGTTGGGCGTCTGACTTCGGCCCAGGTCATGTTCTCATAGTTCGTGGTTGGACAGCTCAGAGCCTGGAACCTGCTTCAGATTCTTTGTCTCCATCTCTCTCTGCCCCTCCCCTGCTCACGCTCTGTCTCTCTCAAAAATAAACATTAAAAAAAATTTTTTTTTGAGTAAATAAAGTATTATAAAACATCCTTAACTTCATGCCTGCCTTATAAGCAACTCAAGAAATGTTAACTTTCTTTACTATTACTCTATTTTCCAGCTTCGGCTCTACTCTTTTCTGAAATATTGGCCTCTTGTAAGGCCTTCTTATCTTCTCATCCTCTGTATTACCTCTAGCTGATCTCATCTACTCAATATGTTCCCATACCTGTACCCTACTATGTGGGTTTACCACCATACCTATTTGCTAAAAGCTCAGATCTGTGCATTCAAACTGGGCCACTTTCCTGATCTCCAGATATTTTAGGTCTAAATTATTCACATTTGAGTATCTCATAGGCTCCCTCTTCAGCCCTGTTGTGCTGCCACTATTTTATATTTCAGTAAATAACACCACCTAATTGTCCAAACCAGAAATCTAGGAGTCACCTTGCCCCCATCTGTTGCCAGCCACTTTCAAGCATAAATGGGTAGTAAATTTGAAGAGACGGTATTCACAAACTAAAGAGTGTTTATTACATTTTGAGAAAGGGAGTAGGGGTGAAGGGTAAGATAAAGGTATTTCTCATTTTATATCTTTTTGTGTTGTTTGAAATTTTTATTTAAAAATAGCAATATGGTCAAAAAAATTTTTTTGTGAAATTGAACAATTGAATTTCCTTTTATAGCATAAAAACAGTTAACTTTTTCTTAAATATTCCCAGAGAGAGGTTAATGGCAGAAAAGTCCTATAATTCTAGTGCCAGACATATAGAAGGTGCTCAATAAATATTTGATTAGTGATAAATGAACAAATTGATGGTTGGATTGCCATTTGTTTTCCCTTTCTAGCTAAGTGATTTTTCTAGTGGAATGCCGCCAGCACTCAGTCTGTGGCATCTAGAAAACAGCAGATAGTTGGTGAGGAACCAGAATCAGAATTTGACCAGTAGTTGTTGTAGACTACAAAGGGTTTTCTAAAAGTGTGTCTGCAAACAGCTCCTTCTGGGAAAGAGAAGGAGAGAGTCCATAGGGTACATAAGAGCATAAGAGTTAGCGTGAAAGAGCATCTGAGGTTCTTAGCCTGACACATGTGCTTGGTTGTAAGCCTATAGCATTGAGATGTGCCCATAACCAAACTTTGCTCTTGATGGCTGGTTAAAATTTCAATGCATAAATTCAGATGTAGTTATTTTGAACATAACTCATTTCACTCTTAGAATGCCTATTGAGTTTTAGATTACAAGTCATGGAAAAATAAATAATTTTCCATTTAGGTGTTTGCTTTTTAAATCTATCATTCTCCCAAAATAAGAAGTGAGGAAAACAGCTGTTGGGCTACTTAAGTTTTGTCAATTTTTCAATCTATGATTGCTCATATTCTAAAACAACATTTCTCAACCTTAGCACTATTGACAGTTTGAGCTGGATACCTCTTTGTGGGGCTTCTCCTATGTATTGTAGGATGTTACATAGCATTCCTGATCTCTGCCTACTAGATGCCAGTAACATTCCTCCCCTCCTCAGTTATAACAGCCAAAAATATCTTCAGACATTGGAGTTGGGGGATGGGTGCAAAATCTAGTTTGAGGACTACTGCTCTATAGGAACGTACTGTTTGGTTTTTGTTTATGTTTTTTAACTGTCTTAATGGTATTTTTAAAACATGGCTCCAAAAATCACAAAATTGAGACTTTTTATTCCACAAACTTTTAATTAGTTTGTGGAAGGTAAATATGAATAATTGACTTTGACAGGTAATTAGTCGTTTATTTGTGACTAATAAGTCACAAGACTGGTAAGTCTCCACTAAGACTGGTTACTTAAAATCTTACTGCTAGAGGATACCTTTGACATTTGTTATCCTTGGTGGGAATATTGAGTGACCTGGGCATTGTTGTAGAAAGTTTGCAAATCCAAATATTTGCCCAATGTTATATGAATACTTTTTATGAATACGTAAAATATCACATACATATGTTGCAGTGGGTTAATTGGTGCTAGTATAATTAACTCAGAAATTCATTTAAAGATGAAGCTAAATTAACATTTGCTTTTTGTCATATTCTCTTTCAGCAGATACTAGAAGGACCACTACCATTATATGGAAATTTGCAAAGACTTGAGTGTTCTAGTCTAAAATTTAATAAGCTTATCTTTTTCCCAGAGTAAAATAATAAATGGAATTTTCTCAATTTTACATTTTTCTGCCATATTATTTTCTTAAATCTTTTATACCAGACTCTAGGAAAGCCTGGCATCTGATTTTTTTAAACTTATAACGGACTTTTAAAATTATACATAAAAGGAGAGAATAATACAGTGAAAGGTCTCTATACCCATGACCCAGCTTCGGCTTGAACAGCTGTTAATATTTTGCTAACCTGTCTTATATGTTTCTCTCCCACCCCCACCTTTTTTTTTTTTTTTTTTTTTGGAGTATTTTATGAGACTGATGCGCTGCCCACTGTGCCAAGAGGGCCACTTTCTTGGAGTATTTCAAAGCCGATCCCAAACATTACCTGATTTTACCTGTAAATTCTTTAGTATGCATCTCTAACAGACAAGTGTGCTCTCTTCTTTTTTTAAATGCCAACTCCAATATAATTATTTAATAAAATTAGTAATTCCCTAATAATTGTCACCAGCCAGACCTAACGACCGGACCTTTATTATTCACCTGCTTGTACTCACTGACCTTTGTCCCACAGTTTTCCTTATGCTCTTCTTTCCAGCTTATATCTCTGAAGTCAGGCAAAAGACCAAGGGGCATAGCATCCTGTGATAGAAACTGGAACTACTCCTTAAGCAATAAGGACTGCCTGAACAAACAATTCTAGCCAGCCCAGACCACCTAGACCAGTTTGAATTGAACCCCCAACTCATGCCTATGCAGGTGGACCATGGATGGAGTGACCCATAGAGTGACTGTCAGTTACCTTTACCTCATTGTAATGACAAACTCTTTGCCCAAGGAGAAGCACAAGCCTCATTTACATAACCTAGGGTACATGTAAAGGCATGTTTCCTTAGGATGCATGTGCCACTTGATGCTTGCCTCTAAGTGATGACAAGGCTCCCCTATCTAAATATTCATTGTAATCCTTAATAAAAGAAACCCATTCACCCTTGCTCAGGGAGTCAGGCTTTGGAAGTTATTCCCCATGCTGTCCTTTTTTGCTGCAAATAAAGTTTCCTTTGTGTGACAACTTACCTGTTGTAGTTCTATTTGTGACTCATCAAGGAGCAAACACACGTTTAGTTAGATTACAGTATCACCTAATATCTAGCCTGCATTTGGATTTCCTCGAGTATCTAAAAATGTCTTTTTATAGTTGTTCAAACCAGGATGTAGGCAGAACTCACATATGACATTTGGGTGATATTTGGATGTCCCTTTAGTCTTGAGCAGTTTCCTCCACTTCCTTTATTATATGGCTCATTTGTTGAAGAAACTGAGTAATTTGATATGTAGAATTTCTGTATTCTGGCATTGGCTGATTGCATAGGATAAGATGGCATTTGATTTAGCATAAAATTATAATATTTAAGCATACCACTTTTTTATCTTGTTTCTCACAGAACATCATGGGGGTTTTTTTTTGGTGTTTTTTTTTTTTTAATAATGTTTATTTCTTTTTAAGAGAGACAGAGTGTGAGCAGGAGAGGAGCAGAGAGAGAGGGAGACACAGAATCCGAAGTAGGCTTCAGGCTCTGAGCTGTCAGCACAGAGCCCAACACGGGGCTTCAAACCCAAGAAATGCGAGATCATGACCTGAGCTTAACGCTTCACCGACTGGGCCTGAGCCACCCAAGCGCCCTGATGAGTTTTGTTTTACCACTTGAACAAGTTTAAGAAAATAGCATTCTTATTTTGTACTTAAGGAAGCTGGGACCAAGAGAGGATTTTCCTGAAACATGGCAGCCTATCTGGAAAGTATCAAAACACTCAGTATTTTCTTTGGTAGTTGAAAGCAGTGGTCTTATCAGAAGTAGCATAGAAGGAAGCTTTTTAGCAAGGACCTCACCTGTTTTGTTTTGTTTTCTTCCCTATGCCTAGATATTGCTTGGCACATAGAAAATGTTCCATTAGTATTTATTAATGAATGAGTTGCCTAATTTTACCATTGTTGCCAGGTTGCCTGTTCTTACTCTGGCCTAGAACCTGGAAGGTTACAACGTATTCTCTCTGTAAGTGTTTAATTTAAAGCAGTTCAGAAGAGAGAACCTAATAATAAAAGTATTTTACCCATCACCTCAATTTCTGCACTAGTTTATCTTCCTTTTTAAATGCAAACCAGCAATAATGGTACTGGCACTTATGCAGAATGCACCACAAATCATGCAGAAAGCAAACAATGCATTAAATGGGTGGTTCAAGCTTTATATATATGCATCAGTGTGGGATCTGATATCTTTAATGTGTGGGTGGGCATGAAGTGCAGGTAGTCATGGACTTAAATGAATCATTTTCTTGAAGTGCTTGTTCAGCAAAAATGTTGGGGTTTCCTGTCTATTTTTGTTTATTTTTCTTACAAAAATATGTTTCAGCCATCACAACAATCTTAGCACAACCAGAGACTCTTGGCTGTCTTTCATTTAGCAAAATTCTTTCTGGTGCTATGATGTGTGTTTTCTGTCAGGCTAAAATTTACAGGAATAGTGAACCACAAGGATTTCCTGAGGAGAAGCTCCCACATGCTGTGTCTGAGGTTTCTCGTATTTCTTTTGGCAACACTATCATTCTACAATACTACAGAATTATAGTTTGAGTCCAGTGCTAATAATTTCTTACAAGAAAACAACTTAACTGAAATATTTATGGTTCTATTTTGCTTGAACCAAGGAAAAAAGTTATAACCAAAAATTACCTATCATCACCTACTCTACCTTGCCCTCTACAAAAAAAAAGTCCCTTTCTTTTTTTTTTTTTTTTTTTTTTTAATTTTTTTTTTCAACGTTTATTTGTTTTTGGGACAGAGAGAGACAGAGCATGAACGGGGGAGGGGCAGAGAGAGAGGGAGACACAGAATCAGAAACAGGCTCCAGGCTCTGAGCCATCAGCCCAGAGCCTGACGCGGGGCTCGAACTCACGGACCGCGAGATCGTGACCTGGCTGAAGTCGGACGCTTAACCGACTGCGCCACCCAGGCGCCCCAAAAAGTCCCTTTCTGAGGCTGCCATCAACCTATAATAATATTTACCATATGAAGCATAGAAATTTCTATGTATTCATTTATAAATTTAATACCCCAACCTACAAATACAGTGATTAGGGCTGTTGCAACATGGAGCCTGATCTTGTCGTAAAAGAAGAAATACATTATTATATATTAGGCCGCCACATTTTAATAACTAACATATTTGCCTTTTTCTTTCTTTTTTTTCAAGTTTTTTTAAAATTTATTTTGACAGAGAGAGAGAGACCAAAAGCAAGCAGAGGAGGGGCAGAGAAGGAGAGAATCCCAAGCAGGCTCTGCACCAGCCGCATGGACCATGATATAGGGCTTGATCGCCAAACCACGAAATCATGACCTGAGCCAAAACCAAGAGTCGATAGCTTAACCAACTGAGCTACGCAGGCAACCCCATTTGCCTTTTTCACTTTTCACTCGTGCATAGGGTAGAAAAAGCTTATCTATATGGTTTCATGTTCCACATTAAAATCAACCTTTTCTAAACTATCACTTGTTGAGTTTTGTTATGGGTATTCTTTGGTAATACAATTGTCAGAAAAGACTTAAAAAATATTCCCTTTCTAGGGGTGCCTGGGTGGCTCAGTCAGTTAAACGTTTAACTCTTGTTTTTGGCTCAGGTCATTATCTCATGGTACAAGTGATTGAGCCCTGCGTAGCTATTAGCGCGGAGCCTACTGGAATTCCCTGTCTCCCTCTCTGTCTCTGCCCCTCCCCAGCTTGTGCTCACGCGCTCTCTCTCAAAATAAATAAATACACATTTAAAAGAAAAAAAGAATCCAGCTCTCTCCTGTTAAGCCAGGTAGTAAGGAGGTTTGCAAAAATGTAAAACAATCCATCTTGCTCAATACCTTTCTTTTTCATTTTGGAGAAATAGTGTTCTCATTAAAAATTACATTATTTACATTAATATTGTAATGGGTTTACTGTTATCTTAAGTAAATTAATAAATATTTTAATTTTTTTAGTTTTAATTTCTAATATGATAAATGTTGTTGGACATCCACAAAAACTCTTTGGGGCTCTCAATAATTTGTAAGATCCTAAAGAGGTTTTGAGACCCAAAAAAATCTGTGAACCGCTAGTCATGATCTGGTTTTCTGAGATCTGTCAAATAATACACAGGTTACTTGGCAGTTTCAGAGAAAACGTGATGGTAATTTTAGCCCCCAAACACTTTTTTTAAATTAATAAAATAATAATTTTACCAACAATCACTTTGCACTCTTAAAATTTGCTCAGTTGTGCTATGAGGTCTAATTTGGTCGGTTCATCTTAGTTAATGTTCAGTTTGTTAACCAGGGGATCTTTGTTTTTCATTTGCGTGTTATCATTGGTTAAATACTAAATTTTATTTTGGCTCTAAAGCGATTGAAGCATAAAAATAGAAATAAAACAACAAAATTAAGGATGCAACTCAGAATACTAAAATAAACATTATGAATAAGAGCTTTAGAGTACATACAGTCTGAGTTTATATGTTTAGAAATGGTCTGATTTGCAATAGCAGTCTAAAAAAGTAAAGTGCAAATAAGAAATACAATGGTCCCTGGAATTATATTCTATCAGACCTGCAGTACCTTCATCCGTAGTCTCCAAAGATTGTCTACTCTGAAATTTTGTCTAACTGGTTACACAAAGCCATGAAACAAGGCACAGTGATAGTCTTGGCATGCCAAAAATTTCCAGAACTGTAAAACAGTGCTTTCTAGGGTGAAAGTGATGAATTATGTCACTAGAGATGGGGAAGAAACCAGAATTACTAAAGCATCATTCATAGTTGCATAGCTCATATAAATGGATGTCACACCTTTGATAAGAACGTTGTGAAACCAACCAAAAAGTTAATGAAAAGTTTTACATTGCTAGAAAAGGCGGAATAAGGTACTGACAGAATTACTGTATCAAATGACACCTCTGGACGTTATTGGTATTATTCAAGGTACATGATTAATGCTGCTATTTTGCAAAAAGTGAAATAGCAAGTGTTCCAGATTATGGTGTTTCCAACTGAGTACATATGCTTTAGTTGATGTGCAGAACACGTATGGAGAACAAAGTATTCATTGTTTCTCTTCTATTTAATCACTTTTAAAATTTTCCATTTTGTTATTTTGTGAGCTGTGATATGAACTGGAAAAGGAAGGGACTTTGGGGTCAGTGCTGACACTCATCAGCTGAGTGTGGAGTAAGAAAGGTATTAGAATTTGAATGAAAAGAAATTTAGCCCCCATCCCCACCCTGAATGAAGCCTGTTGCCACAGAACAGTTAGCAATCAGAGTGTGCCTCAAGGTCTTGACTGAGCCTTTAATTAAAACTGGGGTCAGCAAACTAATGCTTTTGGAGCAGATTTGTCCTCTGCTCCTGCCTGATTTTCTGTGGCTGGTGAACTAAGAGTGGACTTCATGTTTTTAAATGGTCGGGGGAAACATCAAAAGAATGATATTTTGTGACATATGAAAGTTACAAGAAGGTCAGTATTTCCATAAATAAAGTTTTATTGGAGCATAACCACACTCATTGTTTTATGTAGTGCTGTGGCTGCTTTTGCACCACAGCAGCAGAACTGATTAGTTACGATAGAGACCATATGGTCTGCAAAGTGTGAAATATTTACTGTCTGGCCTTTTACAGGAAAACTTTGATGACCCTGGAATTAGAGTAACTCTGCTTTGATCCATCTTATTTATTGTTCTTCCCCCATGGGAGTTCACTTGAAGAAAGAGTTCTGCCTTAAAAACAAGTTGTGTTGTGTTTTTTTTTTTTTTTTTAAGTATGTAAACTTTTCAAAAGGTCAGCCCAACCGAACAAGCATTCTTGTTCTTTTGCCACCATGGGGACAGAGCAGGGTGGGGTTCACAACTCATTTTGAAAATATTTGAGTAATTCAAGGCGATATTTGAAGATCAAGGCAATATTTGAAGATACATTACGGGTGATGTTAAGATTAACCGTTTGTGCCACCAAAGGTTTTAAGTCTGGTAAAGAGAAAGGAACATATCCCTCCTTTTATTATAATTTTTTTGTATATTTTTTTCAAAAGAGTATTAAATGTAGCTTTAAAAGGAGGCATTTTACTTATCTTCTATTCTGGCAAATTGATACCCAGCAAATTGCTACCAGTACAAGCAAATTCCCACTCTGCCTCATTTTCCCAAACTCAAGGATATATTCCCTAGAAATATTGGTCTCACTTAACTGCCTCTTCTGTTTCCATAGTATCCAATACAATTCTGCAATTATTAATTTGCTTGATATTTCTATACTAAATTATAAGGAAGTTTCCCTGGTGTCTTTCTCTCTAAACATAGGAGGGACTGTTTGTTATTTTAGATAGTATAATATAATATTTCAGAGTGTTGGCTTTGGAATCAGACCTATCCTGCTTTCTGTATCTAACAGAGTGAGTCTGTTTCCTCATTTATGAAATGGGTATTAACAATAACAATGATCATAATACTTTTTAAAGTTTGTTGTGAACCTTAAGTGAAATGATGCAAGTAGAATGTTTAGTTAAGCTTTTGCCACATGATACTACATTAGCTGTGTTGCTGTTTACTATTGTTTTCATGGTGGTTGTTATTTTATCTCTACTACCTAACGTAAGGCCTTTTTTAAAGTATTAAATATTTTTGTTGAATGGAATCAGGGTTTATTTTTAAACATGTCACCAACTTGTGAAGTGTAATTTGAGTGAATACTATGGACCAGGTACTGTTCTAAGTGCCTTGTATGTATTTAGTCCTTGAAAGGACCCTATGAACAAGGTGTAATTATTATTCCTATTTTAAGATGAGACAGCTGAAGTGAAGAATTTAAACTGTCATAGGATATTCAACCAATAAGAGGCACAGTTGGGATTTGAACCTGTAGTCTGGCTCCAGAGTTTGTGTTCTTAACCACCATGTTCTAATGCTTTTATTAGCCACAGAATCTCTTGTTTGCCTTATGGTTGTATGTGAGATACAGCTTATTTTAGTTAATTTTCTTGGAGTTTTAAGATTGTTTACAGTGGCAGACATATGGTAGGTCATACATACTTTTGCTTGAATGAATTAGTGAATATGATAGTATAAAATTATAATTAATGTAGTATAATCATTGCTTAATTCTTAGCTTCAAGTAATAACTACTTTTCATTGTAGGCCCTCTTAGGAGCTATCTATAGTCAGGCTTGGCTATTTTGAAGTAATCTACTCTAATACTACAAATATTTGGGCAAAGAAATTGCTTTACAAATCTATTTATATTCCTAAACCCATTTTTTCTTGCTGGTACCCACTCAGAAAAATCTGTGTTTAGAGTTTTTCCTTTTTTGGGTCCCTCTGTTGAATTGTTGATTTTTTTTTTTTTTTTAATGTTAAATGGCATTGTGACAGATAATTCACTTTTTAATAGATGAAGCCTTAAAGAAATGGGGCATACTGGTCATGATAGTGAGTTTCCTATTGAATTTGACCTCTAAGCTTTTTAAATAGCAGTGATCTTGAAATTTGCTTTATTTCATATGTCTTTTTCAGAATTCTCCACTTTACCAGTACTTACAGGATCTGGGACATACAGACTTTGAAATATGCTCTTCTCTGTCACCAAAACCAGAGAAAAGCACAGTGACAGAGGGACAACAAAAGCCTCCTGCAAGAGCCCTGCCAAAAGTAAGAAATCACACTCATTCTCTCTGATTAATCTCTTGTTCTTCACCTCACTAATTATTCAAAGTGCCTTTACCTTTACCCTTGCAAAAACAAAAAAAAAAAAACACATAAGTACCTCCATGTCTTCCTCAACACTGGTTTAAGATATTATGTTTTATTTCATCAGTAGTACAAAACTGTTTAGATAAACATAAATCCTTGCTGTTTTGGACTATCTCAGTAACTTCTATAATAAATGGAAATTAATATGGTTGAAGATTAAAATATATTGTTTATTCAAATATTGAAGTTGTTTAGAGGGAACCAGAAAAATATACTAAAGCCTTAACCAGTAAGGCTCATATTAATTGAAATTTTTTTCTTTTCATATTTTTTAAAAGAGAGCACAATTAACGTCACTCCTAATCAGGGAAATACAAATCAAAACCACACTGAGGTACCACTTCACGCCAGTCAGAGTGGCTAAAACGAACAAATCAGGAGACTATAGATGCTGGCAAGGATGTGGAGCAATGGGAACCCTCTTGCACTGTTGGTGGGAATGCAAACTGGTGCAGCCGCTCTGGAAAGCAGTGTGGAGGTTCCTCAAAAAATTAAAAATAGATCTACCCTATGACCCAGCAATAGCACTGCTAGGAATTTACCCAAGGGATACACGAGTGCTTGATGCACAGGGGCACTTGTACCCCAATGTTTATAGCAGCACTTTCAACAATAGCCAAATTATGGAAAGAGCCTAAATGACCATCAACTGACAAATGGATTAAGAAGATGTGGTTTATATATACAATGGAATACTAGCTGGCAATGAGAAAGAATGAAATCTGGCCATTTGTAGCAACATGGATGGAACTGGAAAGTGTTATGCTAAGTGAAATAAGTCAGGCAGAGAAAGACAGATACCATATGTTTTCACTCATTTGTGGATCCTGAGAAACTCAACAGAAGACCAGGGGAAGGGGTAGGGGGAAAAAAAAGCTACACAGAGGGAGGCAAACCATAAGACACTCTTAAATACTGAGAACAAACTGAGGGTTGATGGGGGGTGGGAGGGAGGGGAGGGTGGGTGATGGGTATTGAGGAGGGCACCTGTTGGGATGAGCACTGGGTATTGTATGGAGACCAATTTGACAATAAATTACATATAAAAAAAAAGGAAGAAAAATTAAAAAAAAATAAAATAAAAGAGAGCACAAGTTATAAGAAAGCAAATTGATAACATATTTCACAAACAGTTTCAAGGGTATATTTACCTCAATTTCTGATGCCCTTTATATCTGTGCAGTATCTTTTTTTTTAATGTTTATTTATTAATTTATTTTGCGAAAGAGAGTGTTGGCGGGGAAGGGGCAGAAAAAGAGGGAGGAGAGAATCCCAAGCAGGCTCTGCATTGTATGCACAGAGCACTACATGGGGCTCGATCTCATGAACCATGAGATCATGACCTGAGCCAAAATCAAAGAGTCAGATGCTTAACCAACTGAGCCACCCAGGTGCCCCTGCACAGTATCTTTTTATACAATAAATATCTCAGTTGACTACAACATTGTGAGGCTAAGATACTAAAAAGAATCTCCATTACCATCAATTATGTTCTGTAAAATGCATTTAATAGATTCATTTATGTTCCATTAGCCATATTTATTAAAATAAGAAGATATTCCAGTACATTTCAGTTTTAACAAAAGGAATTCTAATTTAATAGGAAAAAAACCCAGATTACCTCATTTCCTAAGCATTCTAGTTTAATCATTGTTTTATTACAAGACATCATTATTTTGGGGAGGAGGCTTTTAAAGTTTTCAATTAGTTATTTACTCTGTGGTGATAGAGAGAGAAGTATCTTTTCTCCTGTTCTTAGAAAAATCCCTACAATGTGAGATAGCCAAGCTGGTCCCATTTGCCAGAGCAGAATGAATACTGGAGAAATGTTTTTTTGACTGACACTTACAGGGTGGGAGTTAGGGAGTTAGAGCTCACACAGATCAGAACCAGTTTGCTATTCCTCTGCACTTAAACCCTTTCTTCTCCCTGACCCTTTCAAATGTGGATGTTCCTGGGAAGAATTTTGAAAGCAAAACCTAAGGATACAGCTAACAGGTTATTTATAGATTAAGACTTGGATTTGAGATTACTTGGCCACAAAAGACAAAAAATGGGCCAAGGGATAGTCTTAGCCAGGATATGGGCATTGGCGTTTTTTTGTTGTTATGCAAAAACTTGGGTTTTATAGGTTTTAATCCTTTTCATTTATGATAGGTATTTTTACATATAGAAATGTTATTATTAACTTATAAATAAATAAAATGAGAGTTGAAAATTTCATCCCTCAGAAATTAAGGACCAGTAAAAAGCATAGCCAGAGAATGCGTTTCAAAATTACCACATGTTGGGGCACCTGGGTGGCTCAGTCGGTTAAGTGTCCGACTTTGGCTTAGGTCACAGCTTGTGGGTTCGAGCGCCTCATCGGGCTCTGTGCTGACAGCTCAGAGCCTGGAGCTGGCTTTGGATACTGGAGCCTGTTTTGGATTCTGTGTCTTCCTCTCTCTCTGTCCCTCCCCTGCTTGTGCTCTGTCTCTCTCCCTCTCTCTCTCTCAAAAATAAACATTTAAAAAAAATTACCACATGTCCAGAAAGTTCCTTTGGCCTTCATATTACACATTCAATTGTATGAGTTAAATTTTTCTAAAATGGAGTTTTTCTAAATCTGGGGCAGCTGAGTTTTAGAAAGATTTGTTGTATTACTTAGTTCCTTCTCAAGGGATATATTTTTAGAATTGCCCCCAAAGTTCTGTTCAAGCAGTGAAGTACCGATTATTTTCTTTTGAAAGCAGATTTTTTATTATTATATGAGATGGTGATAAAGCTATATTTAGGATTAATCACCCTTTTTTCACTTTTATTTTTTAATGTTATTGTTAAGTACTTACTGAGTAGCTATATTGGGATTCTCACTGTGAATATTTATTCTCTGTATATTTTTCTAGTTTCTTTTCCTGTGATTATTCTTAAACGTTCCTCCCATAAACTTTGAGCATCAGGCCTCTTTGCTTGACCTGTTTCTCTGAGTGATCTCATGTACTTTCTTGCCCTCATTGGCCACTTATATGCATTCTGTCTTCTCTCAGTTCTGGATGCTTGTCAAACATTTTCACCTGCCCTATACCCCAGGAAACTCAGATTCAGAATATGTAAAACAGAACTTTTTTCAACTCAGCACTCCCAAAACAAACAATATTCTTTCCATATTCCCAAGTTACCACTCTCTGTTATCTTAAGTTTCCTATCACTCCCACATTAGTTTGGTCACTAAATGATAAGTCAACTTCTTATGTCTCTAAAATCCAACCCTTATTCATTACCATTTTTTGTTATCCTATTTTAGGCCTTTATCATTGTTTAGCTGGACTATTAAATATCCTTCTAATGATACTTCTTGGCTACAATTATTTCCTGCTAGTACCACCTCTGTGCTGTAGCCAGTTATTTTTCTAAAATGCTGATATTTATTGTTTCATATCCTTGCATAAAAATCTTATGCAAGGTGCTCCTCATAGCCTACAGTATAAAGTCTAAACTATTATGGCATATAAGACCAAAGTTCTTTAAAAACCCTCTCAGTGTTCATTACTATTCCCTTCTTCCCTTGGATCATAGCCCAGACTATGCCACCATGACCATGGCAAGTGGTTACATGGCTGTCCCCTTTACTCATTCTGTTCCCTTGCCCAGAATGTTCTCCCTCCTTTGTTAAAATTTCTGCTCATCTGTTAGGGTATAGCATCAGTGTTAACACCTATTGCATCTTTTCCCACACTTTCCGAGACTTTACATTGATTTGTAATTATTTACTTTCTCTTCTAAGGTTTTTGAAAATAGCAGTTATATGTATTTATCTTTGTTCCTATGGCCCTTTTTTAGTACTCAGGATATAGTAATCACTCAATGAATGTAAACTGCATTTACTCAGATAATAGGCTATTAACATTAAGGTAAATTGAATTTTTGGTTGGTTCAATAATAAAAATTATTTCAGTATGAGACACTTTTTCTAAAGTTGATTAAAATATCTTTATGCCTTAGCATTGTGGAATGAAAGTGTTCTTAGTATTTGAGAACTTGGAACACCCTGTGGTTTTCATTAAAATATATACTGTCATCTTGACATAGATAGTATATAGCGTACCGAAGACAAATGAGCTGCATCAGGATAACTTCCGAGTGCTCTTTTAAAAATCTGCTGTTCAGGGCACCTAGATGGCCCAGTTGGTTAAGCATCTGACTTTGGCTCAGGTCACGATCTTGCAGTTTGTGGGTTCAAGCCCCATGTCTGGCTCTGTGCTGACAGCTCAGAGCCTGGAGCCTGCTTCAGATTCCGTGTCTCCCTTGTCTGCCTTCCCTCTCCCCCTTTGCTCACGCTCTGTCTCTCTCTCAAAATTAAATAAACATTAAAATTTTTCAAATAAATGAATAAATAAGATTTTTTTTTTTTTAAATCTGCTTTTCAGGTCTCATCCAAACCTAATGAATCTGAACCTTTGGTTTGGGGACCCAAGAATATGTTTCTAACTAAAATCTCTAGGTGATTCTGATGTGCAAGTAAATCTGGGAACTGTTAAGGAGCCTGAGACATACTGACAAAGGATATAACCAAGATGATTTTTTCCTCCCTTTTTCTAATAAAAATTTTGGTTAATTAGAAGTAAGTTATTTGCAGTTTTTCCACTGTGTGGGTGTGGTTTAATGTATCCTGTACAATCTCATTAATCTCCTTCAGCGAAGCATCCTGTTAAAAGTGGCTGAAACCATCAAAAGTTGGATTTTTTCTCAGTACAATAAGAAAGATGACTTACTTCACAAGTTGGTAAGTGTTTGCTCTATTTCTTTCAGTCAGTTTTCAGGACTCCAGTTTATTAATGACAATACAATGAATCAGAATTTGTTTTGCTACTGATTTGGGCAATGATTGATTCTAAATTCTGAGAAGTTCTCTGAAAGGAGACTGCCTGCTTCATAAAGTGTTTAAATAAAGTTTGTTTGTATCACCTAAAAAAAAAAAAAAAAGAAATTCTTCAATAACTGTGGATCTTGAATTTGGACTTAATTTAGTATTATTTCATAGCTCTTCTAAGAGGTTATTAGCCATTTAGAATAGAATATTCTAGTTGTTATTGAAACCTTATTTGTTAGATTACTAATTTCCTGCTGCCATCTTCCTCCATTGACAAATATTCCTCTCATTAAGGAAGAGAGTGTATCAATTAGTGGGACCTTCTTTTTTTTCATTAGGAGCTTGACTGTATCCTTTTTTCTTTTCTTTTCTTTTTTTTTTTTTTTTTCTTATTGACTGTCTGTATCTTTATCCCATAGTCTATGGTTAGAGTTTGGGCAAAATCAAAGTGGTTCCCCCCTAATTTATTTATCATTAATCTATCATTCCCTGACAACTTAATATGTAAACTTTAGTCTCCCAAGAGCAATAATCACAGAATTTCCCAGAGATTTGGAATTGTGACCATTGAGAGTCTCTCTGATTCCTGTGAGGCTTGCTTTTTTTTTTTTTCCTGCTCTCTGCTGTAGTATATCTGGTATTTGACCTGTAGTATATCTGGTATTTGACCTGCCCAAGAGGGAATGCTTCAACTTTGTACATCTTAAGCAAGGCAAAATCCAGGTAGTATAGCTAAAAAATTGAAGTAACCAAGTTCTCATGGCTCTCCTAAGGAGCGATCAAGTATGGGTAGGCAGATTTCAGGATCTTCTGCTGGCCTGTGACCTTAAGATGATAATTATCATTCTTGTAAATTACCATTTGTAAGGAGATGTTTACAAAGTGCTTTCACATTTTGATTTGCTACTTCACATACTGTAAAGTTTAGTGCATTTTGCCATTTGGAAGTGGTAAGATTTCCAAATGTCTGACATTCAGATAGTTCAGTTTGGTTTAAGAATACTTAGTGAGTTGTTCAAGAATGTTCAGCTAGAAATTGATAGAGTTAGAATTTGAATTCAGGTCTCCTGTTTCCAAGCCCAGGTTCTTCATTATAACATAGTACCTCACTGGCTTGAGTGTTATTATGCCTTGACTGACTAAAATTACTTTTTTAGCAATCCAAATGGGCAAGTTCTCTGTTCAGGGTTTCATCTTTGTAGGTATGTTGAGAAGGTCAATGAAGTGTCTTGTCACCTACGTAGAATATCATCTCTATCCAGGTGGAGCCATCCTCATTCTTCAGTGATACTAGGATTGTGGTAAGGTATACGGATCCATATACATTTTTCTGTGGTTTAATCATAGTGTGCATAGTCCTGATCTTTTCATTCTTGGTTCTTTGTCACTGGCCACATGTTTCACTGTAAAGTGCCAACTTCTGTATGCATCCCTTTTGTGCCTACATTATAGAGAACTGTAGGAAGTACTTACCAAAGAAATCATTTTATAGTAATGGAACGAGGAATTACCCCGTTGGCTTCTGGCATGAGATGCTTGACTCTTCCCTTTGTCAGACATACTTAAAATTTTATTAGCTATACAGATATTGAACCAGTCCCTTTTTCCTTTTATTAAAATACTGACAGTTGCTCCATGATATCTGAACCTTTTCCTTTTTATTAAAGTACTTCTTAAAGATTTTTAAAAAGTTCATTTATAACAACTATAACGGTAATGGTATTAGTACTTTTGAAGCACTTTTTAGCCTGTAAAGTGCTTTCACACATGTTACCTCATTTGATCCTCATCAGCTCTATGAAACAGAACAATGTATTAAACAGTATAGAAGATCGTTGAAATATATTGACACATACATAATTCCCTTCTCCATGCCTAGGGGTAAAAACAGAAATCTGTCTATTCTTTTTTAGCTGTGCTTCTCATACCCTTTCATTCCATACAGGCAGAAATTTCCTGAGTTACCGCTCATACATTTTCCTGTTTAGATCCTTAAAATATCACCATTACCCATTGAATCAAGTCCAGTTCATCATGTTAGCATCAAAGAGTCTGCAAAATTTGGCCCCAAACTACCTTTCCAGCCTTACCCACCAATTTGTTCATCACCCAACCCAGTCTTCCTTTTCTTTTATTCCATACCGGTTCTGCATGTCTGTGTTTGTGCTATTATACTATGGTAGAACCCTTTCCGTTTTTCCTCTATTACTGTAGTCTGTTCAGTAAGCAGTCCTAGCTCTTCCTTAAGGCCTTTCCTGCAAACTCAGTCTACTGGATCTCTTATTTTCTTCAACACTATAGTAACGATTATCCGCTATGTTTTAAGTTTATATATTGTATTATGGTGCTTTTCTTTATTATGTTTTAATTATTTCGTGTGTAGGAACAACATTAACAGCTAAGACTTACATAGTACTTAATATGCACCAGTACTTACTATGCATCAGAACTATACATTGTACAAATATTGACTTACTTAATTTTCATAGTAGGTACTATTGAAGTAGGTACTATTCTTAACCTCATTTTGCAGATGAGGAAACTGGAGCAGAGAAGTTAATAACTTAAGATGTGGAACCAGGATATAAACCTAGGTACTAACTAGGTCTCAGCACTCAAACTTGTTAAGGGTGAGCCAAAGTTCACCTAGTGCACTTCCCCACAGCACAGAGCATCTGACCATAAAGATGATAATCTAATGTCTAGTCAATCAGTATTAGTAGCTTTTAAATTTCTTCGCTTGTTTGACACTTGGACCTCGGTCCAAATAGGGCTGTTGTGAGATGTTTCTTAATATAGCAGGTGTCTATTTTCCCACTAGTTTGATTGGCATATTGCAACAGTTTCCCTATTTTCTGCAGTTCTCTTTTTTTTTTTTTTTAATGTTTATTTATTTTTGAGAGAAAGAGAGACAGAGCACGAGCAGGGGAGGGGCAGAGAGAGAGGGAGACAGAATCTGAAGAGGCTTCAGGCTCTGAGCTGTCAGCACAGAGCCTGATGTGGGGCTCGAACTCATGAGCCATGAGATCATGGCCTGAGCCAAAGTTGGACACTTAACTGAGCCACCCAGGTGCCCCTGCAATTCTCATTTTTATAATTAAAGAGTAATATACAATTTTATAATTTATTCTTAAGAAAAAACTTAATTCCTCAGTGTAATCTGATTTAATTTTATAGCTATTGTGATCAGAATATAGTTCAAGTTCTTCCTTTATAGAGACAGTCTAGTCACTAGATAATACTGCTTTAATTATTTAGAGTGTCTTGGTCCCTTTCAGGTTCATTTGTATTTATAGGTAATTGTAGGTAGTTTGTCACATTCTTGAATCACATATTCCTAAAGCTACTAGTACTGCCTCAAAGCACAATGGTTTTGGGGAAACATTATCCCAGTTTTGCAAACAGTTCTGATGCTAAGGATGGTGTTAAAGAAAGTGTACCTGATTAAGCAGCATATCTGTACAAGGGGCTATGAAGAGGGAAAGCTCCCATTCTGTGTTAATAGCTTTCCCTCTCTTTGTGAGCCTTAGCCTTCCTTTAGTTAGGCTTCTTTAAACTTACCCAAATGTAGGTACATTGAGGTCTCAAAAAAGATAGGATTTAAAGCTTTTATAGCAAAACCTTGATTTTTAATACTTAATGTTTTAATATCTCTCTGTGTGTGTGGAATCCAAATCAGATAATAAGGCCAGTGTGTGAGGATTTATTTCAAAGATTATTTGAAAAGCTGCCATGCTCCTACTTTTGCCC
This sequence comes from Leopardus geoffroyi, assembly GCF_018350155.1. Taxonomy (NCBI): domain Eukaryota; kingdom Metazoa; phylum Chordata; class Mammalia; order Carnivora; family Felidae; genus Leopardus; species Leopardus geoffroyi. The sequence continues at coordinate 117,144,227 of NC_059341.1, forward strand.
TCCTTGCTTCCACCCCTTCCCTAACAGTAGTATAAAGTGAATTGTGCTCTTCTCTTTGTGAAAGTGGGGTGGAATGTCAATTAATTGGTTCCTAAGCTTAGAATCATGATTCTAAGAAGAGTGAAGAGACACATGGAAAGATGTGCAGCATCCCTAATCATCAGGGAAATGCAAATCAAAGCCATAATGAGATGTCACCTTACACCTGTCAGAATGGCTGATATCAAAAAGACAAGAAATAACAAATGTTGACAAGGATGTAGAGAAAAAAGAACTTTCAGTACTGTTGGTGGGAATGTAAATTGGTGTAGCCACTGTAAAAAACAATATGAAAGTTCCTCAAAAAATTAAAAACAGAAATACCACACAATCCAGTAGTTTCACTAATGGTTATTTACGCAAAGAAAACAAAAACACTAATTTAAAAAGATAAATGCACCTCTATGTTTATTGCTGCATTATTTACAATAGCCAAGATACGGAAGCAACCTAAGTATCCATCAATAGATGAATGGATAAAGAAGAAATTATATAGATGTAGATATAGATATAGATATAGATATATATGTATATATATATAGATATATAGATAATGAATATTACTCAGCCATAAAAAGAAGAATGAGATCTTGCCATGTACAACAACATGGATGGACCTACAGGGTATTATGCTAAATGAAATAAGTCAGACAGAGAAAGATAAGTACCATATGATTTCACTTATATGTGGAATCTGAAAACCAAAAGAAACAAAACAAAAACAGACCCATAAATACAGAGAACAAACATGGTTGCCAGAGGGGTGGGGATTGGAGGGATGGGCAGAATGAGCAAAGGGGAGTGGGAGGTTCAGGCTTCCAGTATGGAATGAGTAAGTCACAGGGGTGAAAGACACAGCATAGGGAATTCAGTCAATGCTAACTGTAACAACACTGTATGGTGACAGATGGTAGCTGCACTTGTTGTGAGCATGGCATAATGTATAGAGTTGTCAAATCACTGTGTTGTACACCTGAAACCTAATGTAGCATTGTATGGTAACTAGAACTCAAAAAAAAAAAAAAAAAAAACCAGAGAGAAAGAAAGGAAGTAAAAAGAAAAGGAGAGGAAAGAGAAAAAGAAGAGAGAAGAAACAGTGGTTCAAATATGAAACAAAAGTGATACACAGGCACATGCAAGGTGTGTCAGTAGATGGTGAAAAAAAAATAATGCCAGGCTAAAGGAAGACCAGCGTTCCAAGATGTTCTTGTTTTATATAACTGAAAATCAATAAAGGGGTGCCTGGCCGGCTTAGTCAGTAGAGCATGTGACTCTTGATCTTGGGGTCATGAGTTCAAGCTCCACATTGGACATAGAGCTTATCTAAAGAAAGAAAATTAATAAATATATCCATATGGGACTAATATTAAAAATATTCTTCTCCTTCTCTAAAAGGAGTGTATGTGGTGATACATAACCCACAATCGAGGACATGCTCTCATAGCTGGATATATGGATCACTGCATTCCTATTAAGTTCCCATTATGAGGAGCTAGGGCAGGGTAGGCTCTTGTGTGGGAATGATTAACTGGCTAAGAAGAGCAAACCCATTGCCTTCAAACCCTGGACCTAATTGGTTTTACTTTAACTGCTAAAGGCCTTATCCGGTAAAAGTTCTATTTTTCTTAAAATAGGATCATTCTGTTCTTACATGTAATGCATAATAAAACTTCAAATTTTCTCATACAGCAGGCTATATGTAGGAAAGCATAATTGACTACCAAAGACTTAGGATTTGAAATCAGAATTCTAGAAGTTACTTAATCTCTTTGGGCATCAGTTTTCTCCTCTATAGAATGGAGAGGAGGATGAAATGTACATCACAGGGTTACTGTGAAAGTTAACCTATGTACTCTTAACATTGCTACTTCATCTCTCACCCTTTTTGTTTTATTTTGTTTGTTTGTTTGTTTGTTTGTTTGTTTGAAGTTTATTTATTTAAGTACTCTCTACACTCAACCTGGGGCTTGAACTCACATGCTCCTCTGACCGGATCAAGTCACATGCTCCTCTGACCGGGCCAGCTAGGCACCCCCTCATCTCTCACCTTCTTACCATGCATTGTATGGAAAGCTAAAAGCAGTAATTTGCAGTTCTAGAGAGGCTTTTGCTCTTCCCATCCCCGCCTTCCAACTCTTTCATCTGGTCAGTTCTTGTTCATGCTTTAAGACTCAGCTCAGGCAGGCATCACCTGTTTTCCTTTCTTGGACTTCATTACAACTTTTGGTTCTTCTGTGCCATTTTCATAATCCCAGGTATACCTTATTGCACTTCTTGGCACATTATATTGTAACTGTTTCCTTTTCAGTCCTCTTCATTAAACTGTGAACTCTTTAAGAGTAGAGACCTTGTATGTTTTGTTCATTTTTTGTGCCTTTGGTCTCAAGCATGGTGCCTGGTATATATAATATTTCTTGATAGATGGATAGAAAGAAAAGAAGAAGGAATAAATGAGCTGGTATATGTGAAAGCATTTTGTAAACTATAAAGTGCTATGCACATATTAGCGCGGTTTTGCATTACATTCCTTAATGTTGTGTTTGTCCATTTTTAGAAGGCCTTGATCCTGCTGATGTAATTCTTACATTTTGGCTATATTGTTACAGTATCCAGGGACAACATCTTATGTTACAGGATTATACTTTCCATGCTCTGTTCCAGCAATTTAATTAATTAGGCTTAACTAGACAGGCTTATTAATATGTAGTTACTACACATTTCTTTATTAAAAATTTATATTTCACATCTGGTGGCTCAATAATGTCCATTGCAATTTTTATTGTTTCACATTTACAGTGAAACTGAAACCCCATATACATAATACTAAAGATAGATTGGACTGTTGTATCTTCTTGGAGGCTATACTGAAAATATATATAGTACCCCTAAATTTTGTTAGTACATTAGGAGCTTAGCATTTCATACAAAATTATGTGTGTATTAATGCCTCTCTTTGGGTTTTTTCATGGCAAGGATATTGGATTCCGACTCGACTCACTACATACCATCCTGCAACAGGAAGTCCTGTTACAAGAGGATGTGGAGCTGATTGAGCTACTTGATCCCAGTATCCTGTCTGCAGGGCAACCTCAACAACAGGAAAATGGACACCTTCCAACGCTTTGCTCCCTGGCAACCCCTAATATTTGGTACTGTCCAGAAAACATCTATCCTTTGCTTTCATATTCAGTATTAGCAGAGGAAATCCACTATGCTCTCTATTGTAAATTATAAACATTCCATACATTTTAACATTGTAATTAATGATAACCCAGAAGTTTAAAAAACAAGTACCTTTCTAAAATAAATACTATTTAAGGTGAAGCTGGAAAAACATCCAATTATTACATATTTTTAATTCAATCTAATTAGTTCTGTGTTTAATAACCCAACAAGCAGGCATAACATGTGCCCCAAGAATCTCTCTTACCCATACATCTATACATATGTGTGCATGCAGTCCTAGCCACTCGCTCTTTTATGTTTCTTTAAAATTAATAGATTATATCATAAACACATTGTAGAGACATCAAAAATAGAATGGGACGTGGAGGTAAACAGTCAATTCTTGCTTTGTTGACTGAGAAGCCATAGGAAATATAGACTGACAATTCAGTCCTAAAACTTTTCTTGAAGTATTTGGGTCTAATACAGAAGTCCCAGGCCATGAATACCAAAAAGGGACTTTATACACACACACACACACACACACACACACACACGCACACGCACACGTATATACATACATATATGTGTATATACATGATATGTATATACGTGTATATATATATATATATATATATATATATATATACACACACACACATACATACATACATATACATATACACACACACACACAGAACTGAACTATTAAAGTATGAGTTTATTAAGTGAACAAAATCATTGCTTGAACTATTCAAGTTATATAGGTGATTACATAACATTGGCCTCAGTGTTCTGGATGTGTCTTTCTTATAATATTGACAAATGCTTCATATTGTAAGGGATAACAAAGTATGTCTTCCAAATTTATAGGCACTCAGCATCATGATGGAGTAAAGCATCATCTTATCCTTTACCGATCTAAGAATGCAAGGAGCTGCTAGAAGGAACCAAGGGTTTTAAGAATTTTATAGCTTTAACTTCTAAGTTTGCTTTAGCCACAGGTGTGATTAAGCAACACTGAGGCCTGTAAATACTTTTAGACTTCATTATTCATGCATGAAAGTATAGGATAAGATTTTGCTTTATGATGTTACCAATATCACCTGAAAGTAAAGGATTCCAAGGGAAATTAGAACAGGTAAATATTTATTAGGAAGCATTCTTACATGTGACTTTCTTTATAATTTGATTATAACTTTTAAGTATTATTGATGTTTTTTTAGACATCCTAAGAGACATCTCCGTATATTCACCTCTTTCTTATTACATTTTTATCAAAGCCTTCATTGCTTAAAAGACGTATTTTAGTCTGTATACTTGTAATTTGCCTAGATTTAAAAAGTTTCATATATACTTTTACTTTAGTTAAAGCAGTGAAAAAGTTCAAAGTATGTGCATATTATCAGCTGCAGTATGTGTATTCCAGATTTATGATGATGATTATTAGATAACTTGAAACAATTACTCAAGTACATATTATTTCTGATTGGAAAAATGCTTATATTTTCTTGAGATATTTGTTTCTGTGCAAATAATTAAAGTCTGACTTTGGGAAAAGAACTGATACTATCTTAATATTAAAATGTACTTTAATGTTAAAAATTAGTAACAATTATTTTTACTTTTAAATTTGTAAAATTGGATTTTAGGGGCGCCTGGGTGGCTCAGTCGGTTAAGCGTCCGACTTCAGCTCAGGTCACGATCTCGCGGTCCGTGAGTTCGAGCCCCGCGTCCGGCTCTGGGTTGATGGCTCAGAGCCTGGAGCCTGCTTCCGATTCTGTGTCTCCCTCTCTCTCTGCCCCTCCCCCGTTCATGCTCTGTCTCTCTCTGTCTCAAAAATAAATAAACATTAAAAAAAATTTTTTTTTAATTGGATTTTAAACTCTGTACTTGGTTTTTAGGTTAGAAGAGTCCATATCTTTTTTTTTTTTTTTTTAGTGTTTATTTTTGAGACAGAGACAGCATGAGCAGGGGAGGGGCAGAGAGAGAGGGAGACAGAATCTGAAGCAGGCCCCAGGCTCTGAGCTGTCAGCACAGAGCCCGATGTGGGGCCTGAACTCATGAACCGCAAGATCATGGCCTGAGCAAAGTCGGACACTTTAACCAACTGAGCCACCCAGGCACCCCAGAAGAGTCCCTATCTTTAAACAAAAAGTCATTTCAGAGGACACCTGTTTCTTACGTTCTTTACAAACTTATTAGCTTAGATTTTAATACCTAAGACACCATTGTTTAGTTGCTAGATTATTTAAAAACTATTTCACATTACTTATTTAAATGTTATTTTTTAAAGTCATAGTTTACAAAGAAGCTACTAGCATTTTGTCTATTTTAGTAAACCTGAATTATGGACTAAAGTAACACATCCTTCTCTAATCTGATGGGTATCATGTTTCTTGGTTTCTGTGTTATAGGGATGTCTCAGTGCTGTTTGCCTTCATTAGTTTGCTCATTATGCTTCCCACTTGGTGGATTATATCTTCCTGGCTGATATGGGGAGTGATCCTGTTTGTTTATCTGATTATAAGAGCTTTGAGATTCTGGAGGACAGCCAAACTACAAGTAACTCTAAAAAAATACATTGTCCGTTTAGAAGATACGGCAACAAATAGCCGAGCTTTTACTAACCTTGTGAGAAAAGCTTTACGTCTCATTCAAGAAACTGAAGTCATTTCCAGAGGATTTACACTGTGAGTTCATATTTCATTTTATTTTTTAAATAATTCTTTTCTACTACATAGTTAGAGTATTTATTACCTATTTTCATTTCTGTGTTGCATTTACAGAAAAAAAGTAAGTTTTTTCTTTAGCACTTATTAAAGTCTGTTAACTGTGAAGGAATGAATACATTATATGCTAGATTTAATATGTAGTATGAGTCTGCTTATCTACTTTGAGAAACCAAAGAGCTTAGAGAATCATAATTATTTGTGTTATGTGATTTCTTATGAGTTAATATACAAAAAGAGCCTAATATTGAAGCTGGCATGCAAAATTACCCAACAAATGTTTGTTTCCTTTACTCTCTGCCAGACATTCTCTTTCCTCAGTTTAAATGATAGATGTATCTGACTTGAATTCATTTTGAAAAATGTTGCTATGCATTAATAATATTCTTTAGGTAAATGTTAGCAGATATTATGGCACTGATACTCTCAGTATATCAAACAAATATTCACATTCCCACAGGAACTTAAATACTCTCCACTGTAGTCCAGTCTTAATTAAATATTAAGGTATAGGATATATAGGATATTTATTCTGTTATTAAAAGGATAGTTAATGTTTATTGAGCACGAATTATGGTCCAAATACTCTGCTAGGTAATTCTGTATACAACTAAAAGCATACAATTACATATGGTAGAACAAACGTTCAGGTCCATTCCATCTGACTCTAGAGCTTGTTTCCAGTCTGCTAGGCTGCCTGCTGAACACTAACAAATGACAGTAGTACTGTAGTATGTTTAATCATTTATTTAACTTACATAACCTTTCCAGTCTGTAGGTGGGAGAAAGTAAGTATATGATGAAGAAGGATTATTACTCTTAATTACTTATATCTGCAAAATCACAAAAAGGGAGAGCAGAAGAACCTTGGGTAGTAATCTCGTTCTTCACTCTGCTGTGCTCTAGAATAGCACTTAAACTGTCCTGACAGAAAAGCCGTATCTGGAAAATAACAAAACAGGAAAGCGAAAGAATCTCTAGTAGTCACTCATTCTTTACTCTGTTGTGTTTTAGAACAGTGTTTAAACAATCCCAAAACAGGAGAGAGATTTTGTAATTTTTTTTCTGCTTCTTTCAAAATGTAATAGTTCTCCGTGTCTGTTAATATTTGTCCTTCTATTATAAAGTCTATTTGTTGATAGAGCATAACAAATATTAAGTTGTTTGAGCATTAGATTTTAAAAGTTGAAAACAATGCTAAGTAATAGCTCCTTTTCATTCTTGATTTGTACAGTATTTCACTGAGCAGACTGGTTAAGCTAAATGGCTATGTGTCCAATTAATGCTTAGGCACATATAGAGGATTCTGTGCTTTTTGTCATTTTCCAACTTACATTAAAAATTATGTCTAGAATTGTCACGAAGAGCTAAAATGGGCCAGCTACACATGACTTACCTCCGGGTTATGATTCCTATCCATTGACATGCAGTCAGGCAAAAGAAATGTTGGAAAAAATTGTTTGACTTGTCTCCATCTAACTGGATAATGGACTGAGAAAAATTACGAGTAACAATAAATCTTGAATCATAACTTTTTTAGAAATATGTTCATCTTTAAAACTGATTTATTAGTAAAATGGAGCGCACACAAGAGTTCCATATATTGAAAACATGTGCTGTGTTGTTCTGCCTTAATTTGTCGTCTCTAGCGAAGAATTTAACCATTCTTTGCCTCATTCCCTTATTTTAAATTAAGCCTATCAGTCATTGTCCTCTGTTGTTTTTTTTTATAGATTTTTAATGTCTGAATACATTATGGTTTGGTTAACATTTTAAAAGTTTTGATTTAGATATCTTGTTTTGCAAATTTGTGGTTATATTGTAAGAAATTTATAAGTTCCAATATTTTGTATTGCTATTGGGAGCAGTTACTGGTTAGGTGGAAAAACTATTATCCAATAGCTATGTAATATGAAATCATTCTATGTTTCATTTATCAAAGCATGATATATTATACATCATTGTTGCAAATAGGTACTCCCCACTTATCTTTTGGAAAGTACTATGAAATGTGCTTCCTCTTGAATAGTTTGGAGAGTAGCTATGCTACTGCCTAGTAACCCTTCCTTTGCCTTTCTACTTGCATTCCCCTGTTGGCCACTGGTCCTGTTATCTCTCTGCGTCCCCTACTTCATTTTGAGTAGGTAAGTGCCAGTGGCAGCAGGTGGGTAAGTCATTTTACCCTACTTTTATGAATGTACAGAATGTATTTCTATACAGTATTTCATTGTTCTGTACAAGTGACCAAAAATATGAGTGATGAACATATATAAATGCATATTAAGAATGTAAAAATTTTCATACTTACTGTAGATACAGGTTTTAAAAACTAAATGTAAAGCAGTACCACTTTAGTATATTTTAGCAGGTAGAGTGTCTATATCAAAAAGTTGCAATGTCTTACCTAAGTATTCTACATTTCTACCATATTTTGACTAAAATATATTGTTTCCCGTATCAGAAGAAGCCTTTACTCTTTGAGATTTTGATTTTTCATTTGTCTTTTTTTGGAGGGGGGCTATACATGTATCAGGGAAATGGCTATTTATGAGACCTGAGCTGGGATATTTACAGTCTTTTTCTAATAAAAACCATGAAAAAGGTTTTTTTCTAAGTTGAATAGAATTGGGGATTTAGAAAACAAAAACTTTAGGACACCTGTACAGTTGTATCACATTTTACTTTTCAAGTTTGCTTGACAGGGTCAGTGCTGCTTGCCCATTTAATAAAGCTGGACAGCATCCCAGTCAGCATCTCCTCGGTCTTCGGAAAGCTGTCTACAGAACTGTAAGAGCCAACTTTCAAGCAGCAAGGCTCGCTACCCTATATATGCTGAAAAAATATCCTTTTCTGTCTTCATGTAAGAATAAATATGCTTCCAGAGTCCTGAATATATAGATAGTATAGCTGCATCCTGTAAAAGTTAAGTGTGAACTGAGATTGCCTATTTTGGAGCTAATTTCCATCATCACTTCTATTTTAAAACTGGAAATGCAGTCTAGGGGGAATAACAATAACAGACAGGAAAAAAGGTTTTCTGTTCTCGTGTGGCTCAGTTTCAACTGAGGAAAAACTTGAAGGCCCTCCCTCTACTGGTCCAAAAAATAAAGTCAGAAGAACCTGGCTTTGCTAGGTCTGACATTTTTAAGAGTTACTGGACACACAAATTTGCGTCATGACATGGAAATAAACTGGTAACAGGAAATCCTTCCCCTTTGAAGAAACAGAGGCTTTCAAGTCAGATTGGCTAAGTTTAAATTTTGGCTCTATCAATTACTGCCTAGGTGACCTTAAGCAAGTTTCTTAACTTTCTGTACCTTGCGTTATTCATTTTAAAAATGGCAGTAACAACATACTCTTCCTGTGGTTTTGTTGACATCAAATAAGTTAGTGCATATAAAGTGCTTAGACAGTGCCTGGTGTATAATAAACACTCAGACTGCATGACAATAAGTCAGTCACTTACATTTACTACATCAGGAAATTAGTTCTGTTAATCAGTAAATAAAGGTGTGTAGGATCTTTATTTCAGTTAAGATTCACAGATAAGTTAAATTATGAGTAAATAGAGTATAAAAATACTTCTTTGTACCTTCAGTATTTGGGGTACTGTAGCATGGATAAATATGCTTAACGTTTACAGAGTGCTTTATTATGTCTTTGTATACACCTTTCCAGCTAGATCTTATCTCCATTTTATGAAAAAACTAAATAAAATCTCCATTTTGTGTGATTTGCTTGGTGTTACACGACTAGTGAGAGGTGAAGTTGTGTCTTAACTATAGGACTTATGACTTAAAACCTTTTCTATATGTATATATATATATATGTATGTATATATATATGTGTATATATATACATATATACGTATATATACATATACACATATATATATACATATATATACTCTTTAACTGTATGACTTCTTTGGAAATTAAAAGCATTTTATTTTTAGTCATGAACTTGTCCATTCAATTCCCATGCTGCCTGAATACCCATCTGCTATGTGCTAGACTTTTGAGTATACTCAGTAGATTAACTGGAATTCATAATACAGTAGAAGTGCCCAGGGTACCTTCCAACATAGTAGGACAATGTACTTGGCCTAAGGGGTCAGAGAATGCTTTCAAGGAGTTGACCTTGAGGATAATAAAAGTCTGCATTCAAGTATAATGAAGCAAAGATAGGGGTATGGTAGTATGGCATGTGAACTTCAAGTAGTTACTCATTCAGCAACTATTGAGAATAAACTCAGTGCCAAGCAATATGCTAATCACTAGATATATGATGGTTCACGTAATAGACACGGTCCCTGCCTCAGAATACTTCTAGCTTAGTGAGGGGTGAAGGAGCAGAAAGGGATAACCTAACAGAGGTTGCAAATTCATGAGTTTCCTGTGCCAGTTACTTTTTCTAGGTAATAGAAACCTAGCAGTGGACAAGACAAACAAGATCATTGTACTCATGACTCTTACCTTCTTGTGAATGAGGTAATGAATAAAAAGCTGAGATTTTCACATATCTGTTGTATAAAAACCCAGCAGAATAGGATAGAGTGATTGGTGAGTTACTGCTTTTGATTGGATGATAGGGGAAGGCCTTCCCGAAGAGGTGACATTTAAAATGAGATTTATGGGGCGCCTGGGTGGCTCAGTCGGTTGAGTGTCCGACTCTTAATTTCGGCTCAGGTCATGATCTCACAGTTTCATGGGTTCGAGCCCCACATCAGGCTCTGCGCTGACCATGCAGAGCCTACTTGGGATTCTCTGTCTCCCTCTCTCTCTGCCCCTCCCCCACCCACTCTGTCTCTGTCTCTCTCAAAATAAACACAAAAAAATTAAAACAAATAAAATAAAATGAGATTGTAATGAGGAGAAAGATCATGTTCCAGTTTGACGGACCAGTGAGTATAAAGATCTTGTGACAGGAGTTATTTTAGCAGGACTGGAGGACAGCAAAAAGACCATCATGTCTGGAGCACAGTAAATTGGGAGTTGGGGCATTAGGTGACATTCAGAGGTAGGCAGGAACCAGAACATATTTACCACACAAGAAACCTTAAGGAATCAAAATAAAAAAGAATCCACCAACTATTTCTTTGAAAAGACCAAACAGTATAAACCCTCACATGTCTGGTCAAAGTAAAAAGAGTACAAATGTACAAAATTAGTAACAGAGCTATAACCATAGATACGGAAGAAATTAAAATAATTATAAGGAGATAGTATATACAACTTTGTGGCAGCGACTTTTAAAAAAGAAAACACCTGGGAGCGCCTGGGTGGCTCAGTGGGTTAAGTTTGACTTTAGCTCAGGTCATGATCTTGTGGTTCATGAGTTTGAGCCCCACATTGTGCTCTCTGCTGTCAGCACAGAGCCCACTTCGGATCCTCTGTCCCCCTCGCTCTCTGCCCCTCCCCCATGCATTCTCTCTCTCCCTGTCTCTTTCTCTCTCTCAAATAAACTTACAAGGAAAGAAAGAAAGAAAGAAAGAAAGAAAGAAAGAAAGAAAGAAAGAAAGAAAGAAAGAAAGAAAGAAAACACCTGATTTTATGTAAACAATGGAAAATTTGCAGGTATAGAAAAGTGATAAAGTTCTTGATGCACTACTATGGAATGATATCCAAATTGTTGAAAAAAAGAATGAAGTGCACAGCATTGTTCATGCTACCCTTCGATTGCGCATAAAAGTGTGTGTGTATACACACATACACACATATATATGAGACTATTTGTGTATATGGGAGATTATAAATACATATGAGGGAATATGTGTATGTATATATATCCACATACATATTTATATTTGGATTTGCTTTTATGCATGCATAAAGTATCTTGAAAGGTGCACAAGAAGGGGCACCTAGGTATCTCAGCTGGTTAAGTGTCCAACTCTTGGTTTCGGCTCAGATCATGATCTTGTGGTTTGTGAGGTCAAGCCCTGCATCCAGTTCCACGCTGACAGTACAGAGCCCGCTTGGGATTCGCTTGTCTCCCCTCTCTCTTTCTGCTCCTCCCCTGCTCGTGCTCTCTTTTGCTCTCTTTCTCTTTCTCTCTCTCTCTCTCTCTCTCAAAATAAATAAACTTAAAAAAAAAAAAGAGACGCACAGGTTATCTTGAGAGATACTAATCACAGTTATTGTCTGTGCCTTTAGCTAGGGGAATGAGGTAGCTAAGGGACAGGGGTAGGAAGCAGTTTTTACGGTACCCCTTAATACCTTATGAATTTTTTTATACCTTATGAATTTTCAATCCTGTGAATATATTACATGTTTAAAAATTAAATGAATAAAGGAAATTTTAACTGCCAGGTTCAGATGGTTTTGTAGTTTTTTTAAAAAACTATTTCAGACCATAGAAAAGGTTAGAAAGCCTCCACTACATCATTTTATTTATGAAGATTCTGTAATTGCAATACCAAAACATGTATTATAAAGAATAAAAAACTAGACCAATCTCACAGATGGAGATACAAAATATTTAAGTGAAATATTTATATATTTGCAATAGCACTATATTAAGATATTATATGATCAAATAGGAGTATGCTGGAAATATAAAAATAGTTCAGTGTTAGGAATTGTATGGATATATTCTTTATAAAAACTGTTGAAGGCGGAAAAAATCACATATTAAGCTGATAGATGCCCATGAGGAAGAGAAAGAGGAAACAGGCCAGTAGTCTGAGTGGGACAACCTAGATAGAACAGGCTTAGTGCTAATGGTGTTCTGCAGCCTGCGCACTGGGAAGAAGAGAAAAGTAGGTACTGTAGTGTAGAAAGGGCCTGAGCCACGATACAGCGAAGCACACAATACAGTTTCAAAAGGTACTTGTCAAAAATAACTAAGTTAGCACGTTAGCACTTGTAAAGAGTTGAACTTTTAACTGTTTAGAGATGAAGGTATTTTATTCACATGTATACTAGTAGTAAGATACCTGAGGTTTGTTAATATAGTAGATTTTAAGATTGGTTTTTTTTTTTTTTTTAATGGACATTAATCACCTCCAGTCAAAGTTCAGAATAAAGATGAGTAAAGGTAATTTGGGATGATATGACTGTTACCTTTATACTTTTAATGAAAAGGCCTTAACTTAATTTAACCTACCCCCTGAACTCTGAGAGTGACAATGTAACCAACTACATCTGTGTGGTGCCTTTTAAGGAGCTGGGCCTGGGCCTTAGTGAAGAACAGATTTCAGAAGAGGAAGCACATGACCTTACAGATGGCTTCAGCCTTCCTGCTTTGAAGGTACTCTGCCTGTGGAAAGGGCTGAAGAAAAGACAGTTGCACTCGGATTGTGCCTGTGTTATCTGAATGTAAATGGGACACCTGTTCCCTTTTATTGTTTGCTGAACCGTCATCATAATAGCCTTCCTGATGTATGTGATGCTGTCTTTAAAAGTTGAGAGCATCATAAAGATTGGATGAGGAGATTCTTATATTCTGATATCAAAATACTTAAAATTCTTACCGTAAGCCTATCTTGCCTTAAATCAGAGTTTATAGATAAGTGAATTTACATTAATAGAAAACCAGCATGAGTGACTTCATGACTATTTGTTTTAACAAACATGGGTAAACAGCGTATAAGATCTGTATCTTCCCTTGGGAAATCTACATAAAAGGATATATTTGACTATATAAGAATTAAGCTTCTAAATGAAAAAAATTGCAATGATTTTTAACAAAGGTAGATAGAATTCTTTCTGTATAAAGATCACTAAGTTATGTTAGATCTAGGCAAGATAGGTAGTGCATGAACTGGTTTCACAAAGGAAGAACTAGAAGTGGCCAATTCAGTTTCAGAGCGTCTGGATGGCTCAGTCAGTTGAGCGTCTGACTCGACTTTGGCTCAGGTCGTAACCACAGGGTTGCAAGATTTGAGCCCTGTGTCAGGCTCTGCGCTGAGCGTGGAGCCTGCTTAAGATTCTTTTCTCCCTCTGCCCCTCTCCACCACTCATACATGCTCTTTCTCGCTCGCTCACTCTCTCTAAAAAAAAAAAAAAAAAAAAATAGCCAATTCAATCTCGTTAGTAATAAATAGACATTTTGCCAAGGATATTGAAAGTTGATATTATTCATTATCTGTGAAGATCAGTAGTCACACACTATTAATAAAAGTATAGATTGGCTCACTTTAACAGTTAATAAATACCAATCTTCAGAAAGATATGTATTCTTCAGTAATCTTAAGCTTAAAGGTAAGTAATCAGAATATACTCGAAGTATGTTCATGATATTACTACAACAGCAAAATTGGAAACAAATTAAAAGCTAAGTAATAGGAGATTGGTATATTCTTTGGATTAGTAGTCGAAAAATTGTACGATGGAAGAAACAAAATAAAGCAAGTTAGAAAAACAGTGTGTGTGGTAAGATTCCAGTAGTAATTTTATTTTTATTTTTGGCTTTTTGAGAGAGGGAGAAAGAGAGAGGGCACAAGTGAGCAAGGGGCAGAGAAAAGCGGCAGAGAGAGAGAATCCCACAAGGGGCAGGGAGAGAGAGAGAGAAGTGAGGCTCACCTGAAGCGGGGCTTGAGCTCACCCAGTGCAGGCTTCAAACTCAGAAACTGAGATTAATACCTGAGCTGAAGTCAGACGCTTAACCGGCTGAGGTACCCATGCACTCCTATGTTATTTCTTAGCTATTTTCTAAGCCAAAATAATGGTATAATTTTGAATCCTAAACTCTGGATGTATCACTGACTCATTTCTTTGGACTTCTACAGGTCCATTATTCCTACTGTCTTCTTTCCTACTTTGTGTCAAATTTGTAAATAATTCATCAAGGAATATTCATTTACAATAGATGTATCTCATTATCAACACTTCTTTTCTGGGATAGAACTGTTCTAAAATATATACTGGTATTACATGCTATATTGGTATTAGAAGTTCCCACATGCCATGACTACATAATTTGATCAAACATTCTCAGCCAGTCTTGAGGGTTAGTTCAAGCTCAGCCGTATTCATTACGTAGGATAAAGTGAGAAATTTAACCAGAAGTTAAGATAAACAAATTAGTGGTTTGTTTTGAATTTTGATCAGTTTTTTTTATTGATGTAGTCCCGTTTTCTTTCTAGGTTTTGTTTCAACTCTGGGTGGCACAGAGTTCAGAGTTCTTCAGACGGTTAGCCCTATTACTTTCTACAGCTAATTCACCTCCTGGGCCCTTACTTACTCCAGCACTTTTGCCTCATTGTATTTTATCTGATGTGACTCAAGGTCTACCTCATGCTCATTCTGCCTGTTTGGAAGAGCTTAAACGCAGCTATGAGTTTTATCGGTACTTTGAAACTCAGCACCAGTCAGTACCACAGCGTTTATCCAAGACTCAGCAGAAGTCAAGAGAACTGAATAACGTTCACACAGCAGTACGCAGCTTTCAGCTCCATCTGAAGGCATTGCTGAATGAGTAAGTTTAGAAGCCAAATAAGAAAATGTCCCCATGTTCAGCAAGCTTCATTCTCCTGCCATTGTGATGACTGGCTTGTGTCCTAACTGGAAAGTAGCAGCAAAATTAAGACATGCAGCATGAAGGATAGTTTATAGCTATGAATGTAGCAGAGAAAGAATGATTTGGGGAATCATTTGTAGTTTTCACTTTGTCTGATTTCAGCCCAGAACCTAGAAACGTAGGACAAAAGCAGGTGTTCATTCTGTTTGAGAGCTGAAATGGAGATGTTTATGAATACTGAGCTTGTTTTAACTCTTTTTAAGTGGGGCTCTTAAACTGGAGCCTGTGGTCTAAGAAAAGTATCTGCCAGCACTGGAACAGTAAGTTTTAAGAGGTATTGTTATATATAGTTGAAGAATAACATATTGCAATTTTTAAAAATAAAGCATATTTGGACATTTTCTACATCAGAGGACCAACTTTTTTGGCCCCAGTTGAATAGTAAAGTGCAGGGTCCATAGTTTATATTTGTTTATCTTCTACTTTGCCTGGTATTATTGGTACTCTGCCTTGGTCAAATGTAGGATCCAGTCACTTCAGTGAAATTTTTCTGTAACAGATACTTGCAGTATAGGGCTGGATCAGATGGATGGTTGGGTTCATGTTGTGTTGGTAATCAGGAAGGTCATAGGGACTTAATGAGTTGATGAGATTGTAGTTGATGTACTTGACCCTGGATACCAGGCAAGAAGTAGAAGGGGAGGGCAGGAGTCCGTTTTGTAAGATCAAAATAGAACAAAACAAGTCAAAAGCATTTGAAGTCTCAGTAAAATCAAAGGGCTAGTTCACTGGAGTGAGGAAGGATATGATGAATAAAAATAGGAAATTAAGGTGAGAGAAACATTTTGAGAAGGTAAGTTTTTACCCATCTATTTACTGTCTGAGCTGGTCTCTAGCTGCTATTCTAAGAAAGCAGATGAATGAATGCTAACCTGACTCAGTCTTATCTCCCACAGGGAGTATGGGAGACAAGGCAATCTCTACTTGAGTGGGCAACAAAGGTCGGGCCTTTGTCAGAAAAAAATTTCAGTGGAAAGGTTGTATTGGGCAAAGCTAGAGTCTCTAAAGAATTAATTTTTGGCAGTAGAATCAGAACTACACAAGACATAATGGAATGCATTAGAGTGAGGGAGGATGGCTCAGGGAAGAAAGGCGGCACTAGATGGACATGAACAAGAGGGGCTTTGTGCCTCGGGCAGAGATTGTGGATTATGCATGGGAAGGATGTCTCCAGCTTAAAAATGAAATATTCTATATATGCTACTATACGTCACCTTTCAAACAGTATACCGGTCACAAACCATCATCTCTGATTTGCTCTATAGCACAGCTACACAAAATTTTTAGAAGTGTTGTCTGAACACTTCCAAAAACATTTGTTTTGTGTTTCACTCCTCCTCCTCACTTGTCCCCATTGCTTTTCCCAGTTGCTGATACTAGGGCATTAACCCTTTAACTGTTCTCCCTGCCTCCAGAGAGCTCCCTGCCAGATTAATGTTTCTGAGGCATATATTTGCTTTCTCCCTTAAACATCTTCACTGGTTACAGAGTACAAGCAGCATAGACTGAAGTCTGTGTAAAACATTCTATTGAAAGAATTTGCTATAACTGTTATAGTCTGCTTTTCAGTCCTTCTCATTCTTTTCCTTCAGTCCAAACAAACTGCATAAATGCCTTTTCCCATATACCATTTAGAATGAACTTTCTCATCTTTTGTACATGTTCACATTTTATCCATCCTTCAATGCTTCCTCAAAAGTACCTTTTCCTTAGCTGTTCCCTGTCTGTACCCATAGCTGGTAGCACCTTCCCCCCTTCTGAATTCTTATAACACTATCTTTCTGTGGTATTATACTTTGGGGCTTAGCTTCAGCCCATATTTACAGCTAACAGCTGTATAACCCTGGGCAAGTTTCTTTAACTCTCTGGACCTAATTCCTCATCTGTAAAATGGAAATAAAATGTTAGTTATAACTTTTTATGATATTGTATTATATTTCTCTATAATGCATAATTTCCCTGATTTAGCTATTTTTCCTATTAAGTATGAAATGAGCTTAATTTATCATTTCAGCTCATAAAATGCCTCACATATGTAAAAGAAATATTGTTGAATAAATAGGTGATACTCTTTATAAGCTTTTTACAACATTATGATAAAATACACGTAACATGAAATGTATTATTTAATCATTTTTAAGTGTACAATTTAGTGGCCTAAAAAAGTAAACATACATTGTTATGCAACCATCACCACTTTCCATCTCCAGAACTTCATCTGTTAAGCTTATTTCTTAAGTAAGTCCTGTGAGTTATAAATTTTCCACTTAATATTTTAGAAATCAGTTTCTGTTTTTCTTTATTACTCAGGGTAATAATTCTTGAAGATGAACTTGAAAAGCTTGTTTGTACTAAAGAAACACAAGAACTAGTATCAGAATCTTATCAAATCCTAGAACAGAAGTTGAAGTTGATCCAGCCCCATGTTCAGGCGAGCAACAATTGCTGGGAAGAGGCCATTTCTCAAGTGGACCGACTGCTCCGAAGAAACACAGATAGGAAAGGTATCAATGAGTGCTTCCTTTCATACACACTTGTCAGACATGCTTACTCCACTCCGGTAGGGTTTTATTAGGTAGATTTCTCATCTCCACGATGAAAGCAACATGACATAACTTAATTTACTAAAAGAAAGTTGAACTTATACATACAAACTGACACTGAGTATATAGTCTGGCTCTTATTTGGAAACAATAAATGAATATGTTTTGAAAGTTCTCTGAATCGTAAACCTCCTTTTCAAAAACTTCAGTGAGGGGCACCTGGGTGGCTCAGTTGGTTAAGTGTCTGACTTTGGCTCAGGTCATGATCTTGCGGTCCGTGAGTTTGAGCCCCGCGTTGGCTCAGTGCTGACGAGCCTGCTTCAGATTCTGTGTCTCCCTCTCTCTTTGTGCCTTCCCCACTTGTGCTCTGTCTCTCTCTCTCTCTCAAACACAAATAAACATTAAAAATAATAATAATGAACTTAAATGAAGGGATAGATTTTAATAGGTAGTATTCCATAATTAGAACTTTTAGAAACTCTTTTCCCATTAGTGTAATAATGAGTTTGATAGTTAGGGGCCAGAAGTTGAATCTTGCTTTTAAGATAAAATACTTCAGCCATTCATAAATGATAAATAAATGCTATAATAGGTGGCACTGCATACTTGTTATTAAGAGTCTAAAATGTATTAAATGCCATTATTTAATGGTAATGTTGGAATGCTTTGTATTGCTAGGCAAATGGGCAATCTTGAAATTTTATGCGAAACTGCTTTAATTTGACCCATTTTTACTAATCACTAATTCATTGTAAATATTTGGCATATTAATTTCTGAACTTGTGCTACCAAACAATACCATGTTTATCCCTTGGACCTTTATGATAAAGTTAATCAGATTTATATATAGAAATTGTATTGCTGGCAAAGATGATTAATGCTTTATCATCCTGTTAGTCATTTTTTTGTTTCCAGCTAGATCTGTAATACTTCAATGTCTTTAAGAAGCTGAATAAGTCTTTACATAGGGAAAGTATTAACTTTATTCAAAGGAAATGTTAACATGCTAATTACTGATACATCACCAATAGATTTCCTTTATATCTAAAATGTAATTGGCAAGTAATTTTTTTCTTCAAAGGGTAAATTTGCCAAGGATTTTTAATATGTGCAAATATTTATGCATGTTAAACTTTCTGATGTGACTTAAGTCTAGAGCTTTTGAGTACATTTTCTTCAAATGGAAACATTCAGAACACCACTGGGTATTAAAAGATACATCCCATTCATCCCTCCCCTTAGCATACTCTGAGATGCTGAATCTTAGTCACTTAAACATAATTGTCAAAACTGTCTCCAAATCATCGGGCAGGTGATAAGTCATTATGTTCTCCATATGTGGCTTTTGCTTATAGGTGATAGTGAGAAGAATTAAGATACAAGTCATTTTTCAAACTTTTCTCCGTAAAACGCTTATAGTGGCCATGGCTATACAACTTTGAATAAAATATTTATATGATTTTTTTTAAGAAGCAGGTGATTTATTTAGCTGTTAGCTGTTTTTTTTTTTAATGTTCATTTGTTTATTTTGAGAGAGAGTGCTCACGCATGCATGCTCATGCAAGCGAGGGAAGGGCAGAGAGAAAGAGAATCCCAAGGAGGCCCCTGCAGAGCCCACCACAGGGCTCAAACTCACAAACCGTGAGATCATGACCTGAACCAAAATCAAGAGTTGGATGCTCAACCACCTGAGCCACCCAGGTGCCCTAGCTGTTAGCTCTTTTTTAAGTTATTTTAAAACTACAGAAGTATCACCATAGCTCACGGTACCCTTCATCCATATTCCTCAGTTGTTGACATTCTACCATATTGGCCTTACCTCCTTATGTATCCATGTATAAATTCTTTTGGTAGTATTTTTTATATATTTTTTTTAATGTTTATTTATTTTTGAGAGAGAGTGAGCATGAGCAGGGAGGGGCAGAGAGAGAGGGAGACCCAGAATCTGAAGCAGGCTCCAGGCTCTGAGCTGTCAGCACAGAGCCTGACGTGGGGCTCGAACTCACAAACTGCGAGATCATGACCTGAGCTGAAGTTGGACACTCGACCAACTGAGCCACCCAGGTGCCCCTCTTTTGGTAGTATTATTCTGAACCATTTGACAGTAAGATGCAGACATAAGACCACATTACCCCTAAATCTTCTGTTTGCATTTTTGAAAAATGGACATTCTCCTACATACCCACAATATACCACCAAAATGAAGACATGAGCACTGATATAAATTGCTTTCTAATCCACAGATCCCATTCTAATTTCGCTGATTGATACAATAGTCATGTTATATGTCCAGATTACACATGGCATTTAGCTTTTATGCTCTTCATTCACTTTAGCTTTTCTTGTCTTTCATGATAAGTATTTTATTAAAAAAAAATCCTGAGGTTATACAAATATCCTTTCTTCACCAAATATTTACTCACTATTAAGCATATACAATCTATATGATGCACTAGTATTCCAGATATTTACTCACGAGATATAAAAATTTAATGTTCACATGAAAATCTATAAACAAATGTTTATAATGGCTTTATTCATAATCACTAAAAACTAGAAGCAGACCAAGTGTCCTTCAGCTGGTGAATAGATAAACTGTTCTATCCATCCACACAATGGAATAGTGCTCAGCAAAAAAAGAAGAAATGAACTACTGATACATCATTAAGACGGAGGAATCACTAATGCGTTGTGTTAATCACTACATAGTCTATGATCCCATTTAAATGACATTCTTAAAACAGTAAAATTTCATGGGAACAGCAAACATACCAATGGTTATTGGGAGTTGGATATGGAGAGATGAATAACATAAGAAATGTTTTGAGGTGAAGGAACTGTTCTCTATCTTAGTTGTGGTGGTAGTGGTTATATGACTCTAATTTGTCTAAACTCATAAAATTATATACCAACAAGAGTGAATTTTATTGAGTAAAATAAAATAGCTTAAATGTTTTCCCCCACTAGTTTTAGCATCCATTTGTGGATCTTGCTTGAATTAGATATTATTGTGATGGTTGCCAGATGGTAATTTTCTAATTCCATTTTTCCTTTTATACTTACTAGTTGGCATTCTATTGTGAGCCAAAGCATCCCCCTTTTCTGCTTATTTATATCAATATGGATGTATGGATTCTTATTTTATTCTGTGGATCATAATTTGTTATTTTGTTGCTCAAATTGTACAAAGTTTGACCAGAGGGAACCCATTTAAGGTTTGTGTCATTTTTTGATCATTTTTTGATCACTTCTTTATACTTTACTTGCCCCTAGCCCTAAGGGGTGCCCCTTGTGGGTGCTAAGTATGCTCATAGCCACTGGGATGTTCTTGTTTTTACCGATTTTCAACGTAGAGGACAGTGAAATATATCTGTGTATATACTTATACATACATATTCCTACATCTGTCCATATCTGTTATAAACCATGCGTTCACATCGATACCTCCAAATCAGTTCCATGGTTCTTCCTGTACTTCTCCCTCTGTATATTTGTACCACCATGAGAAATTTGGCTCTCATTATCTTCGGTATTAACTTATTTATTCAATGCCTTGTATGTAAGCAATCACCTGATAATATGGACTGTCTCCTAAGCCACATTGCTGCTGACTCACACCTAGTGAGAGTCCTTCCCATCCTGTCTCATTCCAGTGAGAATGAGTCTCCCCTAACTCTGGTCCCAACCAGTTATCTGTCATTACTTTTAAAAGGTAGAAATCTAGATGTCTAAAGCCTAATTCTTTTTTAAGTTTATTTATTTTGAGAGAGTGAGAGAGAGAGAGGGGGGGGGGGGACTGAGTGAGCGAGCATGGGCAGGGCCAGAGAGAGAGAGGGAGAGAGAATCCCAAGCAGGCCCTGCACTGTCAGCACAGAGCCGAAGTCTCACGAACCGTGAGGTAATACCTAAGCCAAAACCAAGAGTCGGACACTCAATTGACTGAACCACTTACGCACCCCTAAAGCCTACTTCTTTTTAATGTTTATTTATTTATTTTGAGAGAGAGTGAGTGAGCAGGGGAGGGGCAGAGAGAGAGAGAGGGAGACAATCCCAAGCAGGCTCCACACTGTCAGGGTAGAGCCCAACACAGGGCTCTAACTCACAAACAGAGAGACCTGAGCCAAAACCAAGAGTCAGATGCTTAACCAACTGAGCCACCCAGGTGCCCAAGCCTACTTCTTTTTAAGTAGAGAGAGAATGTTGGAAGGTAGAGAGCTGGATATGAGAATATGAGAACCCCATGGTTAGATACCAAATACCAATGTTAAGTAATTAAAGTTAAAACCTGGGTGATCTTTTCAAGCTATGTCTTGTGAAACCCATTTCCAATTCTAACTTCTGAGAGTAAAAATAATATAAGGGAAATGTAAGATTGAAGTTTATTTTTTGTGGGGAAGAGTGATGGTCTGTCTTGAGACTTCCCATGCCATGAACAAAAGTTGATTTGTTTAGCGAGTATTTAGAGAGGAAGTACCTGTTGTGAACCAGATACTATGGTGAGGTGAAGAAGGGAGAGGAAAACAAGTTTCTCCTCTGAGAGTTTAACTTACATTGTAAATCTACCGCTATTACCATTGTTAACTTTAACATCCTTAATTTTTTTTATAAATTGAAAGTTATAATTAGAACGTCAGACTATGAAATTGACAAAATATTAGTACTAAAAATGTTTTTTTTTTAATTCGATGTTCACTGATTTCTGTGTGGCCTATTGCTTTTTAAGGCAAGCCTGAAACGGTGTGTGAAAACCCACGTTGTACCGTGGTACCTTTGACGCAGCCAACTCTACACATCGCGGACAAAGATCCAATCCCGGAGGAGCAGGTAATGGTGAAAATTGCTGTTTTCTTCCCCCTAAAGAAGAGTTTCCCATACAGAGTTTACCTATCTATCTCTGTAAGTGGTGTGGATCATTACTAAGTTGTTAAATTTATGTTTGTGATGAGCTTCAAAATTACCACACAATATATTGAACTGATAACAAATCATTAATTCTTAGTACCTTGAGTTTGAATCCACTGAGTCTACCAGCAAATTTTTATAAAGATTTTTTTCTTTAATATTTTATTTATTTTTGACAAAGAGGGGCGGGGGAGAGAGAGACAGAGAGAGAGAGAATGAATGAATGAATGAATGAGTGGAGGAGGGGCAGAGAGAGAAAAGGGGACAGAGGATCCCACGCAGGCCCTGTGCTGACAGCACCAAGCCTGATGCAGGGCTTGAGATCACAAATGGTGAGATCATGACCTGAGCCAAAGTCAGACTTTCAGCCAACTGAGCCACCCGGGTGCCCCTACCAGCAAGTTTTCATGTTATTTGTATCTTACTGTCTATTTCTTAGACACTTAAAAGTGATTAAATACCTTAAAAATTAATGCATTGGCAAAGGTGCCTTCTACAATACTGGAAATGTGAGTGGTGGTTACCAGACTGTATACATATG
Organism: Leopardus geoffroyi; assembly: GCF_018350155.1. Classification (NCBI taxonomy): domain Eukaryota; kingdom Metazoa; phylum Chordata; class Mammalia; order Carnivora; family Felidae; genus Leopardus; species Leopardus geoffroyi. The sequence continues at coordinate 117,167,671 of NC_059341.1, forward strand.
TAAAAATCCTGTACACTTAAGATTTGTGTATTTGGCAGCATGTATGTTATACCTCGCTTAAAAAAAAACAATTTTTCAATGATTTCTTTCGATACTGACAAAGATTTCTTTTGTTTATCCTAAGGAAAACTTTTTTTTCTTCAGTCATATTGTCTACTCAGCATTCTTAATTGCAAAGGGAGACCAATCTGTTTAACAAACAAGAAATTTGTTTAAAAAACCAGGAGGTGACTGACAGAATATCTCTGAGGGCCTCATAGTTACGTTTGAACTAGGATGGGGTGAACAGCCCAATTTACTCAAAAGAACTGTTCCAGTTCCAGCAACATCATTGCCCAGTCACTGGTTGCAGACATTGTCACTCGCTCCATCATTGCTGAATAATAAAAACTACCTTCAGAACCTCTACCTCTGGAAACTTGATCTGCCACCATTCTTGCCAGAGTGGATTCCTTAAAACGCCTGCTTCCCTTGTAATAAACTTCTGGGTCCGATCTGATCTATATACATATGATTAGAGGATCCCGAGTCATTTGCCTGAATCATAACTGCAAGGGAGGCTGGGTAAGCAAGGGGCCTCGTCTATGTCTTAGTGATAAGAAGAACCATAAGATGAGGTATTTCCCAATTCTAGGAATAGTGTTCAAACCTCCTGGGAAGTCAGAAAGAACCACAAATACGGCCACAAGAAGGCTAATATACCTGACCACTTCCCCAAAACACCAGCCCTTCTAATTTTGATTTGTTTTGGCAGAGCTAATAACTCTAATATTAACTAGATCTACAGGATGGTATCAGAGCAGAAAAATAATGATTGACGTTATTAAACTTTCTTATCCACGGTCCCTTTCATTATCAACTGCTAAGTTTTTTTAAGACTTCAATTTACCTATAATAATATGTTTGCTTTGTTTGCCCACCTTTGCTTTAGTGACCTGTGCCAAGAGTCTTCATTGTTTAATCTTGGAGATGGGTAGGTACAAGGTAATGAATGCTACTAGAAAATTGTCTGCTTGAAGTAAAGTGCTTTTTCTTTATTCATTTTCAGGAATTAGAAGCTTATGTAGATGATATAGATATGGACAGTGATTTCAGAAAGGATGATTTTTATTACTTGTCTCAAGAAGACAGAGACAGACAGAAGCGTGAGCATGAAGAATCCAAGAGGGTACTCCAAGAACTAAAATCTGTGCTGGGATTTAAAGCATCGGAGGCAGAAAGGCAGAAGTGGAAGCAACTTCTATTTAGTGATCACGGTAAGCACTGACTTCAGAGTAAAAGGTTATTTTAATGAAGGGGACTCTTTTTTCTTGAACTACGACTTTTATTTTAGCTGTAATTCTTACAGCTTTAATTTTAGGGATCTCTCAGCAAGTATAGTGCTTTTTCTTCTAGACACAAAATCAATATGATCAATAAAAGACTAGGTATATAATCAAATTGGGAATATGAAATCAAGCTTTTTCATCAGTAACTTGATGTTTTACTAAATTATTTTGGAATGGCAGTCAGTTGAATAAATGTTTTCAAATTTAGTGAATTTGAGATTCTAAACTCTTCTCTTTATGTGGATACTATCAATACTTCAGTGAAGCATCAGATTAGTGAATTTGAGATTCTAAACTCTGTTCTCTTTAGGTTGATATTATAAATACCTCAATGAAGCATCAAATTAGTAACTCTACGTTCATCATTGAAACAAGTGGATTAAGACCTAGGCCAGTTAGCTACATCATTAAGGTTTCTCAGTTGGTTTGAACACGTTAAGTAGATGGGACAAGAGGAGGTGCTTCTGTGCAAGCTGTCTCCATACTTCAATATTGACAAAATTGGATGATTTGACAATACTGACGATTAGCATTAAACTCCTTTATGTTTGCCACTCTTTTCTTTGGTTGGACTTCATGCGAGGTGAGGGAAGGAATGAGGGTATCTTGACAGTATCAGACTAGCTAATTTCTAATTGAGGAATTAACTCCTGTAGATTTCCAAGAGGTAGAGTGGGATTCCTCTTCCATTTTATTTTTTTTTAAAATTTTTTTTTTTCAACGTTTATTTTTATTTTTGGGACAGAGAGAGACAGAGCATGAATGGGAGAGGGGCAGAGAGAGAGGGAGACACAGAATCGGAAACAGGATCCAGGCTCTGAGCCATCAGCCCAGAGCCTGACGCGGGGCTCGAACTCACGGACCGCGAGATCGTGACCTGGCTGAAGTCGGACGCTCAACCGACTGCGCCACCCAGGCGCCCCTCCTCTTCCATTTTAGAGTACTTACCTGAAACCTCAAAATCAAATGCCTTCCTTTCCCATTCTTTTTTTCATTGGGAGTATATAGGTTACCTGTACTTCTGGAAATTTCCTCAGATTTCTCTTTTCTTCTCTTAGGAGTCCTGCCATTGTCCCATGTCCAGATACACCTTTGTTGATTTCATCCTTCCTCTTCCCACTGGCCCCCTTTAAAGCCCAGATCCTTATTAGATTATGCTCATACATTGTAATAGCCTCTTAACTGACTTCCATTCTTTTTTTTTATGTAAACTCTACCCCCAACATAGGGTTCAAATTCACAACCCCAAGATCAAGAGTCACATGCTGTACTGAGTCAGCAAGGCGCCCCAGCTGACTTCTATTTTCAATACCTTTTTCTTCTAAGCTTTCCTCAGAAGATAGCTTCTAAGCTAGCTTCTGTCCTTGCAGGCTGCCTCCAGATTTTTCTCAAACAGTACAATGATAATAGCTCTCTTTTTTTTTTTTTTTAATTTTTTTAATGTTTATTTATTTTGAGAGAGAGAGAGAATGAGAATGAGTCGGGGAGGGGCAGAGAGAGAGGGAGACACAGAATCTGAAGCAGGCTCCAGGCTCTGAGCTGTCAGCACAGAGCCTGACAGGGGCTCGAACCCATGAGCCGTGAGATCATGACCTGAGCTGAAGTTGGTTTAACCAACTGAGCCACCCAGGTGCCCTGATAGCTCTCTATCTTTAACACCTGCAGTGGTTCCCCCTTTCCCACTCTATTAAATCTAAACTCTTTTTCCTGGTTTCAAGCCTCTCTATCATATGAATCCATCATATTTAATTATATTTATCACTCTTTCTGATATGGATATCTTCCTCTGGTTATATTTATCTAATTAGACTGTGGTCCCACAAACTTACTATTTTTATTCATGAAAAACATTCATGCTGCGGTGACTGGCTGGCTCAGTCGATAGAACATGCGACTTCATCTTGGGGTTGTAAGTTCAAGCCCCCACATTGGGTGTAGAGTTTACTTTAAAAAAAAAAAAACAACTTAAAAAAAAATAAAAACATGCATGCTGATCTCTTTGCTAAGAATTCTGTCTTCTCCACCAAGCTGTCCTTTCTACCAGTTGCTCCTCCATGAATCCTCTGTTCCAGCCCTGCTACCTCTCCCACCACTACAGACCCTCACACCAGAGGGGCCCTGGAGGGAATTGTAACCGTGTCTTGAGCAGCAACATATGTAGCAGATTAAAAACTTCCCAGGTGCAGCAGTAAAGAGTTCCTGCAGCCTGCTTGTTCATATTTTGGGTCTGCATGAGTCAGGGATGGAGAGTATCGTTTTAGGCACTATTGTTTTCTGTGCATTCAATGTTTTTGCCTCTATAATGAAATTACAGTCTCTTTCAGTAGGAGCTTTATTATCGCCCACAGTGTTCATTCAGCAAATTATTCATTCAACAAGTAGTTACTGAGGCACTGTTTACTGCTATATCCCTAGTGCATAAATCAAGAGACAAAAATCCCTGTACCCCTGGAGCTTTACATTCTAGCAATGTTAACACTTGATCCTCCAGATGTGCAGATTATATTGCCCTATTTAATTAGCAATAATCTGGGATATCAATCAACATCTAATACATGTTGCATTCTTTAAGAACTAGATTTATTGCCTAAAAATGTACATGAAGACTGAGAATAGCCTTGTATATACATTTGTATCCTTTCTATTGTTTAGTATTTTCTCCATATAGCTTTAAAATTATCCTACTGACAGTATGGGCAAAGATATAATGAGAGAAATGTGTCTTTTTTCAGGTATATGCTTTGGGTAGCTACATTAGAAAGCGCAGTATTGCTGATTTTGTTTGTGAAATAAGTAAAAAGCTGCTGATACCATAAAATGCTTTTTCCGTGAAAAATTTCAGTACATCTTCCAGAGTTGTTTTCATCTCTGCCTACAGGGGTAAAGTCCGCATGGAATTAGAGAGGGATATTCTACACTGGAACCTGCTGTGGCCATTGTTTTCTGTTGTTGCTGCTTCTCTAGTGGAGTTACTGCAGCTTAGGGATCTGTTTCTTGGAAATGGACACCTTTTACAAATTATTTTTTAAATAAACGCCAGATCTTCAAGAAGCACTTGTTTTTCTTCCGTCATGCTTCCTAATATATTGTATTGTACTAACCCCTCATACTGGGAGGAGAGACTGCCTAGCAAGCAACCCACTGCCTACTAACATCAAGAGGGGCTAAATAAAACTTCATTTTCCTTGAAAGGACACCTTCTGCCGTATGGATATAATGTTTATGTATTATGCTTTGTACAGTAGTTGATCTTGAATACAGATTTTATTTTGTTTTATACTTTTATGTGACATTACAAAATGTGTGGAAGTTATGGCTTTACTTTCATCAGGGTCTTGTTAGGTGGTTGGCAAGCGAATAGGATTGTGTGCATTTTTTTTCCCCCATACTGTTTTCACTTGTAAATATATATGTGTTAAAGATATGATTATTATCTGGATTACTTCAGGCCTTTTATCTGACATATTATCAGTAAAAATCATGCTGCTTATTCTTCCATAAGATGGTTCTCAAACTTTAGTGTGCATCAGAATCAAGCGTAGGGTTTATAAACACAGCCAGTCCTCATTCACAGTTTGCCATTCAGTAGGTCCTGGTGGGAATTTGCATTTCTACCAAATAACTGATGCTGTTGGTTCGGGGACCACACTTTGAGAACCACTGCTTTAATATTTTGAATAATACAATGTGTGAGGTGTTTTAAAATCTTCATTAAAACCCCATCTCATTTCATTTCTTAGGCATTTTATCTCTTACAAAGTTCTCTGGATTTATAAATGTATATAGATTTAATAGAAAGATTTATTTAGCTTTTATTTATTGTTCTTTATTAGAAAAATAACGACTGGAAGTTTAAATTAAAGTTTAAATCATTGTTGGGTCCTTAGTTATTATTTTTCTTTCTTTTTTTTTTTCTTTTTCTTTCTTTCTTTCTTTCTTTTTTTTTTTTTTCTTTGAAGCTGTGTTGAAATCCTTGTCTCCTGTAGACCCAGTGGAACCCATAAGTAATTCAGAACCATCAGTGGATTCAGATATGGGGACGGTTGGTAAAAATGATACTGAAGAGGAAAATAGTAAACCCTCCACAGCTGACAATGAAATAAGTAGTAGGACTGAGTATTTATGTGAAAACCCTCTAGATGGTAAAAATAAAGACAATTCTGCAAATGAAGTCTTCCTCCAAGGAGCTGAAGAAAGAGTGTGTTCCCAATGTGAGAGTGAAGAGGAATCTCGGCAGGCGGACGTAGGGAGCCTGTCCACTGCCCATCCAGCTCCCGGGGACGTATTACAGCCTTCCATTAAGCAGAGGCTGGCACGGCTCCAGCTGTCACCGGATTTTACCTTCACTGCTGGTCTTGCTGCAGAAGTGGCTGCTAGATCTCTCTCTTTTACCACCATGCAGGAACAGACTTTTGGTGATGAGGAGGAAGAACAGATAGTACAAGAAAATGAAAATGAGGTACAAGAGAAGTAGGAACCAAGATTTACATGGAGGATTTTAAATTATTGCTTTTATGCAAGTGTTTTAGCTTCAAGGCTAGATAATCCACTAGAAAGGGAAAATGAGTGTTAAGTTTACTATATATAAAGCTAAGATGTGAATTTACAGCAAGAACCCTGGTTTGAACAACTGATCTGAAAATAGTAGTTAACCTGTAAATGGCAAATCTTTTAGGAAAATAAGAAAGGTAAGGGCTCTTTGGAATAAACTGCTCTTTTTTTTTTGCAGCACAGCTGATCGATCTTGGAAATTCTTTAGGTACTTTTAATAAGAAACAAATTTATCATTTCTTGCCAGAATTTGCTACCATAAAATGACTGGGATAATTCTGTTGCAAGAACATTAACATTTAGTATGACTCCTTTTTACTGTATTCTTGCAGTTCATAGCTGCAGCTATTATGTTAATAACAACTTGTTTGTATTTTATTTTTGTTTATACCAGTCTTAAAACAAAGATACAGGTTCTGAATAAAAAAAAAATTGACTTCATACAATTAATGTGTACTGGGGTTTGGAACTAAAAAGTAGTTTCAAAAATACTGGGGTTATGACATTTTTTTTTTATGTTTCCTTGTTCATATGTGTATTCGGTAGTTAATTTTAAGGTGTCCTAATAATCTTTAAAAGAAAAACATTGTACTGTTTTAAAAATTACCCTTTCAAATATATTTTGTGTTTTTCTTCTGTTCTTGTTATAACTAATAGAGATGATGTCAAAGTAGGATCCGTATAGTCCAAGGCCCCATCGGCACCTTTGCAGAAAGTTCTTTGTATCTATTTGCCTACAGATAATTGGGTGCCGTTAACACAAGCAGATCATTTCAGCTGATTTCTAGCCTGAGGCTATATCCTCTCCACCTTAATGAGATTCTGGAAACATCCTGCCTGCTTCCTGGAAAGCATCCTTGTCTCCTCAGTACTTCATTTACAACTACCTCTTAAAAGAGGTTGCTTTCCAAATTGTCCAGTGTCATGATTGCATTTTCAAAATGTGATATTTTCAGGAGTATATTGTTTCTTGAAACCTATAGCTCCTACGCACTGACATAGTTTATAGACATTATTTGGGGAAAGTATAGGAATAATAATTTATGCTGCTGTCCTAGAAAGGAAGTTACACAACAAATATAGATTGTCTAGAATTAAGAAACACATTCAGATTCCTGTAAACTTAGTACTTTGAGTCAGTAGATTTATGTGTACCGAGGAGATTTTTATTTAATTTTTTCCAGTAATCTTAGGAAATTTATTTTTTATCCTGAGGAAAAACTTGATTCTGCTTTGTATGAATAGTAGAGATCCTTTGTACTGTAAGTGATTCTGCCTATTGCCCAAAATTCTGGGACTGTCCATAATCAAGCTCTTAGAAATATCACAGGGTGGGCCCAGTTTACCACTTCGAAGTAGCTAAATTTCAAAAACAAAAATCTTGTTTTGAAACTGACAATCGTATTCATAAATAATAATATTTTCTTTTTAGATTACATAGTTTGCCAAGTCTTTTTTCCCTTGGATTTAGAAGAAGCAATTATGGGAACACTTGGTAATTGTTCCCCTAATCTGTGACCTTACACAGGAAGAATTAGAGTTTAATAATTTTTAATTCTTTTATTGTATTATTTTTATTTACACCAGCTTGGGGAAAATGTCTTCATAATATTTCATCAGTTTTATTCAATGCTCTCTAAGCATTGAAAGACTGATTTTGTTATAAATTTTTAAAAACTAACTTTAATGAGGAATTCCTAATCTCCCAATCTGATCTGTTTTATCTGCAAATATTCTACTTGTTGAAACCATAATACAAGGATCTTGGGACTTTAATTGAAGGTTCTTTTTTTGTGTAGTTTTTAAAATTTCTTTCATCTTATAAAATATTGCTGAGATAAAATAGTATCTTCCCTGTGAATATTCCTAATGTTCTCTTATAATAGTCTAAAAGTCAGTGTTTCTCAGTTTTTATTTTTGTTTTTGTTTTTGTTTTTTATAGGATGCCTATATTAGAATAAACTGGAGGTCTTATTTTTAAAATGCAGATTTGGGGCCATAACTCCCAGTCATTCTTAATCAGTCATTTTGGGATGAGACCTAGGTGGTGTGTATGCTCAGTCAAATCTAAGAACCTCTGTCTAGGACTTTGTTTTCCTTGCCATGGATATCTTAGGAAATTAAAACAAATACGCCAATGTGACATAAGTAGGTATTCTTATTACTTTTCTAAGAATATTTCACTTTGTATTATCAGGCTTTTGACTAGTTTTAATAGTTGACATCCTGCATCTAAAAGAAGCCCGCTGGGAAAAATATTTTGTGATGCAAAACTTGTAATTATGCTTTCCAAATTTTACAGTGATATTTTGACAGGATAATTCTTGTTAAGAGTAATATCCTGACAGCTTTTGATATGAACATTTCCAGAGTTTATTTTACCAGGACAGAGCCGGTACAGAAACTATTTAAGGTCACTCTTGAGGACAAAATTTTTACACTCTGCCTACAGTGATGAAAGTCATGGCAGTAAATGACCTAGTAATGGTTATCATACCTTAAATTCTTATTTTTTTTCAGCTATCATTATTAAAACCCGCATATCTGGACTATCTAGGACCAGACTCTTGCTGGTCTTTGATTTGTGATCTTTGGCTTATTTTTTAAGTTGTCTGTATTATCTGCCTTCACTAGTTAAGTCTTCTTTAAAATTGTACTTCATTAAAATTGTATGTTTGAATATATTTAATTAAGAACTCATGTATTGACTCAGGTTTGATTTCTGAAGTTATTGGAGACAAGTCAGGAGAAACACATTTAAGGCAAATTGCTAAGGAAATTTAAGAATATGGTTTTAAGGCTTTAATACAAAAAGGCTTTAATACAAAATTAAACTTTAATCTGAGTTGAAATCTCAGAGCCATCATTTAAAAGCTATGGATGCAGTTGACCTAATAATGTCATGGGGAGTTTTTCCAGCAAAAACCAAATTCTCTGGATTGCTAAATCATGTTGGAAAATTCTTACTCTTCAGAAGTAGTTAAAAAAGAAGTGAAACTTTTGAGGCTGAAAAACAAGACCTGGTTATAATTATGTTAGTAAAATAGGTCAATTTTCTTTAAAAAATAAATACTAATATTCTGATTCACATAATAAAGGTGGTGAATGTTAAAGCATAAAAAATTATGTTTTGATACATTTCACAAAATTATAAATCAATGGAGTGTTAATTGGAAGGGAGCCTAGGAGTCATTTCACTCTGGTGACTTATAGTGACTTATACACTATAAGTAATGTAAAATATGAAGTATTTTGATAAATTATTAGAAATCATGTGGGAGGAAAAATTCAACTGATTTGGTTTAATCATAGGACATTGTTTCCATACCCAAAAAAAACAAGGAAATAAGAACTAAATGCCATGAGACTGTGCTATAGCTCAGCAGACTCGTTATTTGAACTAAAGTAGATAGCATGCTATGAATGAAACACAGACAAAGCAAAAATTGATTTATTCTTCCCATTTCTGTTGATCACAACATGTCTCTGTAATTCACACTTATATTAGAAAATGAAGCTGTAAACATACTAGAAACAAAAATATAGGAAAAATACCATAAGTACAGTAACAATTTATTGACAGGTAAATAACTGACAGTAATTATTGACAGGTGACTAACTTGCATGAGTTAATTTTTCATGTAACCGAGGCAAATCCATTTAATCATAACAGTTTTCAATAATTTAATAGGAGGGGCACCTGGGTGGCTCAGTCGGTTTAAGCATCCGACTTTGGCTCAGGTTATTATCTTGAGGTTTGTGGGTTTGAGCCCCATATCAGGCTCTGTGCTGACAGCTCAGAGCCTGGAGCCTGCTTTAGATTCTGTGTTCCTCTCTTGCACTGCTCCTCCCCTGCTCATGCTCTCTCTCTCTCTCTCTCTCTCTCAAGAATAAGTAAAACATTTAAAAAATTTTTTTTAAATAATTTAATAGGAAAATTTTTAGAATGTACTTTCTGTACTTTTTTCTAGAATATTTAGGATATAATTTAACTTTTTCTCAGTCATCTTTAAGGATATCAGTTCCTCTCACAGGGTAATAAACAGAAATGCACCCTCAGGAGCAACTGAGATACATAATGTTCTATGCCCCTTTACCCTGTGACCCTGCAGAACTTTGCTTTTTGAGCTAGGTCTGGTTTTCACAGTTTCTCTATCTTCCCTTAAAATCAGCTGTCACTTTTTGCTGCTGTCTTGTGTGCCTGCCTCTTGCACTAGGTCCCCAATTTGCTGCTTCTCATCTGCTGTGGGCTGAGAAACCAGATTGCCAACCTTGCTAGAATTGTGTCTAAAATAAGAGTAGACTGAAAGAAGGCTAAGGGACTTTTCTGTCAGTTATGTGCATGGCCTATTTGGCTGCTTAGCATACTTTTGTTTGCCTGATCACTCTTTACTAAGAACTTGCTAAAAATACTTGGTTGAATATGTGATTGCCATATATTTAAAGTATTAATTCAGTTTTTATATGTTGGTGTTTCTAGGACTTTCCATTAATGAATTCAGCTATAAAAGAGAATTTGATTATCATCTTTGTATAAATCATTGTGTATATTCTAGGAAAATGGTGGGTTTTTTTGGTTTTTTTTTTTTTTTGGTTTTTTTTTTTTTGTTTTTTTTGCTCATTATTCCTAGTATAGGACACAGACTGAAAACTTAAACATTATAAATATGACTCCAACTCTGTCCACCAAGATTTATATTCTAGAACTATAGGTTTGAGACTAAACATGCATGGCTAATTTAGAAAGAACTGGCTAACTGGATATTTGGAGAATGACTCATTCTAGATATCCCAGTTTTCTATAGAACTTAAACCCCTTTAAGCATTAAAATTTTTCAGAATAATTTCTGAGGTGGTCTTTTTAAAACAATATGCATTGCTATCTTATTAAACAATATATGAAAATCATTTAAATCTTTTTTGATGTCAAAATGATCATTATTAACAACAGTTATTATACTGTGATAGTCTAATTAAGGCACTGAGAGCTACATGCCCTTTTACTAAATGGCTCCATTCTGATGTGCTTTTTTTCATTTTCTTGTCTTTGTTTTCTGATAGCAGTTCTCATTCCTCCAGTTTCTCCAAATACCGCTTAAGTGTGCCCATAGCAGTGGCCTTTCTCCACCTTCGTTATGCTCCTTCTAGTCTGTTTTGGTTTCGGAAACCAGGTAACTAAAACAGCTAGAATAATGTATAAAGTAAGAACAAATTGACTCAGTGAAGACCTAAAAACCTGGATTATACTTAAATGCATGGATTTTGTGGGTATCTATTACTACCTATTTCATTGCTATCTTTAAGTGAAGTTACTAAATTAGGTACCTGCTCTCAAAATAGAAGAGCTGTTATTGTACAAAAGGAATGATTAGGTTTCTATACTTTACCTTCTCTACATTCTATTCTTTAATTTTTTGGCTCTGATTAAAACCAGCCAACTCAAATTAGCATTTTCTACAGTACTTTCTAGTTGAATCAGATACCACATGTTGCTAAGAATTTCTTTGGCTAGGTTGGTTTTGTTGTTACTTTGGTTTTGTTTTTAGAGAAATGTATTTTCATTTCTGAAACAATGAAGTAGGTTGAGTCCTGGAAAATAAGAAAACTTTCATAATTGATATCCTAGAGAACTGAGAAGTAGTAAGGTTTTTAGACTCTAGGCAGTTTTACCACAAAGAATTTATTCTTTGATGTGCAGGATTTTAACACAACATCTTTATTTTTATTCAACGCAATGTATGTTAAAAGTTTGCCAGAAGTTATCAGTGTTAGAGCTAATGATGTTGACAGATGTTTGAATGACTAAATACCCAGTGTCATTCTATATTTTGCGTGTTTAAATTACCATTTGATGTTAAGCAAACATGATGATTTTTCTCTCTTGAATGAAAAATAAACACGAAATTCACATGTTACAATGTTTGCAAGTAAAATTCAGATTTGTCTAGAAAGGGATACCCTCACCTTGAATAACTTAGTTTTACAAATAGGCTGATTATGTTTTAGTCCATACATTGATTCATCTATCCGTCACATACAGGGTAATTGGAAAATCAGTCTATGTCCATGACACCGCTTAACATTATTCATATGCTACTGGAAGGGAATTGTGATATAATATTCACTTAAAAATAGAGGATCCAAACCCGCTTCTTGAGTTGAGACTGCCATTACAGAATAATTATGACGCCAACCCCTGGTTGGTGGTACAAAGAGAGAAATTCTCTTTGAGTATAGTTGTAAGAGGAAAGTGATTCTACTCAGTATAATTGCTATAAATTGAAAAGAGGATGAATTGATTACAGGATTCGCATATACAAAGGTATAACATGAATAAATTCTAAAATGTGTGATCAATTAAAATGCATATGGTATTTTTTAAATGCTGTACATTTTAATATATTTTAACCTGTCAGCAGTTGAGTTAATTTGTTTCATCCCTGTTTACTGAATTTCATTTGGCACATATCAAACATGTTATTGAAACAGGACAGTATTTAAGTTGTGTATACTTCTGATACACTGTTTTTCAAAGTGGGTATATTATATGAGCCATTGTTGTAGAAATATGTATTTCCCATCATATTTGTATCTTAAGAGTTTCTCAAGATAAAGAATAATTCTATTGTTTTGAACTTTACATTTTTCACTTTTATAGCATTTCCTAAAGGTTGGCTACCTACAAAATGAGTTTATTTCATCTTTGAAATTTTTTCTAAAACTAAAGCATGTCTTTCACAAGTTTTTTGTTTTTTATGATATCCTAAGAAGTTACATATCCTTTACCCCTCCCAAAGTAAATTTTAAAATTAATTCCAAGTTTAAGTCAAAGTATTTTCTGCACAGTACTGGCACCTGGCAACGTACAGAAAACTCCAGAAATGTTACTCCCCTTCCTTAAACATTGTATGGTCTGGTACAGCCCTGGAGGTCCATATGAGTGAAAAGCCCAGAAGTCACCTGAGCTGAAAGCACTCCCAAGGAGTTTCGTTTTGTTTGGGTTTGTTCTAGGTATGGTCCCAGGGATCCCAGATCAAACCAGGCCCCTGGGCCTATCCTAGAACCAACCTAAACTCGCGCATCATTCCCGGAACATCAAGAGTGTGAAGACTGAAGATAACCTGAGGCTGACTAGACTTCCTACGTTCACCAGAACTCACTTTTTTGTATGTGTGCCTACATTTTAGCAAAAATTGGTTCATTAATCCTTCCAAAATTAGAGGAATGACAGTGGGTAACAAGATAAAGTCTTACCAGACTTTGACATTACAGTTATCACAGTAGAAATGTGATCTATAATATGGTTATTATTAATTGCTAGTAGGAGAATTGTTCTTGTAACTTATCAGATTTCTATTTTGTGGTTAAATGACATTGTCACACAAAAAAATTTCTCCCCTAAATTAATGGTTTCTTTTTTCTTTGGTTTTGTCAAACACTTTCTACTCAACAATATGATTAACAGTCTTGTTTAATTATGCATCATCTCCAAAAGGCATTTGGTCTTTACCCTCTGACTCCAATGCCGAGTAATTTTAAAATCTTTTTTCTGGAGACCAGTGCCTTTTTTCTTGTAATCTTTTGAATCCACCACACTGCTTTGAGCTTGTTTTTTAGGTTCAGTTCTGGGAAGAACAGCATCATTTCAGACTCATTGTAGAGGCTACATTTCAGAATCTGCTATGGTTGATAAAAAGCATGATAGAGTGAAAATGGATTAATACTTTACAGGTTACTGAAATATTTTGCAGAATAAGGTTTTTATTATTATTATTATTATTTTTTGTTTTGTTTTGTTTTGTTTGTTTGTTTGTTCCCTGCTGCTCTGGGATTTTAAAAGATTGTGACCTACTTGATTCATCACATGGTCTCCTACCATAACTGTGACATTGCTGTTTTATTTCGTTTGAGGACAGGATTTCTGAAAAGGCATGAAAAGACCCCAAACCCAAAGGTTATGATACACAATGGAAACGTATACTTTTGGTAATACTGGCATTTCAATGTTTAGACCATGTTTGAAATAGTTGCAGATAAATCAGGGATTCCAACTGTGAAAAGAGCCCAAAACTGTGCTGTTCCTCTAAGCCTTGTCACCAGAAAAATTGGATCAGTGAGTTATCCTTTAAAAGAGGACTGTGAGTTTGAGGCTCATTCTGAAGAGCTCAACCCTGGGATTAGATCTGTACTGCCTTCATCACATAGATGCTTCATCCCATGGCTTCTATTATTTTTGCCTTTTAAATCATATTTTGATTACCCTTCTCGGTGTTTTCTTTTTTGCACAGTGTTTCCTGTTTACATAAATCAAAACTATACATGTTAGTACTGTATATGTATGTATTTTTTTGATAAAACGAAACCTTGGATCTAAAGATCTTTGGATTTTGATTCCTTTTAATGTCAAATGATTTAAATGCTTTTACTGTCTTATAAATTCACTCTTAATTTATGCCTCAATTCTTCCAGTTAATTTTTTCTAATGAACTACATTACAATTAAATAGGTGAGCCTTATATCAGTTTCTTCCAGAGTTTATGACATTTTGCATTCACCCAAACATGACAGTGTTCTAACATCAGCAATCTTGTATCCATGCACTGATCTGTAAGCATAGGTGACTATTTCTTGACATAGCCTGAAATGTATGAACCCATCTTATGTTTATGTTCAGTAAGTGTTCTCAGTATTTGAGGAGCATTTGCATTCTCTTTTGACATTGTTAATTATGAACACCTAAAATAGGAATGTGAGAACTGTCTTACAGAGTTCAGGCTTGTTTACATAGTAAGTTTCTAAAGTCAGTCTTCACTCCAGTCTTAACACTGGAGTGTGTTAAACTGTATTTTTTTAAATACCATTTAAGAATATCCTTTATTTTAATTTTTACTTTTTGACTACTTATATTTTATGTAGAACTGTACATTTCCTGCCCTACCTAAGATTTTCTCATCAATACTTTCTTTGATCGCTTGATATATCTTGCCATACTGAATTTTTAAAGGATTTTTACAAAAACCAACAGTAGGTTTGTATATGTCTGTATTATTGTTGTTCCTCCTAAGCTTAACTAGTCTCTAATAAAATCTGTACTTCTTTGTGTCTTTTGTGTGTGTGCCTTTTTTTTTAATTCTGATGTTTGCCACATGAATTAGCCAAAAAGTAAAAATTCTTTTTCTCTTCCTTCTGTCTGTATTTTTCAGAATATGTTAACAAAACCACAAAAGACAGTTTTCTAGGAAAGCTTTGGATTCATTAGTCTAAGTTTTGTTTGTTCGGTCATTAAAGTGCCTCACATGATATTTTATCAGAGTGAAACAGCAAATGAATTGTAAAAGCTCGCTTTTCACCCTTCTCAGTGACTGTCAGCCATTGGATACATTCTAATCATGTTATATTTGTTGACTTGTACGACCTTTCTGACAGAAAATACCTACTGAATTAAGAAGGAAGCTAACATCCAATGGATCATACTTTGTCCTATGTAATTGAATGAACTATTTGTTTATACATTTCTAAGCTTAGCTACAGTCTTGGGAACATTCGTGGTAGCTCCAAAATGGCTCTGCAGACTGAATGCTGGTTAAAGAGAAAGTGGCCTTCCTTGAACAACTTTTATTTACTTATTTCTTTTACTATTACAAAAGTTTTATTTAACAGAAAAGTTCAATATGAAAATGCACATGACCTGATTTTTATTTATTTTATTTCAAGTTATTATTTAAATTCTAGTTAGTTAACATATATGGTAAAATTGGTTTGGGGATAGAATTTAATGATTCATCACATACAACACCTAGTTCCCTCCTAATGCCCATCACCTGATTACTATCACCCCGCCTGCCTTCCCATCAACCCTCAGATTGTTCTCATAGTTAAGAGTCATATGGGGGCGCCTGGGTGGCGCAGTCGGTTAAGCGTCCGACTTCAGCCAGGTCACGATCTCGCGGTCCGTGAGTTCGAGCCCCGCGTCGGGCTCTGGACTGATGGCTCAGAGCCTGGAGCCTGTTTCCGATTCTGTGTCTCCCTCTCTCTCTGCCCCTCCCCCGTTCATGCTCTGTCTCTCTCTGTCCCCAAAATAAATAAACGTTGAAAAAAAAAAATTAAAAAAAAAAAAAAGTCATATGGTTTGCTTCCCTCTCTTTTTTCCTCCATTCATCTCTTGTTTCTTAATTTCCACATATAAGTGAAATAATATGGTATTTGTCTCTATTTCACTTAACATAATACACTCTACCTCCATCCACGTTGCAAATGGCAAGATTTCATTATTTATGATTGCTGAGTAATATGACCTGATTTTTATACTGTATTAAAACAGGTTCTGGGCGGGGGGGGGGGGGGGGGGGGGGGGGGGGTGTGGGAGCAGTTGATTTCTTCTGGTGAATATACCCATTGTTTATTTTTTCAAGTACCACCATTCCAATATCATTCTGTTGCCCAATAGCCATTTCCACACAATGATCTATCACAAGATTCATAAAGGGATCGAATCCCTACAATATTCCTTGGGCCTACCACCATTTAATTTCAATGATAATTTCTTATCCATAAATTTTTTCAACCCTGAGGGTGAGTTTTGCTCAGGATGTCTACTCGGCAAGTTAAAAGATGCCTCCAAACATTTGAACTGAGCTTTTAAACTACCTCTTTCCAGAAAAGATTTGAAGCAAGGAACACACATTCATAAAGGCAGTTCTTGAAATTTGGCCCTTATCTGGGATTTACTAATTAAAAGTGTGAGACAAGATAGAATATATTAGTTACTCTACCGGATCCTGAAGTCATTGGGTAGGAAATATCCTGTATGATAATCACTCTTTGTCTTCACAATTTGCTTTTGAAGGTCTTTAGCAGATGTGCTATAGCCATTGAAAATAAAGTTGGCAAATACTAATTTTCCCCTAATGTACATCTGTAAAAATTAATAGAAGAGTTTCAGAATCTGTTCATGTGAAAATCAGTCCTACTTATTTTTTAAAAATTGTTTTTTTGTTTATTTGTTTTTAATTTTAACCAAGCTATATGTCTAACATGGGGCTTGAACTCATGACCCCAGATCAAGAATCACATTCTCTACTGACTCAGCCAGCCAGGTGCCCTAGTCCTACTTATTTGAAGAAAGACCTTAAGTGTGTTCTTATGAGAAAATATTTACATTTATACACAAAATAATATTAGGCATCAAACATGTCCCTAGAACCTGAATACATTGAAGGTCAAGAAACCGGCTTAGTTTTCTCACTCAAATTTGTACATGTGAAGTGTCAGAACCAGTATCCTCCCCAATTCTAAAAGACTTCTTTATGATAAGCTGCCTGTGGATACATTTCATTTTACAGCTAAACTTTAGGGGAGAATACAGAGCCTTTGAACTTAGAAGTCCGTAGACTTGGATTATGGACAAAACAACGTCTCTAAAACTCACAGAAATCATTTAACTATGTCAAGGCACAGTTTCCTCTGTTAAATAAAAAGCATTGGGGCGCCTGATGGCTCAGTCGGTTGAGCCTCCAATTCAAGACTTCAGCTCAGGTCATGATTTCACAATCCTGGGATTGAGCCCCTAATGGGGCTCTGCACTGGAATAGAGCCAGTTTGGGGTTCCCCCTCTCCTTCTGCCCCTCCCCCACACACATGCGCACATATGTTCTCTCAAAAAGAAAAAAAAATCATGATTTGTGAATTGGACTAGCCCTCTAAAATTCTTTTCCAGGGCTAAAATTCTCAGATTCTCTTTTTCCTAACAAAGAGATACAACTCTACTGTGAAAAGCCAAGGTTGTCATTCTTTTCCAGGGTGCAAGAGGACTTATATTTAGGCACAGGTGAGCAGCCTACTAAATATTCAACCTTAAGATTAAGAGGATAAGAGGTGGTAGGGGTGGAGAAGATGGTAGTTGAAAAAGTATAGGTGGTTCCAGCTCAGAACTTAAACTGCTAAGAACTAAGTATATCTTACATCTTAAAGCAGTCTAATACTAGTACGTGAAAAGCAGGGTGTAAGAATTTAAAGGGAACAATAGTTCCCTATGATTGCATGTTACTCCTTTCCTCTTAGATGGCGTAACCTTTTCATCATGAAGGGATGTCCTATTACAAGGTTTTCTCTATAGGAATAGAATTTTCTGCTTTATCTTCATTTCAGTAGCAAAAGAACCTATCTCTTGTTTCATATCTTGTTCCTTGATCTGAAACACTTTATTCTTTAGCACCCATGCCTAGCTATTAGCCATGAATCCACTTATCTTGCCTGAATTTAGAAGATTAAGCTCTGACAGGTGGGTAATGATGGCCAATGACAAAGCTACTGTGCAAAATATGTACACTGGGATCTGAAGAGTTGAACAGTGTTAATCTCTTAAACAGTGACATAAGGGCAACTTTTAGCAAGTTTTTTCACCTCAAAAAGTGTGAAATACATATGGGGGAAAAGTGTAATTTAAGAAATTGGTAAGTTGAGGATATGTAGATTTTGTTGCAATTTTGGGCTTCTAGTCACACACAGGCAGAAAGCTTTTCATTTTGTGTATATTCAAGCCATCCCCTCTTAGGCTAATCCTGGGGTCTGGAGAAAAAAAGAGACAAGGCTGCAGTGTTTAATTCTTGCAGAAATAACTTGGTCAAAATACAGAAAAATGTTGAACTGGAAAAAACCTTAAGTTTGTATATGTCCAGAGGCCAGTGTAGGACCAGGCTCAGTACCAAAATTCAAAAATTCTTTCTGAAATCATATTGAGTTGAAGTTCAGTTGAAATTGAAAACCTAGAGTAATCTAATCCAGAGGTGCCCAGCATTTTATCAAGCTAGGACCCCTGATATTATTTTCCCCATGGGTTACATGTTTTGAATAATTTTTTTATCTAGCACATAACCTATATGAATTGAAACTCTGTAAGTTGTACTCCCTCCCTCATATTTTAACTAAGGCTATAGTGGCCATTCAGTTTGAGTGTGTGCTGCATGCCAGGCACTATTCTCGTGCTCAGGGCAGAGCAGTGAACAAGGTGAATACTAGAGGGAGAGCCGGACAATATATTGGGAGTTAGATGGTGGTAAATGCTCCACAGAAAACAAAGCCAGGGAAGAGGAATATGGAGGATGTAGAGTGCTTTTTATACAGGGCAGTCACGTTTGAAGGGAGTGAGGGAACCAGCCACATGAAAGCCGTAAGTGAAAGGGCCTTGAGACAAGAACAGCAGAGAAGAGGCAAGTGAAACTCCTTGAGAAAGGGGCTGGCTGGTCGAGGAGGGCCTTGTAATGTATATGCTTTGCTTTGAGATAGGAAGCCATCAGAGGATGTTAAGCAGTAGACTGACAAGACTTGACTCAGGTTTCAAAAATATTAAGTTTAAAAAGCAATCTTCTGTGTGGAAGTCTGACAAGTATGGGGAAAGGGACGTCTGTTGGCTAATGCAGTAAGCTATGTGATGGATGGTGCTCATTGGTAGTGAAGGTCTTGAGGAGCAATCCAAGTCTGGATATATATGTTGAAAATAGAGCCAATAGGATTTGCAGATGCAATGTATGTGCAGTATAAGAAAGAAGTCTAGATGATTCTGAGATTTTTGGCCTGAGCAACTGGAGGAACAGAGTTGTCATTTCCTGAGATGGAGCACCCAGTGAAGTTTGGGTAGAAATTGAGCTGGTTTGGGATTGGTTAAATATAAAATAGTTATTAATTGGGTGGCTCAGTCAGTTAAGCATCTGGCTTCGGCTCATGTCATGATCTCATGGTTTTTGGGTTTGAGCCCCGTGTCAGGCTCTGTGCTGACAGATCAGAGCCTGGAGCCTGCTTCGGATTCTGTGTCTCTTTTTCTCTCTGCCCACCCGCCGCCACCTCCCGCCATGCTCATTCTCTGTCTCTCTCTGTCTCTCAATAATAAATAAATGTTAAAAATTTTTTTAATAAAATACTTATTAATCATTAGGTGGAAATGCTGGATAGGCAATTGAATATATGAATCTAAGTTCAAGAGAAAGATCCAGAGTAGGAGATGTCAGCATTTTGGGTGGTGTTTAAAGTTGTGAGCATAAATCAGAGGGGTCAGCACACTGAGATCTTTGGGGAACCTATGGTTCATAGGCCAGGAGATCAAAAGGAACCTAAAAAGGAGACTGAGAGGGAGCAATTAGTGACACAGAAGGAGTGGTGTCCTGGAAGGCGAATGAAGAATAGAAGAGGCAGTGATTAACATGTCAGTTGCTGCTAAAAAATTGAGAAAGATGAGTCCATTTGTATATATTTTTTGGAAAAATGTCTGAGTTCAAATCCTTTGCCCATTGTTAAAATAGGGTTATTTATTTTCGTTGTCCTTTATATATTCTGGATATTAATCATTTATCAGGCATATGCTTTGCAGATATCTTCTCCCCCTCTGTGAGCTGTCTTTTCACTCATGATAGTGTCCTTTGATGCACAAACATCATAAATTTTGATGAAGTCCAGTTTATCTATATTTTCTTTTGTTGCTAAATTTCCTTGACTTTTCAAAAGAGGCAATAGTACCACCTGATTCATAGGATTATCATGAAGGTTAAATAATACGTGTGAAGGCGTGTAAAGGGACTGGGACAATGTCTGCCACATAAGGAGCATTCAATAAATACGTTATTATCCAGGCTAAGTCTGTAGTATAAAAACCAAGGGTCAGGGGCACGTAGGTGGCTCAGTTGGTTAAGTGTCTGACTCTTGATTTCCGCTGAGGTAATGATCTCACAGTTTGCGAGTTTGAGCCCCGTCTTGGGCTCTGCACTGACAGTGCGGAGCCTGCTTGGGATTCTCTCTCTCTCCTCTTTGTCCCTTCTCCCTCTCTCAAAAAATAAATAAATAAATAAATAAATAAATAAATAAATAAACAAACAAATAAATAAAGCATAGGGATAGAAATACAACATGTGACATAGAAGCCGAAGAAGTAGAGGGTTTCAAGAAGAGCATGATCAGTGCAAAATGATGCAGAGGTGTCAAGAAAGATCCAAAGAATAAACTTAGACTTGGAACCTACAAGTTCAGACAGTGGTGTGACAGAGGCAGATGCCAAATTATACTGGATTGAGAAAATCTATTAGGCCCTCTTTGATCTCCAAGACCAGGTCTGCTGTTTTGGCCCTCACAGCGATCCAACCAAAACTGACCCTGTGGGGGCTGCTGAAATACAGTGGGGGAACACTTGGGTTGGAGTGAGAACAACTGGGTTAAAATTCCTGGTCTTCTACCACTTGACACCTGTGGTCCTCTCTCCGAGCTGCAGGTCCCTTGCTCTTAGAGGACAATTATTCCTATTTTACAGGGTCAGTAACATGCTTACATGAAGACTTGGCATAATAGTAATTCTTTAACTATTAGTGTTATAATAAATGGTTCTATTCTGATTCCTCATTTTGTTCTAACATTCTAACTCAGTAGTTCTTCCTGAGTACCAGGTTTTGTGGAGTATTCCCACTTTACAGACACTTGGCTTAGAAGTTTGCAATGACAGTAAGATGAGATTAATACATGTCAAATGCTTATGATGATTTGGATGCTTATGATGATTTGGGCTACTGTTGTATTCTTGTTTTTATTCTTATTTTTTTTTTTTATTTTAGAGAGACAGAGAGAGAGAGGGCATGAGCAGGGCAGGTGCAGAGGGAGAGAGAGAGAGAGGATCTTAAGCAGGATCCGCACTCAGCTTGAGCCTGACACGGGGCTCAATGACACGACCCTGGGATCATGACCTGACCCAAAATCAAGAGCTGGATGTTCAACTGACTGAGCCACCCAGGTGCTCCAAGGGCTGCTCTTGTATTCTAATGGAATTTTTTTGCCAGATTTTTAGTAGTGCCTCTGTCTTCAAGTCTGCTTCCTAAGCCACTGCATTTCTCATAGTTTGTGAGTATTTACCTAATCTCAGCTGTTGCCATAAGAAGCTAGTGTTTAAATAGTATTATTAACCACATCAATGGATCTTTTTGTTTATTTTGGTTGGCTATAGACATGAAAATCCATCGACCTGAGTTGTGAGTGCCCTGAAGAAGTTTGAGGATTTCATCTGCTGTTCAGTAAACAGAATATGGGGCTTCCATTGAGTTCCTACAGCTACCAAAGCAAAGATGTTTTCTATGGAGTAACAGTCAAGTCCTGATCACTTTTACCCATGTAAGCCACCTTTCAGGGAAGGATGTAAGACATATTTATTTAGTCTGGTTTGTACCTTGTTGTGTGTCTCCTATTTATTCATATCTCTTTTTGGTTTATTACATATCCCAAGATATCTTAGGAATGAATACATCTTGAAAATATAATAAAAATAAAGTCTATGAAGAATACTTGAATAACCATTCAAAAAATCCAAATGAGCTATGACTTTACAATATCTTGTTTGTTAATAATTAATGTGAACAAATGGAAAGAATTTTTGATTCAATACACATTTACTGAATGGTCTTCGTACTAGACACAACAATTACCTTTGTGAAATAAGTATTCTTATGTTATAGATGAGAAAAGTGACTTTCAAATAAGTTCAGTGTCTAGCCCAAGAGCCCAAGACTCTTAGCAAGAAAAAATAATAGATTAGGTTCTCCAAAAAGGCTTTTTTACTTCAAATTAGGTGTTTGTTCTATGTATTTTGTCCATTTTATCTTCTTTTCTGGCATAGGTCATCACATACAAGAACACACATGCACATAAATGCATGCATGCACACAAGAATCCTAATTTCCACTTCAAGAAGCATAATCCCCTCAGTTTGCATTTAATTTAATCACTAGATTCCTAAAAGAAGTCAATTAAGTAGGCAATTAATTTCCTCTGTGCATTGTTCATTCACATATTAAACTGGTAATCTCATTTAAACATTTGCTTCCTCCCGCCCCAACCTGTCCCACTGTCCTCAATGTTTAAGTTCCCTATACTCATCAGATCAGTGTGAGAATCTTTGCAAAAACCCTTTATAAACTGAAAAGATATACTAATTATCTAGTGGGATCTAGTCTGTCCCATTTAACCTGGCTGGCTATGCTGAGAGGTGAAATATTTAAACCACACTGGTTATATCATTGTTCCAGCAGTTGAATGCAATTGAAAGACTTGTCCAAACTGTTCAAACCAAGCAAACAGTCCCTGATTTGCTCTCTCAAACTAAATATATTAGCCTTGTGGTGACCAAATATTGACCCAGTGACTAAATGAAAGGAGAGGTTCTAACTACCCTCTAAAGCACTCATCACTTACTCTTTCTTTTTATTAATTTTTTGTCAAGTTAGCTAACATACAGTTTATACAGTGTAGTCTTCACTTCGGAAGTAGATTCATCACTTACATACAACATCCAGTGCTCATCCCAACAAATGCCCTCCTCAATGCCCACCAGCTATTTTCCCCGCTCCCCCCCAAACCTCCCACGTCCATCAACCCTCAGTTTGTTCTCTGTATTTAAGAGTCTTTTATGGTTTGCCTCCCTCTCTATTTTGTAACTTATTTTTCCTTCTATTCCCTTATGGTCTTCTGTTAAATTCCTAAAACTCCACACATAAGTGAAAACATATGATATCTGTCTTTCTCTGACTGATTTATTTCACTTAGCATAATACCCTTCAGTTTCATCCATGTGGTTGCAAATGGCAAGATTTCATTCTTTTTTTCTATCACTAAGTAGTATTACGTTGTGTGTGTGTGTGTGTGTGTGTGTGTGTGTGTATCACATCTTCTTTATCCATTCATCAGTTTATAAATATCTGGGCTCTTTCCATAGTGCGGCTATTGTTGATAGCGCTGCTATAAACATTGGGATACATATGCCCCTATGAATCATCACTCCTGTATCCTTTGGATAAATTTCTAGTAGTGCTATTGCTGGGTCATAGGGTAATTCTATTTTTAATTTTTTGAGGAACTTCCACACTGTTTCCAGAGTGGCTGCACCAGTTTACATTCCCACCAGCAGTGCAAAATTGTTCCCCTTTCTCCACATCCTCACCAACATTTGTTGTTTCCTAAATTATTAATTTTAGCCACTCTGACCAGTGTGAGGTGGTATCTAATGTGGTTTTGATTTGTATTTCCCTGATGATGAATGATGTTGAGCATCTCTTCATGTGTCTGTTAGCCATCTGGATGTCTTCTTTGGAAAAGTGTCTATTCATGTCTACTGCCCATTTCTTCCCTGGATTATTAGTTTATTGGGTGTTGAATTTGGTAAATTCTTTATACATTTTGGATACTAACCCTTTACCTGATATGTCATTTGCAAGTATCTTCTCCCATTCCATTGGCTGCCTTTTAGTTTTGTTGATTGTTTCCTTTGCTGTGCAGAAGCTTTTTATCTTGATGAGGTCCCAATAGTTCACTTTTGCTTTTATTTCTCTTCCTTTGGAGACATGTCAGGTAAGAAGTTGCTGTGGCCAAGGTCAAAGAGGTTGTTGCCTCTTTTCTCCTGTAGGATTGTTATGGTTTCCTGTCTCACATTTAGGTCTTTCATCCATTTTGAGTTTATTTCTGTGTATGGTGTAAGAAAGTGGTCCAGGTTCATTCTTCTGCATGTAGCTGTCCAGTTTTCCCAACACCATTTGCTGAAGAGACTGTATTTTTTCCGTTGGATATTCTTTCCTGCTTTGTTAAAGATTAATTGGCCATACATTTGTGGGTCCATTTCTGGGTTCTCTATTCTATTCCATTGGTCTATGTGCCTGTTTTTGTGCCAATGATATACTGTCTTGATGATTACAGCTTTTTAATACAGGCTAAAATCCGGGATTGTAATGCCTCCAGCTTTGGTTTGCTTTTTTCAACATTATTTGGGCTATTTGAGGTCTTCTGTGGTTCCATACAAATTTTAAGATTGTTTGTTCTAGCTCTGTGAAGAATGCTGGTGCTATTTTGATAGGGATTGCACTGAATGTGTAGATTGCTTTGGGTAGCATTGACATTTTAACAATATTTGTTCTTCCAATCCATGAGCATGGAATGTTTTTCCATTTCTTTGTGTCTTCTTCAGTTCTTTCATAAGCTTTCTATAGTTTTCAGCCTACAGATCTTTTACCTCTTTCTCACCATGTACTCTTAAGGAACCCTTCCCAATATGCTTCCAGATAGCAACTCTCATTCAAATAGAGACCAGAAAAGGGATATGTGTTAGTAGAGTGAGGAGACCTCCAAAACACTCTCTCCCAAGAATCCTAAAATGTCTCATTTACATGAAAACAAAGAGAAGGCCATTTCTACCCTATCTGCCCTTGTACTGCATCGTAATGCTGCCAACAGACACTTCCTATTCTACACTTTGGACTATGAGTCCAGGCACCTGGGCTCCGATCTCAGCTCCACATCTCAGCTTTGTAACCTCCTTGAACTCCCTATGTTAAAAAGAAACAGCATCATCACCTCCTAGGATTGTTGCCAGGATTCACAGCAGATATTCTTTTCCTTGTAGAAGTCCTGCCTTTTGTCCTTGACAAAAGCTGGGGCAAAGGCTTGGTTAATAAATGAAAGGGGCAAAGCAAAGTAAAAATATGTTTGTCATTCCTGATGGAAGGAATGGTGAATGTTCATTCACTCTATCAAAAATTATTTATTGAAAATCTATTTGGGGGGTGCTGGGGTGTTCAGTCGGTAAAGCATGCAACTCTTGATCTCAGGGTTATGAGTTTGAGCTGGACGTTGGGTGTAAAGATTACTTAAAAATAAAATCTTAGGGGAGCGCCTGGGTGGTTCAGTCAGTTAAGCATCTGATTTCTTTCAGCTCAGGTCATGATCTCACGGTTTGTGAGTTCAAGCCCTGCGTCAAGCTGTATGCTGTCAGCGTGGAGCCTGCTTCAGATCCTCTGTTTCCTTCTCTCTCTCTGTCCTCCCCTGTTCTCTCTCTCTCTCTCTCAAAAATAAAATAAACATTTAAAAAAGAATAATAAAATAAAATCTTAGGGATGCCTGGGTGGCTCAGTCAGTTAAGTGACCCTTGATTTCAGCTCAGGTCATGATCTCATGGTTCATGGGATTGAGTCCTGCATCGGGCTCCATTCTGGGAGTGGATCCTGCTTAAGACTCTCTCTCTCCCTCTCCCTCTCCCTCTGTCCCTCCTCCACTCGTGCACGTGTGCTCTCTCTCTCTCTAAAAAAATAAATTAATAAATAAAATAAATTCTTTTAAAAAAGAAAAAAGAAAATCTACTATTTTTCTGGGCACCTTTCTAGGCACTGGGATGCAGGAATGAACCAAACAGACAAAGTCCCTGCCCTCGTTGTGGGGATCAGATAATAAAACAAGTAGTGATCAGTGCTATAAACCAAATAAAGCAGGTAAGGAATGGAGAGTGAAAAGGGATCTTTTAGACAGAACAGAAAAGAAAGGCCACTGAGGGAGTATAACCTTTGCCTAAGACCTGATTACATGAGAGAATAAACTGTGCAACTATCTGGAGAACAACCAGCAAAGACAGTACCATGTGTAAAGGCTCCAAAGGGGAACAGCAAGGGGGGCAAGTGGGGAAGTGGAAGAGAGGGAGGGTCAGATTACACAAAGACTTGTGGTCCAGAGAAAAGATCTGGGATTTTACTTTAAGAGTGATGAGTACCTATTAGAGGGTTCTGAGCAGAGAAGTGCTGTAATCTGATTTAGGTGGCTTTTTTTTTTTTTAAATGTTTATTTATTTTGAGAGAGAGAGCAGGGGAGAGGCAGAGAGAGAGGGCCCCACACTGTCAATGCAGAGCCTGATGTGGGGGCTCAAATTCAAGAACCACGAGGTCATGACCTGAGCCAAAATCAAGAGTCAGACACTTAACATACTGAGCCATCCAGGTGCTTCTCAAACTCAAGTTTCTGACCCCAAGGCTTATGTTCTCATTTCATCAAAATTTTGATCACTGTTCTAATTTTTTTAATGGTTACTAAGCTGTGTTGGCTTTTAAAGTACAGAAGCATTATAGTCTTCCAAGAATGGATAAGGAATAGCTATCTATTGGGGTTTCCCTGATTTTGAAATAACTGTTGTGATATCAGATACTGATATGAAAATCAGTAAGATTTTCATACGTCT
The DNA here is from genome assembly GCF_018350155.1 of Leopardus geoffroyi. Lineage (NCBI taxonomy): Eukaryota > Metazoa > Chordata > Mammalia > Carnivora > Felidae > Leopardus > Leopardus geoffroyi. Next base: position 117,194,563 of record NC_059341.1, read on the forward strand.
TTTGTAGGTACTGGTTTTACTCCCATGGTCTTTTGTAAGAAAAAATTTCTTCTTTTGGGTTGTAGATAGAAGATATATAAGCACCTGATCAAATATGCCTCTAAAATCAGAAACTAGAAATGAGAAAATAGGGTGATTGGTTGCCCCTACAACAAATTTGCTGGTAGGATTTGGTGAGGGAAGTTATAAATTTATCCACACTAAGAGAGAAGTTTCACTTCCCTTCTAATCTGTGATTAGCCATCCTCTATAACATTGTGACTTTTCCCTAAAGTCAGCATTAATCTGACTATGTATCTTACTAGTAAGTTTGATCACTAGTTCTTAAACTAACTTTGATAATCACATGCTTTCCTGACTTGCCATATAGTCATAGGAGAATTTCTTTTTCTTTTTTTTAAAGTCAACTCTTTTTTTTTTTTTTTTTAATGTTTACTTATTTTTGTGAGAGGAATAGAGCACATATGTGCACTCAGGCCTGAGAGCTGGGGAGAGACAGAGAGAGAGGGGGAGAGACAATCCCAAGCAGTCTCTTGGCTGTCAGCACAGTACCTGATTTGGGGCTCAATCCCATGAATCATGAAGTCATGACCTGAGCCGAAATCAAGAGTTGGATGTTCAACCGACTGAGCCACCCAGGCACCCCAGTCACAGGAGAATTTTCTGCATGCAACTTTATTTTAAAAAAGCAAACTCTAACCCCAAAGTGGGGCTCAAACTCACAACCCCAAGATCAAGAGCTGCCTGCTCCACCAAAGAGCCAGCCAGACAACCAATGCACGCAGCTTTTTTTTTTTTTTAATTTTTTTTTTCAACGTTTATTTATTTTGGGGACAGAGAGAGAGCATGAACGGGAGAGGGGCAGAGAGAGAGGGAGACACAGAATCGGAAACAGGCTCCAGGCTCCGAGCCATCAGCCCAGAGCCTGACAACGGGGCTCAAACTCACGGACTGCGAGATCGCGACCTGGCTGAAGTCGGACTCTTAACCGACTGCGCCACCCAGGCGCCCCTGCACGCAGCTTTATAGGATAAGACTCCTAGCCAAAAGAACCTGCATTGCAATTCCTCAGAGTCAAACCAGACATGCCTAAACAAGCTGCTTCTAGATATTTTTCTTAGTTTTCACTACACCAGATTCACATACTTAAAATTAACTCTAAAGGTTTCAAAGCCATGTCTTAAGTAGGTGCTGGATTTGGAAAGAAAACAGAATGAAAAATTCAGTTATTTATAATTGCCTAATTAGTTGGTTTTATTCAGGTTAATTCTTTTCTTAAACTCTACACAGTATTTTTTTTTTCCTTGGAGGAGAAATAAGAGCCCATAAAAATAAGTAAGTAATTATGTCTCCAAGGCCCATCTTTTATGGCTCCTCCTGCATAAGGTGTTAAGACTAAAGCTGTTTGCACCACTTCTCCCTGTCCTAAGCCTCATTTCCTCAATTCTCCTACCCGGTCTCTATGTTACCAGGCAGGGAAACATAGTGACACTGTAATTTACTTAAAAACTAAAGAGCAATTTCACTCTCAATACTTCACACAGTAAGACCCCAGACAGAGGGGTCATACAGCTTTCCCAACTAGAAGCATGATAGGAAGGAAGCAAATTTTCAAAATCATTCAACTCCCAATGGCTATGCTTCTCCATTCATATTACACTTTGGAATTTGGATATTCACATACGAAGACTTTTTCAAAACTAGAGTTCATGGCTACACATATGATCTTTGAATGTATTTTGCATGTGATTGAGGTTAGGCCGATCAGACTTTATCTCTTATGGACTGCATAGGAAATATAGTCAAACTTAGATGGACAGGGGGTGCCTGAATGACTCTGTTGGTTGAACTTCCCACTCTTGATTTCGGCTCAGGTCATGATCTCAGAGTCATGTGATCGAGCCCTGCAACAGGCTCTGCACTGAGCATGGAGCTGCTTAAGATTCTCTCTCTCTTCCTCTGCCCCTCTCCCCTTCTCGTGCACTCTCTCTCTCTCTCTAAAATAAAATAAAATTGAAAAACAAAACAAAGAACTGAGTGGGACAGCACTAAAAACTGATGCCATCTGGTGGCAGTGCACGTGACTGCTGCTGAGGTCCTTGCAGCTGCCCTTGCTCCTAAGGCAGCCAACCAGGGTCTTACAAAGGAGCTAATGAAGTCTGTCTTTGATTCTGTGGATTACCCTAAATCCTTCAAACACCACTCCCCTACCCCTTATATTAGTCAGAATTGGTTTCTGTTGCTTGCAACCAAAGATCCTTAATAAATCAAAAAATATATGCCTTCATACCCATAAAATAGAATGAAAGGTAAACTAGAAAAACATCAGTTTCTTTCACTGTCACTGCCTCTTATTATTCACTGTGTTTATGATTAGAAGTTACATTTAGAAATTCAGAAAGAAAGGAAGACTTTGAACTTTGGTACAGAATAGTTTATGCAGGAGCATTAGCTGGCTGAACCCAACAGTTTTCTAGTTCGTGTGCTCTTAGTATAGCTCTACATGAGACCTAATTCATATTGTCTACAGCAAAAATAATTTTTATGACTCTTAACCTTGATCTATAACTACATTCTATCCTTCTTGGTATTTCTTTTTCTTTTTTTTTTCTTTTGAAGGTGGCATGGGGAAGAGGTCCTTTAAAAAAAAGAAAGCTATATGAACTAATTATAACTCCATTTTAAATTGTACAATTCCATGGGTTTTAGTATATTCACAGTGTTGTACAACCATCACCACTATCTGATTCCAGAACATTCTCATCCCCCTAAAAGAAAGCCCATCCCCGCTGGGAGTCACTCCTCATTTCCTCTTTACCCACCTCTGGAAAGGATCTGCCTATTCTGGACATTTCATATATGTGGAACCATACAGTATGTGGCCTCTTGTGTCTGGATTCTTTCACTTAGCACGTTTTCAAGGTTCGTCCAAGAGGTCTTTTTAAAACACAGCACTTGGGGTGCCTGGGTGGCTCAGTCAGTTAAGTGTTGGACTCCTGATTTTGGCTCAGGTCATGATCTTGTAGTTCATGAGATTAAGCCCCACATCAGGCTCTGCATTGACAGTGTGGAGACTGCTTAGGATTCTCTCTCTCCCTCTCTCTCTCTCTGCCCGGGCCCATCTCATCTTTTCTCTCTCTCTCAAATAAATAAATAAATAAATAAATAAATAAATAAAACATTTTTTAAAAAACCCACAGCACTTAATCAGGACTTCATCAAATACAAATACATATCAACAAAAATACTCTTGCTGGATGTAGGGACCCACCTGGGATCGTTTTAGATTTTATGAGAGCGTATGATTTTGTATTCTAATGACTTGTTAGGGGATGGGGGGGGGGGGGAGAAAGGAGGGAAGGAAGGAAGGAAAGAAAGAAAGAACAAATGAATGAGTGAATTCTTACAGGTAACAGTCTCCTTAATTAAAACAAAACCCAGAGCTTTTAAGCAGCATGCTGGGGCCACCCTTTTCTGTTGTCCCTCTGTCTCACTATCACTCTTTTTCCTTACTATATAGTGTTTAGCACATAGTAGGCACTCAATATTCTGTGTAAGGAAGGAATAGAGGAGGTTTGGTGTGAGATGAGACTCTTTAGGTGGAGAGAGGGCAGGAGACCAAGCAGCTCTGGCTCTGTTCCCTAGAGTTTTCCTAGGATTATGGGCATCAACACTTGTATCACCTTGATGTCCACTAAGGCACTCCATTCCCTCTCCAACATTCTCATGCAGAGTCACTGCTCTGGATCCACTGCCTACTTCCTCTCTCACACTGTCTCAAAAGCCACCTAAAAGTTCTCCCTGCCCACAGTTTTGTCTCCCTCCAATTCATTATCTATATTGGACTGATAGTGATCATTCTAAACCATGGCTATATACTCATGTCACTCCCTATTTAAAATACTTCAGTGTTCCTCATTCCTCTTAGGATAAAGTTCATGCTTTTCCTCCTCTCTGTACCCCTCCTCCTTGCCTTCCTCTTCTCTCCCCTTCCCTTTTTCTTTGCCCTCTTCCTCCCCCCTCTTTCTCCTCCTCCTCTCTCCTCTTCTTCTCCTTTCTCCTCCGCTCCCCCTCCCCCTCTTCCTCTGGCTCTCCCTCCTCCCTCACCCACTACTTCTCTTTCCCCTCATGACTCACTAGCATGATATGGCTTAGTCTCATCTTCTGCAACTATCCTCACATCTTCCCCACCTTACACTTTATGATCCAGATGGATTTTGTCTTGGACATGTTGAGTCTGAACTATCCAAAACACCTCTGAGTGGGGTGAACCGGGAGGCACAGGTATATGGGTCAGGTAAGAAGCTGGGACCAGGGTTGGAGCTCTGGGTGTCAGTAGCCTACAGGGAGTGAGTGTGTTGAGTTTGAAAAGGATTCATGGCAGAGCACCAAGGAAAGCCAGCATTCCCAGAGGAGGCCTCAACCAGGAATGCTCTCTGAAATATCTTCACTCCTTGATGATCCAGGTCAAAAGAACTAAAAAGAAATGTTTTTCCTATTTGCAGATCATCCTTCCTCACTCTTACTTATTTATTCATTTTTTGGTAAGGAGACAAAATTCTAAGCCCTCTGTCTTTTAATTCAACAATGGCTGCACATTATTACTGAAGCAAGTCCCAGCAGGCAGTTCAATAACAAATCAGAGTATTTGACAAGACAGACATTCAGACACTCAGCAACTTAGACTTGAGAAATAAGATTAGGCACACTCTAGTTACTCTGACCAGACAGCATCACTGATCCCCAAGTGATTCCCCTTCCTCTGTGTGCCCCTCTAAGCCTCATCCCTGACAGATCACAGCTCCCTGCCTGCTTGGCCCTGATTTGTTTTAATCACTGCCTGGGGTGCTCTAGTGTTGCTCTTTTTTCTTCTTTTATTGAAGTATAGTTTATGACATAAAATGTTATATTAGTTTCAGGTTTACAACAGTGATTGGACAAATCTGTATATATGCTATGCTCACTGCAGTGAGTGTAGTCACCATACAATGTTATCATAATACTATTGACAATATTCCCTATGCTGTACTTTTCATCCTCATAACATATTTATTTATAACTGGAAGTTTGTTAGTGTTGCCTCTTAAGGTAGCCCAGGCCTGTGGAAGGACCAGGAAGGCAAGGAGGGATTGGGTCAGGGCAATTAAGTCATCTCTACTTGTCCCATGGAGTGCTCTCCTGTCAAGTGGAAGCCTAGAAGATTTGTTATTTACAACATTAGAGCGTGGAATGTTAACAGTTCTACCAAAAAAGGATTCTATAGCTAAATGATAGGGAATTTGAACAGAATTAATTTGAACAAAATTAAAGAGGTCTCTTTAAATTAAAAAAAAAAAAGGAAGAAAAAAAGATTATGAATATTTACATATGAACTACCATCAAGTTTATACTTATTCTGTAGTTGAGTTTTTCAGGCTGTTTGCTAGAAAGGGCAAAGAGCTTTCTGGGGATATAGAAGGTCAGTGGTAATGGTTCCAAGAATGGTTGGTTTCTTTCCTTGAAATTATAAAAATTTCTAATAGGAAACTATGATTTTTTTTTTTTTTTGAAGTAGGCCTCATACCCAGCATACAGACCATCTGGGGCCTGAACTCAAGACCCTGAGATCAAAATTTGATCTAAGATCACAAGTCAGATGCTCAACAAACTGAGCCACTCAGGTGCCCCAGGAAACTGTGATTACTAAAATGGTATTTGTTTTACTTAAGTTATAAATTATATTTGTATAAGAGATTGATTTTTACCAGCTAAACACAAAGACTATCTGCTTCACCAACTTTGTTCTGGAGTGTCTCTAGACTCTAATTGTCTTAATTATTTCTTTCTTTCTATTTTTATTTTACAGAGACAGAAAATGGGAGGAGGGGCAGAAGGAGAGAGAGAATCTCAAGCAGGCTCCATGCACAGTGCGTCCATGTTCATCAGGGATATTGGCCTGTAATTGTCCCTTTTAGTGAAGTCTTTGTCTGCTTTTGGAATCAAGGTAATGTTGGCCTCATAGAATGAAGCTTTCCTTCTACTTCTATTTTTTGGAACAGTTTGAGAAGAATAGATATTCTTTTATTTTATTTTATTTTATTTTATTTTACTCTTTTATTTTTTCTCTTAAATACAGAGACTGAGGGTTGATGGAGGGGAGGCAGTGAAGGGATGGGTTAAATAGGTGATGGGCATTAAGGAAGGCACTTTTTGGGATGAGCACTGGGTGTCACATATAAGAAATGAATCACTGGGTTCTACTACTGAAATCAAGACTACACTGTATGTTAACTAACTTGAATTTAAATTAAAGAGAGAAAGAGAGAGAGAGAAGGAGGGAGGGAGGGAAGGAGAGAGAGAGAGAGAGAGAGAGAGAGGATAAGTATTCTTTAAATGTTTGGTGGAATCCCCCTGGGAAGCCATCTGGCCCTGGACTTTTGTTTGTTGGGAGATTTTTGATTACTGATTCAATTTCTTTGTTGGTTATGGGTCTGTTCAAATTTTCTATTTCTTCCTGTTTAACTTTTGGTAGTTTGTATGTTTCTAGCAATTTATCCATCTTTCCAGATTGTCCAATTGTTGGCATATAATTTTTTACAATATTCTTTTATAATTGTTTGTATTTCTATGATGTTGGTTGTGATCTCTCTCTCATTCATGATTTTATCTATTTGGGTCCTTTCTTTTTTCCTTTTGAAAAGTCTGGCTAGGGGTTTATTAATTCAATTAAATATTTCAAAGAACCAACTCCTAACTTCATTGATCTGTTCTATTGGGTTTTTTTTTTTTGTTTGTTTGCTTCTATATTATTTATTTCTGCTCTACCTTAATTTGCTGTTACTTTTCTAGCTCCTTTAGGTGTAAGTTTAGGTTGCATATTTGAGATTTTTCTTGCTTCTTGAGGTAGGCCTGTATTGCTATATATCTCCCTCTTATGGCTGCCTTTGCTGCATCCCAAAGGTTTTGGGCTGTTGTGTTTTCATTTGTATTTGCTTCCATGTATCTTTTTATTTCTTATTTAATTTCCTGGTTAGTCCATTCATTCTTTAGTAGGATTTTCTTTAACTTCCATGTATTAGCAGTCTTCCAAAATTTTTTCTTGTGGTTGACTTCAAATTTTATAGTGTTGTGGTTGGAAAATATGCATGGTATGATCTCAGTCTTTTTGTATTTGTTGAGACCTGATTTTGTGACCCAGTATGTGATCTATTCTGGAGTATGTTCCATTAGCACTCAAAAAGAACATGTATTCCACTGCTTTAGGATAAAATGCTCTGAATATAACTGTTAAGTCCATCTGGTCCAGTGTGTCATTCAAAGCCATTGTTTTCTTGTTGATGTTATGCTTAGATGATCTGTACATGCTGTAACTGAGGTGTTAAAGTCTCCTGATATTATTGTATTACTATCAATGAGTTTGATTGAATAATAATATCAATTATATTATTATTTATTTATATATTTGGCTGTTCCAAATTGGGGGCATAAATATTTACAATTGTTAGATCTTTTTGTTGGATAGACCCCTTTATTATGATACAGTGCCCTTCATCTCTTGTTACAGTCTTTGGTTTAAAATCTAGTTTGTCCAGGGGTACCTGGTGGCTCAGTTGGTTGAACGTCTGACTTTGGCTCAGGTCATGATCTCACTGTTCGTGGATTTGAGTCCTGCATCAAGCTCTGCGTTGACAACTCAGAGCCTGGAGCCTGTTTTGAATTCTGGGTCTCCCTCTCTCTGTGCCCTTCCCCTGTTCATGCTCTGTCTCTCTCTCAAAAATAAATAAACATTAAAAAAAATTAAAATCTAGTTTGTGTGATATAAGTATGTCTTCTCTGGCTTTTTTTGTCATCCATTAGCATGATAAATCATTCTCCATCCCCTCACTTTTAATCTGCAGGTGTCTTTAGGTCTAAGATGAGTCTCTTGTAGGCAGCATATAGATGGGTCTTTTTTTTTTTAATCCGTTTTGATACCCTATGTCTTTTGATTGGAGCATTTAGTCCTTTGACATTCACAGTGGTTATTATTTTTTTTTTTTAATTTTTTTTTTCAACCTTTTTTTTTTATTTATTTTTGGAACAGAGAGAGACAGAGTATGAATGGGGGAGGGGCAGAGAGAGAGGGAGACACAGAATCGGAAACAGGCTCCAGGCTCTGAGCCATCAGCCCAGAGCCCGACGCGGGGCTCGAACTCACGGACGGCGAGATCGTGACCTGGCTGAAGTCGGACGCTTAACCGACTGCGCCACCCAGGCGCCCCCACAGTGGTTATTGATAGATGATGAATTTAATCCCATTGTATTACCTGTAAAGTCAATGTTCCTGGAGATTTTCTCTGTTCCTTTCTAGTTTTTGTTGCTTTTGGTCTTTCTTTCCCACTTAAAGAGTCTCCTTTAATATTTCTTGCAGGGCTGGTTTAGTGGTTACAAACTCCTTTAGTTTTTGTCTGGGAAACCTTTTATCTCTTCTTCTATTCTGAATGACAGCCTTGCTGGATAAAGTATTCTTGGCTGCATATTTTTCCCATTCAGCACGTTGACTAAATCATGCCACTCCCTTCTGGCCTGCTAAATTTCTGTGAATAGATCTACTGCTAACCTTAATTGTCTTCCCTTGTAGGTTAGGGATTTCTTTCCCTTACAGCTTTCAGGATTCTTTCCTTATCTTTGTATTTTGCAAATTTGACCACGAAACGTCTTGGTGTTGGCCTGCTTTTGTTGATTTTGATGAGGGTTCTCTGTGGCTCCTGGATTTAGATGTCTTTTTCCTTTCCCAAATTAGGGAGGCTTTCAGCTATAATTTGCTCAATTAATTCTTCTTCCCCTTCTTTCCTGTCTTCTTCTGGGAGTCCTATGTTATGAATGTTATTATACTTTATGTAGTCACTGAGTTCCCTAAGTCTACCTTTGTGATCCAATATTTTTCCTTCCCTCTTCTTTTTAGCTTCATTTTTTCCCCATAATTTTATCTTCTATGTCCCATATTTGTTCCTCTGTTTCTTCCATCCTTGTATTCATTACTTCCAGTCGGTTTTGAATCTTGGTTATAGCATTTTTTATTTCAGCCTGGCTAGTTTTTGGAACTTTTATCTCTGTGGTAAGGGACTCCCTGGTGTCTTCTATGCTTTTCTGAAGCCCAATTGGTATCCTTATGATTGTTATTTTAAATTATGGCTCAGGTATATTACTTATATCTGTTTTGATTAGATCCCTGGCTGTGACCTTTTCTTGCTCTTTCTTTTGGGATGAATTCCTCTGTCTTGGCATTTTGTCTAGGTCTCTGTCTTCTCTGTGTTAGGAAATACTGTTATGTTTCCTGTTCCTGAGAGTAATGCTGTATTAAGAAGAGGTCTGGGCTCTTCTGTCCTGGGCCTGGTGCTTCAGGAAGTGTTTCTGGTGTATGCTACGTGCACTCTGCTGTTGTGTTTTGGTTGCTCTTTCCCTCAGGTCAGTCCTTCCCAGAATTTCTCTTTACCAGCAGTGGGGAGTGTTTGGACTTTGTCCAGTGTGTTGTGAGTTTTAACTAGGTGAAACTGTAGTTTTGGTCTGCTTGTTAGAAGAGGCTAGATTCTTTCTACTACAGCTGAAGCTTTGCAGCACCCGGCAGTTGGTGAATTTGGTGAATGCAGGAGAGGGATGCTTAGTGCTGGTCTTCTGTGGGGAAGACACCACTGCTGCTCTGGCTCTCAGCCACACTTGCCCTAGTAACAAAGTACCTGCAGAGTATAAGGGGGTCAGACTTGGATTGAAGTCTATCTGTACTTCCAAGATGTGGCCTCTTTTCTCCCTCTGGCTGTGAAGTTTATTCTCTTAGTCCTCAGATTGATTTCTTGGGTGTTCCGAATGATTTGATATTTATCTAGCCAAGGTGGGGATAGGGTCCACCTACTCTAGAACACTCCTCTTGAATAATCTTTGGTCCTGGCCTCTCACAGAGCAGCCAGTAAGCCTCCAAAGAGGCTTCATTAGAAAATGAAGAAGGAGGAAGAAATTGGAGGAAGAACACATCTTGTGCACATGCCCACAGAGATAAACAGATAGGGTGTTCCTGGAGCCCCTGTGGGTGCACACCTCTACCTCATTCTCTGTTTGCTTTCACCATCCCTCGCTGGTGGAGCACACAGACACAGTGGGACACACTGCAGATTGGCTCTGCTTCCTAGGAGAATCCATTCTGCTCTGGTGAGTCCCAGAAAGTTCTCAACTTCCCCTGCTCAAAGCCACCTCTTATAAATCCTTTTACTCTCCCTGCTGATGAAATGGTAGATCCCTGCTGAGTAGAGAATACCAAAGCTCTGATAAAATGTTCTTAATATGCACTGAAGAGAATATCATAATGCTTGTGGTTATAGTTTGCCCTAAATAGGTCCATGCTGTCTGAATGTGGTAGCTAAGGCCTAGAGAGGCCTTTAAGTGTCCAAAGGGCAGTGACAAGGAAGTCGTTTACAGCTCAAGAGCTTCACATTCTGGCTTCTATGGCCCCTTGTTCCATGTTGCTCTGTGTTTATGTGAGTCCTAGAGAGTGAAAGCCCAATCTTCACGCAGCCAGACAATGTGTTTGTATTTCTAACCCACACTTGAAGGCCTCAGAACTCCAGCACAACTCCCTAAGAAAATACTACTGCAGTTTTAGTGTATTTTTTAAGTATGAAAGAAACCCCAAAGCTTTGTTATGTTAAGTGTAATAATAAAATATAAATGTGCTAACTTATCAGCACAAATAGATCTGACCAAGTAATATAAATAAAGCAAAGGAGGGGGGAAAAAAAAACTTGTTAGATGCTAAATTTTCTTAAATTGATAATTCATTCTATTTTAGTCTTTCAACCTGACTAAAAAAGAGTTTGGAACAGAGTACCACATTAACATGACTTTATTGCTCACTATATAATGAGGAGTCCCCATATTTTAAATCATTGTCCTTGCCATGTTGGGGGTGAGGAGCAGAAGAGAACAAAAAATTGCACAAACCAACCCTCTTAGCATCTTGAAGCAGTCAACTCACTTTCTGTCTTGTCCTTTTAAAGTAGGAGTATGGATAGTTCCATCATCCACTTTCCTCTCTTGTATTATAACATACCTCCATCATTCTACTGATCACATCAAATCTTACTACAGTATTTGTTCTAGCTTATCTGCTTCTCCTCCTGAAGACAGGGATCATGTCAGAACAGATGGAACAATGTAAAACTGTGCCCTGGCAAATTGGAAATGATTCTCCACAATCTTGTCCCTCTTTAGAGCTGTGGGCAATGCAAATCCCATCAACTAGCACATTTGTATATGAGTGAACACCTTGGGTAAAGAATTGATCCATCTTAATGCATCTAAGTAAACAGCTGAAATGGATTTTCAGCTGGGTTTTCACAGTGCTCTTTGCAGGCTTTTTGCCTTTGTTACACTGTGAGGAAAATGAGGGTTAATATATTATGGACAATCACCTCTGTTCTCTGTACCACTTTGCCCAAAGAAAAGTGGCAACATTGGAACAATTCTACACCTCACATTTTTTCCTTGAAAAATAAAGAAAACAATGATTCTGCCATGCTCTGAGAAGAAAGACAGAGTCATTCCCCAAGGCCCTCAGAAAGCCATCTGGCTGCAATCTTTCCCCGGAGGTTTTTGGCCCAGAGACAAAGCACACTTGTATCAGATGGATCAACACTGTCACCCAGTGGACAAACAGGTAGGTGGGCTGAGACCTTAGCTTTGCTCTTGGCTTGGCAGCCAGCATTTAAATAGGACCCTGTTTGTTCTAGGTGATCACAAAATAATTGTCAATATTCTCCTACCTGGAATTGGGAGGATCTCAGCTAAAAGGACTTTGATTCGGCTGTCACGGATGAATGCAACTTAAGGAGGACATACATTTTTATTTTGCCCATGATTTTTTTTTTTTTTAGCCACTAGTAAATTTATAGGAAGCATAGACTATAACCCACCAAGCAGGTCTGCTAAGACTCACAGGCTCAAATAGGCTTGCAGAAGCAGGGAGGTATTTGATCACCTGCCAGGTACTGTGGAGAGATTTCCCTACCACAGAATAAGACTCATTGTTCATTGTTCACAGTGACAGTGGATGTTTACTTTGAAAAGTAAAAAAGTTTTTTTTTTTTTTTTTGGTGTATATGTGGACTGAAATCTGAGGTTATTCCCTTCACTGGAGGGAAATCAGTAGATGTGCTCTTGCTATCTCTGTTTTGTATACATCTCAGCAGACATGCGTGGATGTAGCCTCTGCCCCGTTTCTCTCTTCCTGCATCACTGTAGTCTTCACTGTCATTTGACGCTCCCAACAAACAGGCTTACTTTTCATGTTAAGGTGCAAGGCTCTTTGCCTTAAGTCTTTCTTGCTAAATGTACCTTTAAATTAGTTTCTTCTCCCCAGCTGGAACCCATAAACAAGCTGAAAGCATTCATCTGGTATCACTTTCACTTCTTCTGAAGTAGTGGGGGCTGAAACTTCACTTTGTGGGAAGATGCTTTTGTAGCATCTTGATTAAAAGTAAAGTCTCTGTTTATTGGAGGGAAATCTGGATTTGAATCCTTATCCCACCACTTGCTAGCTAGCTCCTTGGCCCTGAACAGGTTACTTAATCTCCCTAAAGATTAGTTGCCATCCCTATTATCAGGAACAATATTAGCACCTACCCCCTCAGAGGTTAATTCCTGCTGTAGGGATTTAGATAGGAAAATACAGATGAGTAACAGCACAGTGCCTGAGCACATAGGAAAAGCTCAATAAGCATTAGTGTTAGTGCTATCATAATTATTACAATGACAGCAGTCATACTTATTATTACTAAAATGCAATTTTTATAAAATATCTCTAGCCTAGCAGATGAAACCATGATATTTTTTTGGGCTAGAAGGATCCTGAGAGATTATCCAGTCTATTGCTCCTCATTAAAATCATCCAGGGAAGTTTAAAAAAACATTGAAATCTCAAATAGCCAGATGAAAGAATGCTTATTATTTGAGCCCTTTCAGATGAAAATCTGGAAAAGGCAAACCTAATCTATAGCAACAGAAAGCGGATCAGTGATTGCCTGGGGATGAAGGTGGAAGAACTACAGCTAAGGGACTGAGGGAAACTTCCTGTGGTGGAGGCAGTTCCTCAAGTATGCGCATTGTCAAAAGTCCTCGAAACTGTACAATAAAGTGGGTGTATTGTATTGTATGTGAAATGTATCATAATAAGGTTGATGTAAAGCTGATACTCAGGGCCCCTGGGTGGCTCAGTCAGTTAAGCATCTGACTCTTGATTTCGGCTCAGGTCATGATCTCATGGTTCGTGAGTTTGAGCCCTGCTTCGGGATCTGCACTGACAGGCAGAGCCTGTTTGGGATTCTCTCCCTCTATCTCTCCGTCCCTCCCCTGCTCATGTGAATGTGCTCTCTCTCTCAAGATAAATAAATAAACATTAAAAAAAAAAAAAGCTGATGCCGATCTCATCCAAAGGAATTCTGATTTAACTATTCCAGTGTGAGACCCAGAAATCATTTTTTCATGCACCTAAGGCAGGAGCCAGTGGTGAGAGCCACTGATCTAATTCAGTCCTGTATGCTTGCCAATGAGATCATCCCAAACATGTACAGCTGGTTATAGTGGAAGGTGCAGGACTAAAATCCAGGTTTCCAGACTCCTTGTGCTCTGAGCCTTTGCCTTTATTAATAACATCCCTTCTCCCTGGAACATCCCTCTCCTTCTTACCTCTGTATCAAAACACTTTTAGGTTCAGCTCACATCTCATACCTCTCAGCAAGCTGCAGACTGCACCGCACCCCCCCACCCCCCCGCCCTTGGACTAGGAGTCCCTTGGCAGCAGAGACTGTGGCTTTTTTTTTTTTTTTTTTTTGTATCCGCAGTACCCAATATTGTGCTTGGCATAGAGTGGACATTCCATACACATTTGTTGAACTGAAAAATTGGTGGAAGGGAATTAACATTTATTAAGTATCCACGATGTGCCAGGAATTGAAACAAACACTTTATGCACATTATCTCACTGAATTTTTATAATTTTATGAGTTGGTTACATTTTCCCTTTTTGTAAGGGAGGAAACAGGCTCAGAGGCTTAGTAATTTGCCCAAGGTCATATAGCCAGCAAATAGTAGAACCAAGGTCTGGACTCAGGTCTGTTTGTTTTCAAAGTTCATGCTTTCTGTACTGTACTGGGCTGATTCAGTCACAGTAGTTATTCTGTTCAGTCTTAAAATATGGATATTATGTATCCTATCTCCTTGATTAGGTTATAATCTTCTTAAATGCAATAATTAAATTTTAGCATTTATAATCCCATATCTACTCAGGAGGTAGAGGATTTGATCACCTCAGTGTTAACAGAGTTTTTTGTTTTTTTGTTTTTTAAGTTTGTTTATTTATTGGAGAGAGAGGGAGAGAGAAAGAATGAGCAGGGAGGGGCAGAGAGAGAGAGAGAGAGAGAGAGAGAGAGAGAGAAAGGGAGAGAGAGGAGAGAATCACGAGCAGACTCCACGCTGTCAGCACAGAGCCTGAAATAGGGCTTGATCTCACAAACCATGAGCTCTTGACCTGAGCTGAAATCAAGAGTAGGACACTTAACCAACTAGCCACCCAGGCGCCACCAGATAATCAAGTTTTTAACTTCACTAAAGTAACCAGAACGATAACCCAATAGTTATAAGAATATCTACAACTATTAGTCAAGGGGGTAGTCAAGGGGGTACCAAGGAAGTTTGTGATTTGAGCTTACCTATTTCCTCATTCTCTCCATTCTTTTGTGTACTCTATGAATAATCTCGACATCATGCACAACATCATACACATATACAACATAGTAGGTTGGTTAAAAAAGTCATATATCTCAAAGTACATACCAAAAAAATTCCTGGAATGACATTGTGCCTTTGAACCAGAAGTGGACAACTGTTGCCAGTCAATTTAGATGCAGAGGTGATGTTGTATTTGAGCAATCGAAAGGGATCTGAACAACTCTAAAAAAGCAAAAAGTTGTAAAGACATTAAATCCCAAGTAAAAAATCCCTTGCTCCATTCAGCAGTATTTGTATCTGAATCAACAATTCTAAACTCTATTCCTACCACTCATCAGGAATGCCCTCTTCAAAAACTCATCAAAGACCTCTGTATTGCCAAGGCCAGTGGACATTTTCATGTTTCTTCTATTTCTTGACCTCTTTAAGACGTTTGAAATTACTGAACAGTCCTCCTTCTCAAACTCTTTCCTGGGCTTCTCTGGTCCCACTCTTCTGTTTTCTTTCTCTATGTGTTCCATCCTAGTCTTTGTCATGCATAATTTTTTCTCTACTTCTTTAAGATTTTTAAAAATTAATTTTTGAGAGAGGGGAGAAGCAGAGAGAGAGGGAGACAGAGGATCTAAAGCGGGCTCTGAGCTGACAGCAGAGAGCCCAATATGGGGCTCTAACTCACAAACCACAAGATCATGACCTGAGCTGAAGTCAGATGCTTAACCACTGAGCCATCCAGGAGCCCCATTGCTACTTGACTTCTAAATATCTAAAAATCTCCATTCTTGCCTCCTGCTATTCACTCTCTTCACATACCCCTTTGGTCACTCATACTTTTAACTACTATTTCTGTCTACCAAATGTCTTCCAAAGCTAGTGGCCTCCTCTGAGTGTTGGACTTGTGGGTTGAACTGCCTACTTCTTGATGTGCCATTTTGATGTCACTCTGGTACCCCCAACTCAACATGCCCAATCTGAATTTTTCCATCTTTCTCTTCATTCTTTTTAAAAAATTTTTTTTTTAAATCTTTATTTATTTTTGAGAGAGAGAGAGAGACAGAGTGCGAGTGGGGGTTGGCAGGGGGTGGACAGAGAGAGAGGGAGACACAGAATCTGAAGCAGGCTCCAGGCTCTGAGCTGTCAGCACAGAGCTTGAAGTGGGGCTTGAACCCATGAACCATGAGATCATGGTCTGAGCTGAAATCAGACGCCCAACTGACCAAGCCACCCAGGTGCCCCCATTCTTTTTTTTTTTTAAGTAGGCTCTACACTCAATGTAGGGCTTACGTGACCCCAAGATCTAGGGTCACAAGCTCTACCAACTGAGCCAGTCAGCCACCCCTCTTTAAACGTTCTTGTGGTAGCCTAAAGATGTCTATAAATTCTTTACCACTCTACCCATCAAGAGATGGAGGTCTATTTCCACTCCCCTTGAATCTGGGCTGGCCCTGTGATAGGTTTTGACCAAGAGTATAACTGTATAACTTTTGAGGCCAGGCCTTAAGAGATCTCCAGATTCCATATTCACCTCTGGAACATTCCTTCTCAAAATATGGACACTGCTTTGTGAGGAAACCAGAATAACTCTGTAGAGAGGCTTTCAAATAGAGGTCCCTGGCCAATAGCCATTCCTGAACTTCTAAATGTCAGCAGTACTACCTGCCAGCCATGTGAATGAGGCTATTCTTGAATCCTCCAGCTGTACTCAAACTGCCCAAGCCAGTGCTATGTGAAGCATATTCCGGTCATCCCTGCTAAATCCCGAGAGGGTCATGAGTAAATATGTGGTTGTTGTTCTATGTTTGCAAGTTTTGGAGTGGTTTATTACTTGGTAATGGATAACAGATATTTCTTATCCTTGTCCTTCTGAATTCCCTATGTCAAAACAAAATAGTACCGCCATTCTTCTAACTGTCCAAACAAGAAGGTAGAAGACGTCTTAAACTCTTCCCTCACTCAACATATCAAGTCTTACAGAGTCTCGCTTCTATCCATCACTCAGACTCAGCATCCTTTTCCACTCCCACTGCTACTGCCTGATCATTTCTCTCCTGTGTAAATTGCGATAATAGGTCTCTTTGTCATTCCAATCTTTTCTAGACCATTCTGTCAAAATGATCCAACTAAAATACAAAATCTCTTACTGTTACTTCTGTGCTTAAAACCCTTTAATGACTCCTCTTCCTCTTCAAGGAGAGTTCAAATTCTTTATCAAACCTCATAGTCAGTCTTTCACTAACTTCTTTGGCTGCTAGCTTCCTCAACATGCACCCCCTAATACTGATTCATTTCCTATTTCCCAGATTCATCCTACAGTTTGCTATCCTTTTGCTTTCCAACGTACAGTTTTCCAACATGCCTTCCAAAATGCCATTTGTGGTAAATATTCACCCAGTTAATTCTTACTAGTCTTACTAGTCCAGCAAGCCACTTCTTGTCTAAATGCTCCATTGATACTTCTGACCAGGCACTCATTTCAACATGTCATGAGTCATGACTGTTCTCTGGATTGTCTTTTCCTTGAGGACAAGATCAGAGTCTGATTCATTTTGCTATCTCAAGTTATTATCACACTCCCCAGCATGTTGTAGGAACTCAGTGAATGTTTGTTATCTGAATCAATAAATATTCAGAATTGTGCTATCAAAAAGTTTCATCCTCAAGTAGATATTAGGAGCATTGGGGACTTATTTCCTCATTATTAGAAGGATTCAGTGAGACATGGCTCCTTTTATCAGATGCTCTGGTCTCTACAATTCCTGCTGAGCATACATACGAAGCCCCTTCCACACCTCCTGCCTCCACATGCCCAGGCACACATTTCTGAGGTGCTGGATATGAGCCATTCCTCCCAATCCATTCATCTCATTTGATTTCACTCTTGCCCCCCTAAGCCACTGCTTTTCCTACTCCACAATGCTATATGGCAGAGCGTGGTGCTTAAGAGTGTGCTTCCTGAGTAAGACTGATTGGTGTGAATCTCAGCCCCACCGCTTTTTAACTGAGTAACCTTGAACAAGTGACCTAACTGTCCTGTGTCTCAGTTATTCACCTGTGCTCAATGGACTCATGTGCAGAGAGCCAGCCATTTGCAATTCTTTTGAGAACTAAATGATATTCCGGGTAAATAGTGGTTGCAACACAGTAAATGCTCAATAAATATTGCTTTTTTAATCTTATTCTGACTTTGTCACTTCAGATCAGTTGAACAAACATTTCCTGAGTGTCTACTAGATGCCAGGTATAGAGGGAGAGGGGGGATGGCAGGTACTGTTTGCACCAAGGATATTACAGCCCTTGGGATTTGATGCACATCATTGTCTTTTTCAGTGAAGAGTTGAACTCTTCCTAACTATGGTCTTGCTCTCTCATCCACTTGGCTTGTCTGTCTCTTCAGGGGAGCCCTAGCTCCGTTCACAAGCCCATAGTCCCAGAGCATCTCCCATGAAACTAAGAAAGAAGTAGCAGTGACCATATATCCCCATAACTGGCGTTTAGGCTTAAAAAACATTTACTCATTCGTTGGTTCATTTATTCATTTGACAAATAAATTTTAGATGTTAACCATGCACTAGGCCCAGTGATAGGCACTAGGGCTACCATGGTGACCAAGACACGGTCCTGCCATCAAGAAGATTCCAACTGTGGGCAGAGGAATCTGGATTCAGTGCAGGCTGGAAGGGTGGGGCTGCCACTCCTAGAACCAGTTCTCCCTGAGCTCCCAGAACCCATCCACACACTCTGTGGCTCAGGCTACCCTTTTAGGAGCTTTGTCTACACCCTTGAGGCTTCCATCAGAGCATCCAGTGAATTCTCATTGCTGTCCAGCTTCCAAGTGCAGCTTAACAATTTCACCATTGTGCAGGCCTCATGGTTCCCTGGTTAGGTGGAATGAAAGAGAATGAAGAGAGAGCCAAGACCCTAGTCTGACCAGGCAACCTTTTTGATGGAGACTGGAGTTCTAGGGTGAACTTTCTGTGTTTTACAACCTTCCCCATTCTTATTTGTATTCCCTTTAGGGTCTCTGGTATGAGAATATTCCCTTCATTTTTATGATCTAAAAAAAGAATCTACTTTATGGAAGTCTAGGGTACCCAGCCAATTACACCCATATTCTCTTTCTTCACCGTTTAGAGTTACAAAATGACATGTCACTTTCTTGCAAGGTTGCTATCAATTCTGTTAGATGAAATATTTCCTTCATCAAAACTTACCTTTTAAACTTGTTTGTTTATATTCTACCTTTTTAGCAAAAGATGCAAGGAGGTTTACAGGAAGCAAGAATAGTATAAGAGAAAATTATAAATAAAAAAAATTATGATGAGAAAATTTCAGTATCAATACAAGCTCTGGATCCAAAATAAGAAATGGATTTCAGATAAGTGGCCCATAAGTTCTTAATCTATTGTTATAATTCAGTTTAAAACTTTTCTCTGTACTTTCAGGCCAAGTAAAGAGAGAAACCCAGTTGGGTACCAAAAATCTCATTACCGGGAAAGAGGAAACATACAGGATCCTCATGGGAAGTAAAGCTATTCTAGCTTCTCATTCAGAAAGACAATTTTCACATCGGGTTTCATCTAGGGGAACACTAGGCCTGGGGAATATAATGTAACATCCCTCAAAAGAAGCTCAGGGCTATTTAGGGCAATGTCTCAAAAGCCCAATCAGTGGACGCAGCTCTGCAAGAGGTGACACGGCCCTGCCCTCAGCTTCCACATGCTTCAACCTGATGCAGAACAAGACCTGAACCCTGCAGAGGTTCTTTAATATGTCCCCTGGGGCCATTGCTGGGGTTGGAAGAGGGAATTGGTCAGGGAGGGAAGAGCCCCACTGGGAGGGGCCCTCCATGTCACATGAAAGAACTTGGACGTGGCCTGAAAGGAAGTCCTTAGAAGATTTTAAGCAGGAGAATGATGCAGTCGTGTCCATGTATTAAAAAGAGCACCCCGCAACATGTAGGAAATATCACAGGCACCAAGACCAGAAAGCAGGAAAACTAGTCAGGCCACTGGAGAAAATCAGATGGGAGATGATGAAGGCCTGAAATAAGCAGAAGCAGTGGGACTGGAGAAAAGGCACAAATAGGAAAAAAAGTGACATAGTGATACAATCAATAAGACTTAGAGAATACTCTTGAGGGGAAAGGCTATCATATAGAAGAGGCTTCGTGAGTTACTACTCAGATCCGCTGGTAGTAGTTACTAGCAGTGCAGTCAGGAAAAAGAGTTAGGGCCCAGTCTAGGCTCAGTTGAAAAGAATGATGGATCAGTAATGTCCACCATGGATGCAGAATGGGAGGATATTGGCAAGCCTGGTATTTACCATTCCTAGCCTCTGGCAAAAGAGGCATAAAAATGTACTGTGTGTTTTAAAATGTGCATACTGTGTAATTCCATGTATACGAACATCTAAAACAGATAAAACTAATTTATGGTGATGGAAGTCAGAAAAGCGGTTACCAGGGGTGGGAGGCAGGACGATTGCTGACTGAAAAGGGCCAGAGAGAACTTTTTGGGGTCTGGAAATATTCTATATCTTAATCTGGCTGGTGATTATATAGGTATACACATACACAAAAATTCATTAAGCTATATGCCCTTAAGATTTGCGACCTTTATTATATGAAGGTCATACTTCAATTACAAAAGCAGGGGAAAAATTCCTCCACAATCTTTTGTGTCGCTGAGGAAATGTATTAAGATGTAACATGCAAGTAGACATTATTCAGTTTGTCTTAATACACATGATACCCACCTGAATGCAAGGCATGCTTTTGGATCTGTTCAGTTTCCTATACACTTGGGCCATTTCTTTTATAGTCTTGTCTGTTTCCTTAGCTGAGGTCACGTAGACTATAATGACCTGATCCACAGAGGACAGCTGGGTGCTTATAAGGTGATCATACTCCAGGTCTGTCACTTCAGGGATGTTGTAAGTGCCACATTGGCATGTGCCCCCTTCCTTCCCACACAGTGTCCTCCTGAGGACCACAGGACAAAGCAGCTGGGAAGCAAACCACGCGTCCTTGCTCTCAATGGGAGGAAGAGGAAGCCTAGAAATGTAATGGTTAGAAATATGTTTAAAGAACTGAATGGACAGAAAAAACATCACTTTGAAAAGAACCAAAGTGGCTACTTTTGTAAAGCATTTACATTTAATTCTGGACAGAATTTTATGTGTCAGCAAACTAAAATACTTGTCAAAACACTGAAAGAGTTCAACGTAAGGCTTTTCAGTTATATAAGCACCTGTGGCTCTGAAACAGACATAAGCTATGTCAGTTCAGAGGAATTAATCCAAATGATTGCAAATAATTGACCAATAAGGATGAGATTTAGAGTGTTAATTGCAGTTTAACAAATGCAAGAAGAATGCATCGAGACTGGTCTGTAAGATACTTACTTCCTTCCCTCTTACAAGTGGGGAAAACTGGAGCTCAGGAAATTCAATAATATAACTAAAGCACACAAGTAGTAACTGATAGAGCTGGAACGTGAACCCGTGTGTATTTTTTTCTGTTACAATACTGCTGTCTCACTGACTGGAAGTGAAGTATCTACAGAATACTTTTGAGTTGATTTATGTCTATTAATAGACTGGATAAATTATGTAACCCAATAGCCAGAATGGACATCAGAAAGCTAAATTTGGATCTGTCATCTATCACTAACTCTTAGTGTCACTGTAAATCTTCTGACTTTTTTATGCTTCAGTATTAACATCTGTAATGTAGGGATAAGTTTCCACAAAACTTCTGGGAGGTTATGAGGCTTATAAAAACAAACTCTGTGAATTTTAATTACACCTAAAGAATTTTTGTGTGATGCTGAAATTTGTTAAATAAAATATTTTAATTAAGTTACTGAAAACTGGCATTCCTGGTAGCTAGAAGAGTATTTTTTATTATCATTAAAATATTCAGTGTTGGCTTCATCTTTTCTTTTTTTTTTAATTTTATTTTAAAAATTTATATCCAAATTAGCTAACACAACCCCTCCAGTAAACGTTTTTGTTCTCCGTATTTAAGAGTCTCTTATGTTTGTCCCCCCACCCTGTTTTTATATTATTTTTGCTTTCCTTCGTGTTCAACTGCTCTGTGTCTTAAAGTCCTCATATGAGTGAAATCATATTATATGCCTTTTTCTGACTGACTAATTTCGCTCAGCATAATACCGTCTAGTTCCATCCACATAGTTGCAAATGGCAAGATTTCATTCTTTTTGACTGTCGAATAATACTCCATTGTATATGTATACCACATCTTCTTTATCTATTTATCCATCAGTGGATATTTGAGCTCTTTCCATACCTTGGCTATTGTTGATAGTGCTGCTATAAACATTGGGGTGCATGTGCCCCTTCGAAACAGCATACCTGTATCCCTTGGATAAATACTTAGTAGTGCAATTGCTGGGTCATAGGGTAGTTCTATTTTTAGCTTTTTGAGGAACCCCGTACTGTTTTCCAGAGTGGCTGCACCAGTTTGCATTCCCACCAGCAATGCAAAAGAGATCCTCTTTCTCCGCATCCTCACTAACATCTGTTGTTGCCTGAGTTGTTAATGTTAGCCATTCTGACAGGTGTGAGGTGGTATCTCATTGTGGTTTTGATTTGTATTTCCTGATGATGAGTGAAATGGAGCATTTTTTCATGTGTCGGTTGGCCATCTAGATGTCTTTTTTGGAGAAGTGTCTATTCATGTCTTTTGCCCATTTCTTCACTGGATTATTTGTTTTTTGGGTGTTGAGTTGGATAAGCTCTTTATAGATTTTGGATACTAACCCTTTATCTGAGATGTTGTTTGCAAATATCTTCTCCCATTCCATCGGTTGCCTGTTAGTTTTGCTGATTGTTTCCTTCTCTGTGCAGAAGCTTTTTATTTGGATGAGGTCCCAATAGTTCAGTTTTGCTATTGTTTCCCTTGCCTCCAGAGACATGTTGAGTAAGCAGTTGCTGTGCCCAAGGTCAAAGAGGTTTTTGCCTGCTTTCTCCTCAAGGATTTTGATGGCTTCCTGTCTTACATTGAGGTCTTTCATCCATTTTGAGTTTATTTTTGTGTGTGTGTAAGAAAGTGGTCCAGGTTCATTTTTCTGCATGTCGCTGTCCAGTTTTCCCAGCACCACTTGCTCAAGAGACTGTCTTTTTCCATTGGATATTCTTTCCTGCTTTGTCAAAGATTAGTTGGCCATATGTTTGTGGGTCCATTTCTGGGTTCTGTATTCTGTTCCATTGATCTGAGTGTCTGTTTCTGTGCCATGTTGGCTTCATTTTCTTTATGCTGAACCTGAGGAACTTAGTAAATGTGATAAATGCCCAGTTGTGTTTTTTGAAGTTGTGCTTTTCAAAATATCTTGATTCTTCCCCTTGGTAGAAGCACATTTCTGAGAAATGATGATTATATATTTCCTTGTGATAATAAAACCCACACATGTAAATATAGTATGTTATTTCAGTTCTTGCCTTCATGTTCTACCCAACCTATTTTCAATGTCACGTCTTTTTCCCCTCCTTTCCTGCCATATTGTTTACTAGTGAATTTAGAAACAGGCCAACTCAGAAATGGACCTTCTTTTTTCGGAAAGAGAGGCAAAAAATTTCAATAGAATACTGTTGCTCTGAAACCTTCAGAATCTGAGTGCTTCTGTATTCATTATAGTAAAAGTTTATATATATGCATATCAGTGTGTGCACGTAGAACACTTTACATACTAAAAAAAGAAAACAAACAGCTGTGTACATACCACCAAGCTTTATCAAATCTTAGTATTTTACTACATTTGTTATATATATATATATATATTTTCATTATTATAATTTCAGATACAACTTATAGCCCCAAGGACATCTCCTGATTTCACTCAACTTTTAACTCTGATTTTGATGTATGCCATTCCCATGTATGTTACATAAATATATCATAATTCATAATCTATCAGGGTTAGGGTTTTAGTTGCAAGCAGCAGAAACAAACTGGCCAATTTAAGCAAATGCACAAAAACAAAGGAATGCACTAAAGAGCTTAGAAAATCTTTGGAAAGGTGGAAGAATCAGGCTTGCAGGGTCCACTGCCAGGGAAAATGTCCCCAGTCGTGCTGTAGAACTTGTCCAGTTCGGACACCACAGCCACAGCTGGTGGGCTGACTCTGCTGGTGGACCCTGCTGACCCAGAACACTGTCCTGAGAACAATAGCCGGCACAGCCTCTGGGAGCCATGTACAGCTGATGCCCCTTCCTGCCTGGAGGGTCTGGGCAGCCCTTGCAGCTGCATGGAAATCTGGGCCAGGTTCATCGGATTGGTAGAAACTGGGTCATGTGCCTAGGCCCCAGTTTCAGAGGGAACTGAGAAAGCAAAAATCTGGCATTGTGGTCATCTATACTGGAAGTGTGCTCCACTTTGGCAAGTAGAGGAGTTCTCAAAGATAGAAAGTTGGTTCAGAGGCTGGATGGCCAAAACAAATGGCAGTTGTCCACAACAAAAAATTTAAATATCCTCTTGGTTATGGACATTTAGGTAGTTTTCTATTTTTAACTGTTGCAAACTGCTACAGTGAAATTTTTGTACATTTCCTTCTTCTGTACATAAGACTTTCATTTTAATGTAGTTAAACTTATCATCCCTCTCCCTAATTTTTGTGTTTTTTTGTGTGTTTGGTTTAAGAATTTATTTTCCTGCGCCCGGGTGGCTCAGTTGGTTAAGCTCCTGACTTTGGCTTAGGTCATGATCTCACAGTTTGTTTATTGAGTCTGAGCCCCACATCAGGCTCCCTGCTGTCAGCACAGAGCCCGCTTCAGATCGTCTGTCCCCCTCTCTCTGCCCATCCCACACTTACACTCTCTCTCTCTCAAAAATAAATAAACATATAAAAAAAGAATTTATTTTCTATCTCAAGGTGATAAAAACATCCTCCTTATGTTTTCTTCTAAATAGTTTATTATTTGGCTTTTCATATTTAGCTCTTTAATCTGCTTGGAGTTTATGATGGGTAGTAGGAATATAAGATAGGTAAGTAGGTAGATAGATAACCAATTGTCCCACCACCATTGATTGAATAATCCATTCTTTCCTCACTGGTTTGTATTGCTATCTCTATTGTATATCAAATTTCCATATGTGTCTGGGTCTGAACTGGGGCTCTCTATTCTGTTCCATTGATCTAACAAGTCTGGTGCCCATACCACAATATCTTTGTTACTATCACTTCCTAAAAGGCCTTGAAATCTGGTCAGGCAAATCCTTTCACTTTGTTTTTCTTCTTCAAATGTATTAATGCTATTTCTACAGTTAGCTACCTTATACCTCAAAGAACACAATGATTAAAAAAAAAACTTTTAGCACGTATGATTTGCTATACAATATGAGTGTTAAAGAGTAACAAGAGACCTAACGATACCACCTTTGCAAGTGGCTGGACAGTAGCAGAGAGCTCTGAGAGCAGGACAGGGAGTTACCATCAAATAATTCAGGCGTGTTTGGATTTAAAGTTCTGATCTCCATCCTGTAAAGAACAGGCTGCTAGAATTCCCAGACCTAGTAACACCCTCTTGTTTTCACATGATCACTTATTCCTTCATCCCCAGCTATAACAGGTGAACCTATAACAGGTGAACACAGAGCATACAAACATCAGAGGCTCCGAAGAGGCATTCTGAGCATCCCTGAGTAATTCTAATGTGTCAGCTAGTGTGCCTACCAATCAAGCTGCTTGCTGGCCTGGAGACTTGGTCTGCTCATATTCCTAATATTCATGGGGCAGGACACCACCCCACCATTATTGGACTTGATTATGAATGTGAGGCCTTGGGGTTCTGAGTACTGGCCACTGAAAACCCACTAGGCAGGGAGGGGTAAACACACACACACACACACACACACACACACACACGCACACGCACACGCGTCAAGGTTTTAGCACTCTCTACCACCCCATAACTCCCCAATGTGAGGCAGTTAACATAAACCAGGCTGTCAGTGAGAGATATATACTATCTTATTTTATGCTTAAGAAATTCAGATTGGCTCTCTATACCTGTTGATATATTGAGAGTCTTAGTAATTTCCTTTACTTTTTGACAAGCTTATTTCTATTTTAGCTAGCCCACAGACCCAATTCTTAGAGGACTGAACTGATTTCTTTCTAGCACATGGTTTCTGGGCCTTCCTCGTGGTAACTTTGTCTTTCCATTCCCTTCCAATAAGTCGGCACTTTCTATCATGATGCACATTTGAAGTTATAATCGCCAATGCAACCATCAGATAGTAATTTATTGAATAAAGCTGAAAAGAGCAGTAAACAGATTAAAAAAAATACATCCATTTAAATTTTTTAAATGTGTGTATTTATAAACTTTAGTAACTGTTAAGGTTTCACATGCAGAGTTTAATGCACAGGAAAATGCTGGTAGTATAGTAATGTTTGGATGTCCCGAAATGCTGAAAGAAATGAAAAAATACACAAACGCATTAAGGTATAGCTATAGGTCAATTAACGAACCTATAAAGTCCCCATAGAGTCACATTCTAGCTCTAATTTCTCCTGTTAAGCACAAGCAAGTTGCTACATCCTTTACAGTGTGGTTCACAGTCATTACTGATGGGGTTGAACTACAGGAATAAGTTTACATATCCCTTTGTCTACAGGACCATCCATCTTATCAGGAAAGTATGCAATGTGCTTCAAAGAGTAAGAACCGAATTTTAAAGTTTATTTATTAATTATGAGCAAGAAAGACAGAACACATGAGTGGGGGGTGGGGGGAGACAGAGAGAGAGAATCCCAAGCAGGCTCCACACTGTCAGGACAAAGCCCAAAGCAGGGCTTGATCTCAGGAACCCTGAGATCATGACCTGAGCTGAAGTCAAGCACTGGTTGCTTAACCAACTGAGCCACCCAGGTGGCCCTTAGGTGTTTATTTTTGAGAGAGTGAGCAGACAAAGGAGGGGCAGAGAAGGAGGGACACAGAGGATCCAATCTCCCTGCTAACAGCAGAGTCTGATGTGGGGCTCAAACTCATGAACCGTGAGATCATGACCTGAGCCAAAGTCAGACACTTAACCAACTGAGCCACCCAGGCGCTCTAAGAACAAAATTTTAAATATGAGTGGAGTAGTACCTGTGCAACATAGTGCAGTATTTTGCATAGAATGCTGCTAAAGCTAAAGCAGTCTATAAATTAAAATGGAATTCAACTCCAGAACTTACTTTGAGCACTGTCTGCATAAGTGCTGTTTGACAAAAGAGATGAAATCGGCTACAGCGTGAGGCAGCATATAAGCAGTGTCCCACTGTAGGTTTACCTACTGTAGCAGTCTGTATGAATGACAGTTTATAAGTGCGCTAATATTAATGTGTCCTTTCCCTAACTTTTTATGCTTTGTCTCTAATTTTGCAGAAAATGTATATTTTATTTATTTTTTAAAGATATTTTAAAAGTTTATTTTTGAGAGAGAGAGCAGGGGAGGGGCAGAGAGAGAGGGAGACAGAATCCCAAGCAGACTCCGTGCTGTCAGTGCAGAGTCTGATGTGGGGCTTGAACTCAGGGAACTGTGAGATCATGACCTGAGCTGAAATCAAGAGTTAGACGCTTAACCGACTGAGCCACCCAAGGCTACGTTTTAAATCATGACATTTGTGGTGGACATCAGTGAACAATTTTTTTTTTAGTTGAATACCAGGAGTCATTTTCATCTTCAACCTTCCTAATAACACCCCAAGTTTATTTAATATCTGCCTGTCCCTTTTGTAGCCCAGCTGCCTCTGGACCAGCTGACCCCATGCTAAGCTCCAAGGATGGGCCCTGGATGGTTTAAGGCAGTGAGACTTTTTTCATTTATCCAGCCACGGCCATTGGGGAGAAGGTCAGAAACATGTGACACCAGACATAGTTTATCCCAGGCCTTTTGTTTGGAGTGCTGGGAACAAAGTCCCCCTCTCTTCCATGGTGGTTGTTCTGAGTAGATATGAAGCCTGAAACTGTTGGAGCATCTTTTTCCTGCTCACAGACTAAGCTGATGCATAAATGAGGGAAAGGGGGATGGAGTGGCCCAATGCCTCCCTTGTAGCTCTACCTCTCGATTTACAAATGTGTAATAAGTGTCCTTGTTTGAGTTGGATTCTCTGTTACTTGCCCCCCAAAGAAAGCATTCTAATTAACATAACACGTAATGTAATAGGCCTTAGAGGTTTTTACAGTCATTATAGTAAGGTTTTAGCAAAGTTGAAGTAAACCTGAGTGTGTTCAATACACTATATCTTAACTGAATGTCTTCGAATTCTTTTTTTCAATTATTTATTCCATCGTTACTCATCCTGAGGATTCTAAACGTACCTGTTCTTAAGTACTTTATAGATTTGCTCTATTATTTTAATTTTGTCTAGATTGAATCCATCTTTTGACTATTGATTTTTGGATTGTCTTTGTTAGAATTAGCTTTCTTTAAAAATTTTTTTTTTTTTTAATTTTAGAGAAAGAGAGAGAGAGAGAGAGAGAGAGAGAGAGAGAGAATCCCAAACAGGTTTCATGCTCAGTGCAGAGCCTAACAGGGGGCTTGGTCCTATGTTCCCGGATCCATGACCTGAGCTGAAATCAAGAATCAGATGCCCAACTGCCTGAACCCCACAGGCGTCCCAGAATTAGCTTTTTTGATATGTTTTGGAATTTTAGATTCTAGGCTCATCTTGAGTGGAACGTTTTTCCTCTCTCTTTCTGTGATGTGTGTGTATCTGTGTATTGAGTGTGTGTTGAGTATGTGTATTCTTCTCTTTAAGTCTTTCACAATCTTGTGAAGTAGGTATTATTACCTCCATTCTACGGATAGAAAAACAGAGGCTTAGAGAGGTATGTGATTACCAAAGTCTCATAGCTTGTACAGTCTGCTAATGTGTTATCAGGACATTATGCTGTATTCCCTCTGCCAAGTGTCAGCCTGTCCTCCATGCACAGGGTTTGGCTGGAAATTGAATTGGAGCATGGAAACCATATGTAGAAGTGACGGACATAATAACATGGATTTTCTCATGCACAGTGCTTAAGCCTTTAGGCTTTTTTATTTCAGGATTTAGAGTTCAACGACAGATTTAAAAGTTTCCATTAAGTTTTTACAGAAATAAATGGGGTCTTTATTAAATTAATATTAATCTCTTCAGATGTCATTGCAACATATAACTGAGCCATAAAAATAATTCTACATTTAAATGTGAAATGATTATGTTTTGACTTTTCACAGCAAATTTGAAAGTCTAAATAAACATTTTAGACCTACCTCACATAGTGTCTGCTTGCTGCATCACTGCAGATTTTAAAGCATTTACTTAATTTTGCTATTTATACCCAGTTCTGGCATGGGGTCAAAACCCTCTGTGATCTAGCCCCAATCCTGCTTATCCTATCTTCCACACCTGAAGCACGAGCAAAACCAAAGTGCTCAGCATTCCTCTGATTTGCCTGCACTGTCCTCTCTACATGCCTTTGGTCAAATTTCTGCTCTCCTGCTCGCTAGCTGTGTCTTTGAGGGGTGGAGATGGCGGCATGGGATTAATTATAATTTTACCCCTTAGGTGTGTCATGAGAGTTAAATCTGGCAAGTACAGTGTTTTGCATGGTACTTACTGTATAGTGAGTGCTCAGTAAATGCTAACCATTCCTGACATTATCAGTACCATCACTGTCCTTATAACATGTCTCTCCCCCTAGAGTACCATCTCTCCCTACTTGCATATCCAAATTCTCCCCATCACTCCAGACCCTATTCAAAGTCTCCTGGAGAAAGTCCTTTAAAAAAAATCTCTCCCTCCACAAAACTCCAGCATTCTATCTCTACTGCTCTGGTAGCACTTTCTTCCTTAGTTTCCATTGATTAGTGGTACAAATTAATACTTTGAAGTTTTTGGAGGACAAGGACCAAGTCTTTGTATTGCTGATTGCCCACATGCCTATAGGTGGCAGATGACAGTGTTTGGTAGAATGAATTCATTACGTGCCCAGGTGTCAGGCAGCACGGCTTGCTTAGTGGCACTCGTGAAGTCTGCTAACAATGCTGCAAATACAAGAAATGTCCCCCTCATGGTATTTGCCACTTTTCTTTATTTTTTTTAAAAATAGTGTTTATTTTTGAGGGGGTGGAGGGGCAGAGAGAGAGAGAGAGAGGGAGACACAGAATCTGAAGCAGGCTGTAGTCCAACGCGGGGCTTGAACCCATGAACTGTGAGATCATGACATGAGCCAAAGTCAGACACCCAACCAGTTGAGCCACCTACGTGCCCCATTGCCACTTTTCTTTAAATTTATTGTTTTCAATAATGTTACTGAAGCAATATTAGGATTGGGAACCCTAGGGATTTTCAGCTCCTGGCCATCTTGGCAGATTATCAGCCCAGCTGGCCTGCAGTTCACTCGGTGATAGGGGAGGCAGCTTCTCCTGTGGCTTCCAAAGGCTGCCACCCAGTGTAGATTCCAGTATAGAGACCAGCCCACTCCTCCAACAAGCCCTCCCCTCTCCCCTGCCACCTGGACCTGGATGGAGGTGATGGCTGGGCCTTTTCCACCTGAGGTGAGAAGCATCCCTATTTGGCAGCTAGTCCCAGAGATACAGATGCAAAGAGAACCTGGCTTTTTATGTTGATGAAGAAAACAAGGGCACATGTCTCTCAGGAGAACTGCATGAGACAGCAAGGGAAGCAGTAACTCCTGGCCCTCATTTACCATCACCACACAGAGAGTCAAGAGTTTTCAACCCAAATATAGGGTCAGGTTTTAAACATGTACTCACCAAAGAGGTGAAAACAAACTGAGTCTTGATTCCTGATAGATTCAAATTCCTCTACTAAGCGGGCAGCCTCTAGGGAAGCAGGGTGGAGAAAACTCAAATGCTTGAATCTAGACATATAAACGTGTCCCACGTTTAGGAAAAACGTTTCACTGATAGCATGTAAGTGGCAACAGCTTAACCCACCCTGCTTAGAAAGAACTCTTGTGTGAAGCAATTTAACAGGTCTTGCTCAGCATTTGAAGGTGGACTGAATGAGACATCCATCTGAAGCTCTTTCAAACATAACCTGGACTATGAGTTAAGACAAATGAGGCTGGTACCTGAGGTACTGATTGCTGACTGGGGTCTTCCGGATGCAATAGAGAGGCGAAGGCTGAAAGATACCTTTCAGTTTTAGGAAGGTATTTTGGTATTGAAGATACTCCTTATTCTCATCTTTTTCCTTTGTACTTTGTTTCAGAGGAAATTTTGCTGATGGGACTTTTTGTTTCTTGATCACTTTTTGTGGCGACTTGGGTATTTTGCAAATGTACAGGGATTCAATTCCTGAAATGTAAACAGAATATACATCACTGAAAACCTTTAGTGGACCAGGGTATGTGTAGGCTGAGCTGTATGGGTTAAACTGGCTTCAATAATCTGGATGGTCCTTCATCCGTTTACAGAAGGGCCTTTCTGTTGTTTCTCTTATTTTAAATGTACTTCTTGGTTGCCCAGGGGATACATAGCATCTATGTAATCAGAAAAATGTCTAGGTTATCAACAAATCTAATCCATGGGAGTTTGATGGTCTGTGCTTATCTTGTGCCAGATAACGTGCCAAACACTTTAAATGCACCATCCGACTGAAATAAGTTCCCTCTTGAGGTGAGTACTCTTATTTTCATGATATCACAGATAAGTCCATGTACACTCAGCTAGAAAAAGCCAGAACCAGGCGTTGAACAGATCTGTTTAATTTTGAAGACTGTGCTTTGACCATGCAATAGACCAGTGCGTCCTAGACTTTTTTTTTAAAGTCACACAGAAAATTGTAAACTGTTGACCCCTATACATGTAGATTCTTATCACAGGAAATATGATATAAAAGAGAAAATACAATGTATTGGTATGGCACGTTGTGGTAAACATGGCATGGCAGGTGGAATCAACTACCCAGGGGGCTCAATCACCCCAGCCCAGCCACTGCCTTAAGGGCTAAGGATATCCACTTCTTAGTACCTGTGTAAAACATTTGTGGCAAATCCTTTGGGAAACTCTACTATATATAATAATGACTAGCAAATTATTTCCTCAAATGGAGAAGCTTACTTTTTGGATGTAGCTTACATTCAATCCTCATTATTCACAGATTCTGTGCTTATGAATTTGCCTACTTGCTAAAGTTTATTTGTAACCCTAAATCAATATCTGCGGCACTTTCACAGTCACTTGTTGATGTATACAGCTAAGCAAAACTTAAGTTGTATCTTGCATTTTCCCAGTTGAGCTTGAACAAGGTGATGCTCTGCCTTCTTGCTTCCACTCTCACGCTGTAAGCAAGTGTCTTTTACGTGGTCTATTCAGTGCCAATGTTCTTGCATTTTTGTGCTTTTTGTTGGTGATTTTGCTATTTAAAATGGACTGCAGGTGTAGTCATCATTCCAAAGTGCAAGACAGCATTCCAGTGGCAAGAAGGCTATGATGGGCCTTATAGAGAATATACATGTGGTAAATAAGCTTAGCTCAGGCATGAGTTATAGTGCTATTGGCCATGAGTTCAATGTTAATATATCAAGAAAATATATTAAATAAGGTGTCTTCAGACAGACACGCATAAAATAAGGTTACATAATGATAGGCTGACAAAAATACTGTAACCAGAGGCTCAAAGGAACCTCATCCTGTGTTTATCCTAGGAGCAATGGTTCAAGATTGGCTAATTCAGTGTTTGTACAGATTTTATAGAACCCAACTACTGTGAATAACGAGAATTGGCTGTGACCTGACTCTGTAATCAAACACCAGCTATGAGTTGACATTACAACAGTACATTCTAATGGAGTACACAGGCTTCTTCTCAACACAACAAATGAACAGAAGACACTAGCAAGGACTGAGGCTTTGGTGGGGAGACTGAACTATGGTGGTTGATGAGTAAGAGTGTTTTCTGATCCAAAATATGAATATGAAAGCACCTTCCCTTGTGAAAATACAGAAGTGATCAAATAGATGATCTTCTCTAAAAAGAAAAAGGAAATAAAATTAAGGTCAGCTCCTTTGATTTTCTTGCTATGGCTAATCACCTGGACCCGAGATAAGAATCTATATGTATAGTGCTTTACAGTTTACAAACTTACTACTTTGGGAACCATGGAAGGAAGAGGCATTCAAATGTTGATCCTCTGGAAGTCTGAATGATGGGAACAGGTTATATGGAGCAATTCAGTGGATTCCATAACTGACCTAAAGCAAATCTGTAGTAATCCAGCCAGTGAAGTAGGATGTGCTTGACCTTTTTCTGCAGTCTTCTTAATTTAATAACTGTTGTGATGTCAGACATAGGGCTTATGTCCATTACGGGATCAAACGTAGCTATTTTCATTGTGTCTGTTAAACTCGAAGGCTTCAAAACAGGAAATTACATATATAGTATAATTCATATAGACACTTACTATATGGTTATAAAACATTAATTCATTCATTTGTTCATTTATTTATTCATCATTCAGTAGCTTGTCCAAAAAATGTTTATCAAGTAACATTTACAATCAGGCACTGTGCCAGAAACTGGGATTACAGATACATATAAGTCATGTTCCCTTGTTAGTATACTTCATGCCACAGAATTATGCACTTAAAATGGTTAAAATTTTATGGTTTAAGTTTTATGTAATGTATATTTTATCACACCAAAAAAATGGGTAAGAAAAAGCCATACTCCCTATCCTCAAGGAGGTCACAGTCTGTGGAAGAAGTAGATGGGTAAATGATTGCAATTAAAAAAATAGAAATATCATATGATCCAATAATTCCACCATGGGGTATTTACCCAAAGAAATAGAAACACTAATTCAAAAAGATATATGTACCCCTATGTTTATTACAGCATTATTTACAATAGCCAACATATGTAAGCAACCTAAGTGTCCATCAATAGATGGATGGATAAAGAAGATGTGATAATATTCACGATGGAATATTATGAAGCCATAAAAAAGGATGAGATCTTGCCATTTGCAACAAAATGAATGGACCTAGAGAATATTATGCTAAGTGAAATAAGTCAGACAGAGAAAGACAAATACCATATGATTTGCTTATATATGCAATCTAAAGACAGGGGCGCCTGGGTGGCTCAGTCGGTTAAGTGTCCGACTTTGGCTCAGGTCATGATCTCACAGTTTGTGAGTTCGAGCCCCGCGTCAGGCTCTGTGCTGACAGCTTGGAGCCTGTAGCCTGCTTCGAATTCTGTGTCTCCATCTCTGTCTGCCCCTCTTCTGCTCATACTCTCTCTTTGTCTCTCAAATAAATAAATTTTACAAAAATTAAAAAAAAAGAAATCTAAAAACAAAGCAAATGAATAAACAAACAAAAAGTAGAATCAGACCTATGGATACAGAGAACAAACTGAAGACTGCCAGAGAGAAGGGGGTGGGGGAGGAGCAAAGTGGGTAAAGGGGAGTGGGAGATACAGGTTTTCAGTTATGGAATGAGTCAATCACAGGAACAAATGGCACAGCATAAGGAATATAGTCAATGATATTGTTACAGGGTTGTATGGTAACAGATGGTAGCTACACTTGTGGTGAGCATAGCACAAGGTATAGAGAAGTTGAATCACTATGTTGTACCTCTGAAAATAATGTAACATTGTGTGTCAGCTATATTAAAATGAAAACAAAACAATTACATATAGCACAAGGGCATGGTTAGAAGCACAGAAAGTTGCAAAAGCTTAAGTAGGAAATTTAACATTTGTAACGTTGAGTTTCTAATTAGCAGAAGAAAGTTTCAAAGAAGTACATCATGAGGCTATTAGACTTTAAAATATATAGTTATAGTGAGAAGTATAGTGATCTTTTCACAATAATTGGGTATATAGTTACTTAGGTTTGGATGAGCTTATGTGACTAGGAAAATTGTTGATAACTCAGTTATATATATATTAATTAAGTATACATAATTATACGGACATTTTCATATTTACATATAAAATATGTACATAATTGTATACCTAACTCATTATCCAGTTGTCATTTGCTTAATTTTAGTGTGTTATGACAGAGCCTGATAAAGATATGAAACATAAGCAGAACCTAGGAAGAATTTATTTTTTTAAATGTTTATTTTTGAGGGAGACAGAGAAACAGAGCATGAGAGGGGAAGAGCAGAGAGGGAGGGAGATACAGCATCTGAAACAGGCTCCAGGCTCTGAACTGTCTGCACAGAGCCTGACATGGGGCTTGAACCCACAAACCATGAGATCATGATTTGAGCCGAAGTCGGACGCTTGACTGATTGAGTACCGCAGGTGCCCTTTACCCAGGAAGAATTTGAAGAAAGTACAGAATTCAATGACATGAAGAATTTAATGAAGTGGGTAGCAAGAGTTTTAAGAAATTTGGTCTACAGAAATCAGATAATAAAGTTGAGATTTTAATTTGAACCTGGGAAAAATCAACCCTATCTGAAGGGCTCAGGCTTGAACTCCCTTGTTATAATGACTCTAAAAAGGACTGAGAGAATCCACCTGAGATGTTGATAAAAATTACCTGAAAACATATGTCTTAGGTCCTGAGTATCAGTCTCAAAAATTTGGTGGATTAAATAATCCCTAGAAAAGTTTAGAATTCAAATAGAGAGATAAAGTAATCTGACAATGTTAAAACTTTAATGTGTATAAGTGGATTTTGAATCATTGGGATAATATTGTGTATTTGTTACATTTGAAATATTAAAGAAATTTTGGTAAATTAGAGAATCTAAGGTGACTCTTGAGCTTTCAATTTAAATTGAGTCAACTGGGGCGCCTGGGTGGCGCAGTCGGTTAAGCGTCCGACTTCAGCCAGGTCACGATCTCGCGGTCTGTGAGTTCGAGCCCCGCGTCGGGCTCTGGGCTGATGGCTCAGAGCCTGGAGCCTGTTTCCGATTCTGTGTCTCCCTCTCTCTCTGCCCCTCCCCCGTTCATGCTCTGTCTCTCTCTGTCCCAAAAATAAATAAACGTTGAAAAAAAATTAAAAAAAAAACTTTAAAAAAAAAAAAAAAAAAAAAAATTTAAATTGAGTCAACTGATTTTAGACTTTATTAAGTTTCAAAGTTGAAGATAATTTGACTAAGTTCAAAAATATAATTAGGATATTTAAGAGAACTTGAGATTCCCCCCAATTTAATTTGCTTTACAAAAATTAATAACTTGAGAATATTTTGCTTAGTGTTATAAATATGCATTTGAGGTACTTAAAGGGAAGCAAGATATATTAAAAATATAAACACTTTAGGGGCGCCTGGGTGGCTCAGTCGGTTAAGCGGCCGACTTCGGCTCAGGTCATGATCTCACGGTCCGTGGGTTCGAGCCCCGCGTCGGGCTCCGTGCTGACAGCTCAGAGCCCGGAGCCTGTTTCGGATTCTGTGTCTCCCTCTCTCTGCCCCTCCCCTGTTCATACTCTGTCTCTCTCTGTCTCAAAAATAAATAAACGTTAAAAAAAAAATTAAAAAAAAAATATAAACACTTTAAAATATACGAGATTTTGGGGCACCAGGGTGGCTCAGTTGGTTAAGCGTCTAACTTCCGCTCAGGTCGTGATCTCACGACTCATGAGTTTGGGCCCCGCATCGGGCTCTGTGCCCACAGCTCAGAGCCTGGAGCCTGCTTCAGATTCTGTGTCTCCCTCTCTCTCGCTGCCCCTCCCCTGCTTATGCTCTGTCCCTCTCTGTCTCTCAAAAATAAACATTAAAAAAATTTTAATATATGAGATTGTTTTTCATTAAGTTGTATGTGAGTCTAATTTGGAACTATAGTCAGTTCAATTTGAGTTAATCAAACATTAATTAAGAAGAGGTAAAGACAATTGTTATTTTATTTATTTATTTATTTATTTATTTATTTATTTATTTTTGCTGGCGACAATTTTATTGTGTTTACAGGTTGAGGGGCAGGAGGCCTCTCCCACCTCCTCCTCTCTGGCCCTGAAGCACTGGCCCAGTCTCGGGGTCTTCTTCGTGCACCCAAATGGAAGGGGAACAGGAGGGGCCCCAGGCCTGCAGGTCTCTCTGGGAACATGGACAATTGTTATTTTAGTAGAGTTTATAGATAAAATAATTAGATTTTTAATAGCCTTAAACCTTAATGCAAACTGGGTTTTTATATAGGTCACTTTAATAAAATGAATATTAATTTCAAAACCAAGTGATTGCATTTTTCTACTCACAAAAATCTCTTAGACATCAAAACCTTTCACCCTGGTTCCTCGCTTTTGAAAACTTCTCCCTATCACATGTTTACTGAATTGGTTAATCACAAGCAAAGCAAATTTCTTTAGAGGTTTTCTTTTAATAGAATAAAATTGACAAAATTCCCCAAGAGTTGCTAAAAACCAGAATTTGCTAACAAGGGAAGATGATAAATGGAATTGATGAAATGAGATAATTCACAGACATGACCAACATCTGTGAGAAATACATTTTTGAAAATGTAAAAGCAGAAGGAGAAAGAAGCATTTTTTTCAAATGATTAGTAAATGTGTTACCAAAGAGGTAACACATGAACCTAAAAGTTCTAAAACATCCTGTCTCTCTCACAAGAACATAGACTCCGGAGGAATTATTTCTTTGAGTTTGTATAACAGACTGAGACAGAAGAACAAATAGGTGATAAAAATGAATAAAATAACATGAAAAAAAGTAAACCCTGCATTTCCCCTTTCTGTACCATTTCAAAGAATAAGGGCTCATAATTGGATGATTTGGCAACATATTCCAGTCCTCTCAAATTCATGTTGCTTGCTGTATCCATTTGATGTTCAAAGTGAGACTCTTCTGCAGATCTCTTCTTCTACTTGACCCTATGCTGAACCTTCCTCTTTTTTGACATTTTTTTTGTTTTATCAACTTTTTTAAGGTATAATTTAAATATAATAAACAGCACCCATTAAAGTGTATTATTTGGTGAGTATTGACAAATGTGAACACCACCATAATCAAAATCTAGAGCATTTCCAACACCCCCCAAATTTCTCTCCTTCCCCTTTGTAAGCAATCCCCCCCCGACCCAGAGGGTCTTAGAGTTTCACATGACTGGAGTCATATAGTATACAGTCTTTCATTTCTGGATTCTTTTTGCTCAGCATACTTTTTCTAAGATTCATCTGTTTTTGTGTATCAGTGGCTCATTCCTTTTTATTAGTGATATTCCATTGTATATATATATCATTCATCAGCTGATGGATGTTTGGGTTGTTTCCAGTTTTTTAAAATTATGAATATAGATGCTACATTCATGTAGAAGTCTTTATGTGAAAATGGATGGCTGGCCTTGAGTAAATAAATACCTAGGAATGGAATTGCTGGGTCACCCAGTAGGTATAATTTTATAGAATGCTAAAAATTTTCCATATTGGCTATACCATTTTACATTTCCTCCAGCAATGTATGAAAGTCCTGTTGTTTCACGTCCTTGGTAACACATGGTATTATCAATCTTTCATTTATAGCCATTCTAAAAGGCATTAGGTGGTAACTCATTATGGTTATAATTTGCATTTCCTTGATGACTGGAGATGTTGCATATATTTCTATGTGCTTTTTGGTCAACTGTATCTTAGTTTTCAAAATATCTTTTCAAATCTATTGCACATTTTTTATTGGGCTGTCTTATTATTTTATGATTGAGTTGTAGGAGTTCTTCATATACTCTGGGTGTTGGTCCTTTGTAATATATGTATATTATAAATATTTTCTGCCTTTATGTGGCTTGTCTTTTCATCTTCTTTCTGGTATCACTCAAAGATTTTAATTCTGACAAAGTCAAATTGTTCCCTGAAGCTTTTTAGGAAATGAAGTATATAGCTGCTTTGGGTCAAGTACGAAGAAGCTTCATAGTTCCATAAAGTGATTTAAATTGGCTGAAGCCTGACTTTTTATTAAATTCACTCTAAATTTTTACTTTTGATCTTCCTGTGCACGGAAATGTCATGTTTTACAGGGTATGTGTGTATTTTAGAAATAAAATTTAGAGAATAAAGTATAAAGAATAGTAAAAGGAACAGTCATCTACCCACTGCCCAGCTAAATAAACAGAACATTATCAATGCAATTAAACTTTAGCTCTCTGTGAACTCCTCCCCATTTGTATTTCCCTCTTCCCCACAAGGGAAAGTATTTGTACTATTTTGATTTTGGTGTTTTTATTCTGTTGCTTTTCATATAATTTCATTTCACATGTACAGATTATTAAATAATAAGACAATGTCCCTTACTTTCTTGTGAATTTGATAATGCATTAAAATTTTTATTAGTTATAATGTATTCAGTTATAGGTGTTTTGCAGTAAAAAGGCTTCTCAGAATATCTCTTCTGCTATACAGCCAGATTTTTTAAAAATTGCTTTATTGAGATATAACTCACATATCAGTCCATGTATCCAATTAGGGTATAGAATTCAATGGTTTTTAGTATATTCACAGAGTTGCACAGAGTTGTGCAATCATTTTCACAATCTAACCTTAGAGTATTTTTGTATTCCCCCCCCCCCACTCCAAAAATATTGTACCAATTAAGAGTCTATTTCTCCCTGGCCCTCCAGCCTTAGGCAACCTCTAACCTCCCCTCTGCCTCCAAAGATTTGCCTGTTTTGTATATTTCATATAAATAGAATCATACAATCTGTCATCCTTTGTGACCTGCTTTTTTCACTTAGGATAATGTTTTCAAGATTCATCCATGTGGTAGCATGTATCAGTACTTCATTCTCTTTTATGGCTGAATACTATTCCATTATTTGAATATAATACATTTTCTTTATCCATTCATAAATTGATGAAAAATGCTGTTAAGTACAAGTTTCTATGTGGACATGTTTTTATTTCTTTATGGAGGAGTAGAATTGGTGAGTCATACGGTAACTCCATATTCAACTTTTTGAATAACTGCCAGGCTGTTTTCCAAAGTCGCTGTACCATTCCTCACCAGCAGTGAGGAATGAGAGTTCCAATTTCTCCATATGCTTACCAACAATTGTTATTGTCTTTTTAATTTTAGCTATCCTAATATGTGTGAAGTGGTATTTCATTGTGGTTTTCATGTGCATTTTCCTGATGGCTAATTTTGTTGAATGTCTTTTCATGGGCTAATTTGCCATTTATATATCTTCTTTGGACACTTGTCTATTCAGATCTTTTCCTCATTAAAAAATGTATTATTTTCCTTTTTATTATTGAGTTGTAAGATTTCTTTATATATTCTGGACACAAGTTCCTTATCAGACATATGACTTACAATATTTTCTTCCATTTCGTGAGGGTTTTTTTCACTTTCTTGATGGTATTGTTTGTAGCACAAATGTTTTAAATTTTTATCAAGTCCAATTGATCTATTTTTTTCTTTTTTCACTTGTGCTTTGGTGTGGTATCTAAGAAACCACTGTCTAATCCAAGATCAGGCATATTTACACTTGTGTTTTCTTCTCAGAGTTTTAGCTCCAACATTTAGGTCTATATTTTAAGGACGAGATCCAATTCCATTCTTTTGCACATGGATATCCAGTTTTCCCAGAATCATTTGTTGAAAAGACTATCTGTTATTTAATTTTCTTGGAAGCTCAGCCAATTTTTTTATTAAGTGAAGACCTTATCTCCATCTCCTCAGATTTCCATAGAAGAAGGGTCCTTCATCTCTTCTCTTCAAGATGTCTTATGAGGATGGGCATGTCTGTTTTCTTCTTCCATCCTTTCATTGCTCTTTACAAGGAAAGACAGAATTCAGCTAATGGAAGAGCAGACAATAGTTACTTAACTGACCATATTTTCTAAAGTGGCACCTTTTCAACAGTTTGTTTATTTTTTATTTTTTAATGTTTTTTTTTTAATTTATTTTTGAGACAGAGAGAGACAAAGCATGAACGGGGAAGGGGCAGAGAGAGAGGGAGACACAGAATCCGAAGCAGGCTCCAGGCTCTGAGCTGTCAGCACAGAGCCCGATGCGGAGCTCGAACTCACAGACTGTGAGATCGTGACCTGAAATGAAGTCGGACGCTTAACCAACTGAGCCACCCAGGCACCCCAACAGTTTTAAAGATAATATGTTGTTCAGGCAATTCCTGTGACTAAAATGAAAAAGACTTTGTTGAAGCAGTGCGACAGAAAGACTCTGAAACAAATAGGGAAGACATCAGAAGGTGGTGCCTTTTTGCTATGTGCCTTTCTCACAGCCAGGGAGGGCAGGTGAAATTCTGCCACACCAGACCACCTTTCCCCATTGGCTACATTGATTGCTCTCATTGACCACTTCTTATATAGTTTTCCTTGTATATCCAATCCTTGTGTGATAAGACTACCAACAGGCATGTCTCTCCCCTGTTCAAGTTTTCCAGCTTGCACTTTGATGGGTAAGGTAACTGGTTTTCTTCAATTTAGGGAGTCTCAGGCCCAAACTACCTACAATCCAGCTTCTCCAATATAGCTCTACTAGTGAAGCCTGTTCTTTCAGCAATTAATACCTTGATTTAGGTGAAGGTGATTAAGAGCCACAGACTTCCAGTTTTAAATAAATAAGTCACAGGGATGAAAAGTACAACATAGGAAATATAGACAATAATACTGTATTGTATGGTGATAGATAGTAGCTACACTTACAGTGAGCATTTCATAATGTATATAATTGTCAAATCACTATGTCATACACCTAAAACTAATATAATATTGTATGTCAACTATACTTCAATTAAAAAAAATTTCAAGTGGGGCGCCTGGGTGGCTCAGTTGGTCAAGCGTACAACTTTGGCTCAGGTCATGATCTCACGGCACATGAGTTTGAGCCCCACGTTGGGCTCTGTGCTGACAGCTCAGAGCCTGGAGCCTGCTTCGGATTCTGTGTCTCCCTCTCTCTCTCTCTCTCTACTCCTCCCGGCCTTATGCTCTGTCTCTGTCTCTCAAAAATAAATAAACATTAAAAATTTTTTTAAATAATAAATGCCTTTATTTCTATTTGGCTCCTTATCTCTGCCTACAATGAGATTAAAAAAGGGAGATGAGGGAGCAATAGGCATTTCTGGATTATCAATATTTTTGTTTCATTCAGTTATACATTCTTTGGATAGGTTATGTATCACACATTTCTATTTCATTTTTTAAATGTTTTATTTATTTATTTAGATTTGCTTGAGAGAGAGAGAGTTGGGGGTGGGGTGCAGAGAGAGAGAGAGGAGGAGAGAGAATCCTTAGCAGGCTCAGGCTGTCAGCACAGAGCTGGATGTGGGGCTTGATCTCATGTGAGATCATGACCTGAGCCGAAGTCAGACGCTAAACCAATTGAGCCACCCAGGTGCCCCTATTTATTTATATTTGAGAGAGAGAGAGAGAGCACGTGCATGTGCTTATGCACATGCATGAGTAAAAGAGGGAGAGGGAGAGAGGGGGGGGAAGAGAGAGAGAGAGAATGAATCCCAAATAGGCTCTGTGCAGAGTTCGAACTCACCACCTGTGAGATCATGACCTGAGCAGAAATCAAGTCAGGTGCTTAACTGACTGAGCCACCCAGGCACCCCTCTATTTCATTTTTTACTGGAATTTTTCAGTTGAGTTGGATTCATATCATTCATTCTATCTTAAATACATTTTCCCAATTCATTTTTTTTTAATCTTCAAGATTAGTTTAATTTGCAAACTTACTGGGCAGAGTGAGGAACCTGTGAAGGGTAAAGAAGTTGAAAGCAGCTTGCCTTTCATGTCAGGCCACAAAGAAAGCAGGTTGCAAGAAATGTTTGATGGAAACAAATAATTCCCAAAAGTGTCAGACATCTGTCTATGAATTATGTGCACAGCTTCAAAAGTAGGAAACTCAACAGTACACTTGTTAACAATTGTTGGTGTTTTGGTATGCTAGAGTTAGCTTATCAACCATTCATGTGAAAACTCAAGTTATTGGGAAGAAATTAAACAACAAAAATAAATCTTTGAAAGGTCATACCTTAACATTCTTCTCTGGAAATACTATTCAAAGAGCATATGAAACATCTAAAAAACAAAAGAACTCATCTTTCAGGAAGATTTGAAAAAGGACTAAGTTGTCACAGTTGAAAAGATGATTCATTATTCTTGCTTGCACGACCTTGAACATTTATTTTGGAGGGAGGGGATATCTGGGAAAATTGCTGATTGTAGGAGTTATTTAGAGAAGTTACAAAAAGGGACTCTGTTGATTATTTTGTGCTATTTGTGAATGCGAGAGATAAATATATCAGTTCTCTATTAAGAAAGTAACACAAGAAGCCGTTCCATGCCTTGAGAAGAAGGTGTCCTCATTCTAAGTCTTTGGAAAGTGTAGGTTTCATGAAAGAAATGAATATAAATTATGGTGTCAAACCTTCAGAACTGCAATAACAATTTTTTTTCGATTGATTTTCCTTGGTAATATTACTCATAATGTTTCATCTTTGTGGGAACTTCACACATTTCAAAAATATTTTTTTCTTATTTCAAAAGTAATGTACTCAACCCCCCCAAATTAGGCATACATCCTTCTAGTCTTTTAAAATACATAATAAGAGGGGCACCTGGGTGGCTCAGTCGGTTGGGCGTCAGACTTTGGCTCAGGTCATGGTCTTGTGGTTCATGGGTTTGAGCCCCACATCAGGCACCGTGCTGACAGCTCAGAGCCTGGAGCCTGTTTCAGATTCTGTGTCTCCCTCTCTCTCTGCCCCTCCCCTGTTCACACTCTGTCTCTGTCTCAAAAATAAATAAACATTAAAAGAATTAAAAATAAATAAATAAAATGCATAATAAGAATATATTTTTCTTTTTAAAAAAAGAATATATTTTTCTTTGTGTTGTCTGGTTCCACTTTTGATCATACTATTTCATCATTTAATTCCCTCCCCCCACACACTTAACAATATTCTATGATATCAAAGGGATTTTGTGATACTACTTCCCCTAGAAACCAAAGACCATGAATTTTTTTATATTGGAAAATGATGATGGTAAGCATACTTCAATAAATTTATAAATATTATAAACAGCATCATTTCTAAATATTATTTTATAGTAAGTAACTAATAAATGATCACCAGTTTAATATTACCAAGTTCTCTTGGAAACTTAAGAGCTGAAGATCATCCAACTCTAGGCTAGAGAAGCTTTAGAGGCCTAGACCAGAGGGTGTGGATTTTCATTCCTCCATCTGAGACAGAAACCAGCAAGGGCCTTCTTACATGGCATCGAGTAGTGGAGGCATGGGAATTATGGGGAGAGGGAGACACTCCAAAAGGATCTAGCAGAACAAATAGGGGAATTAGACTTGGGCTCCACATACAAGAGATCATGTCACCTCAATGCAAGCTTGTCAGATTGTTCCCATCCAGAACACCCCAAAACCAAACCACAAGGATGCTGGTAAGTTTGCCACAATGAGGAAGAAGAAGAATCTGGACTATTGTGACTATCATCTGGGATGGCAGAAAGCTGCCCCAGTGCAGAGTGAGCAGTTAAGTGGTTTGACACTTAAGAAGTTAACTGGTCTAGGAAAGCTTGAGAGCAAGGGCCTAAAACATAGGTTTGGGGCACCCACTCCTCTTTTCTCATACTATACAAATCCAAAGCACGAGAAAATGCCAATAATAGCATAAAAGTTTCTACATTTTCAGGTATCTGTTCTTCAGCTCACTATAAAAAGGTTCTCACTTCAACATGTACCCTGAAATCATTCTTGCTGAAGTCACTGTTGATCCTCCTAAGACAAACTCAATGGATGCTTTTTATTTCTCATTTGTTTGGCTTCTCTCAAAGGCTCATTCTATAACCCCTCCCTCATTTTGAAATTCATTTTGTTTTGTATGTTATTATCAATTGTAGGAAACAGAAAACTCTCTAGCCCTTTTGTAAGTATCTGATTATAAAATCACCAAAAGAGGGGAAATGGCAGTCTCCAGCTGTTCTCAGAATACCAACTGACTGACCAGGTGAGGTGCTGCCTCCACCTGTTATCAGGCAGGTGTGGTCAGGGAAGTGCCACTGGAGCTGTGGGGCTCTGGAACAGTCTACTAAAGCTGTGAGGTTAGAACCAGGAAGCTGCCACAATTGTGTCTCATTATCTATGATGCTAGTGACTAGATAATACAGTGCTGCTGTGAGAAAACCCAACTTCTCCATGATCTTGTTTGCAAAAGCAAGAAAATGGTTTCTCCTTATTTCCATCTTCCAAATCCCATATGAATACATCTAATTAATAGGGCTTAGTATGCATCTAGAAATCCACCTGCAAGAGAGTCTGGA
Organism: Leopardus geoffroyi; assembly: GCF_018350155.1. Lineage (NCBI taxonomy): Eukaryota > Metazoa > Chordata > Mammalia > Carnivora > Felidae > Leopardus > Leopardus geoffroyi. Next base: position 117,239,524 of record NC_059341.1, read on the forward strand.
AATACAGTTTTTAGTTTTCCAAACCCAGCAGTACAGAATCTGTCATACAAGAGGGAGGGGAAAGGACATGGATCTTACCATGTCCACCACAGTAACATGGTTCTCCTCCTACCTTTCTACCTGCCCCTTAAGTGTTGGTTCACAATAATCTGATGATTGATCTCCCCATACCATATACCCAAATATTCCCCCAGGAATAATTATAATATGAAACAGTTCTCAAATCAAGTGAGTACCTCGGGAGCATTCACAAATGTGCATGGGCCTTTTGACTGATGGCGCAACAGGCATTTAGTTTGTGGGGGCCAGGGATGTATTCTGTAATGGTCCTGAACAACTAAGAATTATCCTGCCCCAAATGCCATTAATGCCTCCTTGAGAAACAAGGATTTCTAGATTCAGGATTTCATGGACCACTAAATATTGTTAAAATTCATCAAAGTATACACTAAAAGTGGATGCATTTTATAAAACTGTAAACAAAGCATACTTAAATAAAGTTATTTTTTAAAAAGTTAAATACACCACCTCACACCCAATAGGATGGATACTATTTTATTTTTATTTAAAAAAATTCTTTTAATGTTTATTTACTTTTTGAGAGAGACAGAGACAGAGACAGAGAGACAGAGACAGAGGCGTGAGTGGGGGAGGGGCAGAGAGAGGAAGACACAGAATCTGAAGCAGGCTCCAGACTCCTAGCTGTCCCCACAGAGCCCAATGTAGGGCTCGAATTCATGGACCACGAGATCATGACCTGAGCTGAAGTGGGATGCTTAACCGACTGAGCCATCAGGCACCCCAGATGGCTACTATTAAAAAAAAAACGCAGCAAATGACAAGTATTTTTAAGAATACAGACAACTGGAATCCTTGTGCACCGCAAATGGGAATGTTGCATGGTGCAGCTGCTATTGAAAACAGTATGGTGGTTCCTCAAAAAATTAAAAATGTAGTTATATATGATCCAGCAATTCCACTTCTGGAAACAAATCCGAAAGGACTGAAGGTAGGGTCTCAAAGAGATATTTATACACCCATGTTCATAGCAGCATTATTCACAATAGCTAAAATAGGGAAGCAATCCAAGTGTCCATCAACACATGAATAGATAAATGAAATGTGGTATAATGAGATATTATTCAGTTTTAAAAATGAAGAAAATTCTGACACCTTATACAATGTGGATGGACTTTGAGGACATTATGCTAAGTAAAATTAGCCAGTTACAACAGGACAAATACTGTATGATTCCACTTATGTGAGGTAGCTAGAATAGTCAAATTCATAGGGATAGAAAGTAGAATGGGGGTTGTCAGAGGCTGGGAGAGGGAGGTAAACAGAGCTGTTGTTCATTAGGTACAGAGCTTCAGTTTTACAAAATGAACACGTTCTGGGGATGAATGGTGGTGATGGCTGCATAACACTGTGAATTGTGAACTTAAGCTACTGAACTCTACACTTAAAAACGGCTAAGATGTTAAGGAAAGTTAAACACCAACAAACAACAAAAGTCATTCTATGCTCCTTCCAGTAACTATACAAATAGGCCCATCTGTGTGCAATTGCTTGACTCTTCAACTCTTTATAACAAATCCAGCATATGTCAGAAAAGGAAAATAACTCTAGAATAATATGAAAACTAAAAGTTACCTTTGCCTGCAATATCAAAATAGTGACTGTTTAACACTTACATCTTTGTCCTGTGTTGCAGATTTCATATGTTTGCACTTTACTTTATAGGCCTTGAATAACTCCATGGCTTCTTTGGAGATGGGGTTGACATCAGGGAATGGCTGAGAGAGAGTATTAAGCTCTTTTCAGATGGGGACATGGTCATAAAAAACCAAGGAGGCAAGATAGCTTCATGTAAAGGCTTTATTTATGGCAAAAATTATACAACTTCAGCATATGTGAAATAAGCATGGTATTTCTATGCTATAACCAAGAGCAACACAGTTTTGATGCCCATCCCTAAAACTAGAGATCTTTTATTAAAGGTTCATACATGTTCTGTAATATGTGTATCATTCCCATAAACACACTCAAAATTTAAAAATCTTCAAAGGTTTTATTAGAATTAGTCAAGCTAGCCCATTATTTGACTACACGATATTAGAGACACTGACGTTTTAATGTCTCATCTCTTGACAAAAGTTTTAGCATAAAATTCCCCAATAGAGAGTTAGTGCAAGTGTCAAGTGATTAAGAAACATTCTTCTGAGCCATAGTTTTTGCAATGCTCATCTTCAAGTGTCTTTAGAATGTTACTTATGCTGAAAAATAGTGACTTTAAATCAATTTAGTTTTGCTTTAGTTAAAAACAATATATGAACCCCACTCCATTTTAAGAAATCATGATTATATAAATGCAAACAATTCACCCAAATAGGAGACAGAAAATTAATTCACCAAAGCTTAGGAATCATGACCTTAGAAGAAACCAGGTGTTCATTTTTCTCCTAAGTCTACTTTCCCCTTCTAAACTCTCTTCATTCCAGTTACTTCACAGGTAATGTCCAGTAACAGCCCTGGCAGGATTTTTAATTAGCCAAGATTCCAGCATCCTTACTGTAGCAATTGCCAGGAAATACTGCAAGAATCTAAAATCAAGGATGCCTGAATGGCTCAGTTGGTTGTGTGTCCAACTTCCAGTTAGGACAAGCCCCGTGTAGATCTCTCGGTGAGAACGAGCCCTGCATCAGGCTCTCTGCTGTCAGCACAGAGCCCACTTCAGATCCTCTCTCTCTGCCCTTTCCCCACTTGCTGTCACTCCCTCTCAAAATAAACATTAAAAAAAAAAAGAAAGAATCTAATATCAGTCAGCATTGCTTTTCCTCTGGTCTGCACTGAGGTGGTGCCATGAAGATGATTAAAGAAACCTCCGGACCTACCTCCTCAGGTAAGCCTTGATGGAAAAACTTGCATTTTACAGGTGCCAGAGATAGCTTTAGGCTTTGGGGATGCCATTTGTAGACCAAGGTTATGGCAAAGCGCCCAGAAATCTCCACTGTAATGAACTCGTTCACCTGGGGGCAACAGAAAGGACTGTCATTACCTACACAGAATTCTCACGCTCATAATTCAAGTAGAAATCTTAGACGTTTGCATGACATGTGGAAAGAAATTTGAGATCTACATTCGCGGTTTCAGTCTGGTTCCATTAAAGTCAGGAGTGGCTTTTAGGTTTTTATGCTGCAAATTTGGGCTTCTTAAGGGAAGGAAGAGGAATGGTGAGAGACAGTTAGCAATTAATGTAGTCACGTCTTATAAGGAAAGTCAGATTCACTTTAGACTGAGAAAATTCTGGGTCAATTTGCAGGTACTTCTGAGTTCTAATTCTAGCTCTTGAGACAGTGTCTCTTGTAAAATATAGCTAACAACATCTGACTCCCTTGATGATCAGAAAAGTCATTAATGGCTGTCAAGTGCTTAGAAGTTTTACAAGTCTTCCTATTACTGTGAAACTTATTAAAGCTGGAGAGATTTTATAAATGACAAGGATAGGAAAGTAATGATGAACAACTTTTAAAGCTCAAATGAACATCTGCAGATTTGCAGAGCATATTTTTAAAAGGCTTGCTGCAGATAAAGCATCCTAATTAAGTCAACTGTTCCAAGCCTGCAACTTGTTGGGTTACGAGTTACATTCCCTTGCTTCCTGAAGGCTGCCAGCTGAGGTAAGCTGAACTGAAAAATCTATCCCATTTAGTTATACTGACTCTTTTAGGAGAGGAAACTCTTGACTCCTGAGTATCAGGAAACTTGCAAATACAAGTTTGCTGCACAGTTTCTCTACCCACTCTTTACTTCCCTAACCTTTCAGAGCTAAGCACTACTTCTTTAAAAATGGCAATCCAAATAGTATGTGTAGGATACATGGCCACCATGGATGGTTTTGTAAGTTGTATAAAACAGAGACCTGGAGGTAACTTCCACACAATAGTGTGTACGGTATAAATACAATGTGAGCCATAAATGTGAGCCACATAAGTAATTTTACATTTTCCAGTAGCCACATTGAAAAGTAAAATCAGGTGGGGGTGCCTGGGTGGCTCAGTCGGTTGAGTGTCCAACTCTTGATTTTGAGCCTCATGTCGGGCTCTGCACTGACAGCGCGGAGTCTGCTTGGGATTCTCTCTCCCCCTCTGCCCCTCTCCCCCACTCATGCTCTCTCTCTCTCTAAAATAAAAAAAAAAGTAAAATCTGGTGAAATTAATTTAAATAACATTTTATAACTAAATACATCCAAATAGTAACATTGCAACAATGTAAACAATATAAATAATATAAACATCAATATTTTATATTTTCATTTTTTGTACTAAATTTTTGAAATCTGGTGTGTATTTTATGCCTACAGTGTCGTTCGAGGGTTCCATAACCACAGGGTAGACATCTAGTGGCTGCCATACAGGGACAGCACAGCTCTTTATAATTGGTACCTCTGGGGCTGACTGCACAGTGCACCTGCACAGCCCTATGCAGTGGCCCTGGACACAAAATATAGCCCGTGATCACACGCACATACACATAAAGTAACTACCCGTGCGTGAATCAGTGAAGTCTAGCACAGAGGTTACAGCCTGGCAGCTTACGAGTATTTGGTTTAGTCCTGTCAGAGTTTGAATTAATTGCAAATTTGAAATATCAGGATATTTCATCAAAAAAAATCTGAATTCATGGCTTTAAAAAAAAATCATAAAATACAGCAGGCCGAGGCCCACACTCCCATGTGGCAACAGTCTTCTGCCCTGAGTAAAGGCTGTCTCATTTAGGGGAGACATACTTTCCAGTTCACTGAAGTTCCCATTGGTAGGCTCACTCTTACATTATCTGAATTTCTGATCCTTGATCTGACAGAAATGTACATTAAGCTATTGACAAAGGTAATTGTGCGAAGTGAGACTGAGGAGGAGGAGACTTTTACTCTGAACATTATATATTTTCCTATTTCTAAAATATTTTCTATGATAAACAAAATGCTTTTCTAATAATTTTTTAAAATTACTGTTTAAAGTAACTGCTGCTTAGCAAAGACAAGCCCATCAAGAAAGAACCAAGTGAAGTAAAAAACTGAAATAAAGATTTATCAGATTAATTGGCTAGTGTACACAGCCAAACTGAATAATTCAGTCTTACCAATCCTCTTTTTCCCTAACAGTATATTTTAAAAACTCAAAGTCAATTATTGGTATGGCATAAGAAATAGACATAAGAATAAAAAGTTGTAAAATAATACCCAAATTTCAACTGGATCATCAAGTTTTCCCTTTGAAGGCCACATCCATTCCCTTATAATGTTTCCTTTTTTGCCGATCACCATGCCACCATCCTGATTAAACATCATTGATATTATTAGGCTACAAAAAAAGACGGAAATATGACTTATTTAGAAGAAGAAAAATTCATGGACTCATTGATTTGGCTGAGGCGACAGAAGTCACCAGGTCATATTAAGGACTCCTTCCCATCATATTCTTGGAACACGGTCACCTTGCCTTTGCTTGAATATTCTTAAAGGGAAGGTTGGTATATATCTGCTTGAATATTCTTAAAGGGAAGGCTGGTGTCAGAATCTGATGGATTCCCCTTTCTGAGACACACCTCCTCTTGTTTCAGCACCTCCCATCTATACAGTCATATGGATGACTCTGCTGGCCATGATTATTGTATCATGTGGTACCGCTGCCTGGGCTGTGGCTCATTGGATCAGGGGTGGACATTTGCCCAGAAATGTGTTCTAAATGGTTGCAACAATACATACAAAAGGCCATGAGGAAGGTGGTGGGCATAATGCATTCAAGGGACTGAAAGAAAGCCAGTGTAGTTAGAGTCTGGAGTGGCACAGATGAGACTAGAATAATTGGCAGGAAGAGGTCAGACGTGCAGGGCTTCCTACACTGTACCATGAAGGTTATCTTAGGAGCAAAAAGTCATAGAAGGGTGTAATAATAGAGCAAAGAGGTGACAGGATCAAACAGATTGCTAAGGAACCAAAGTAAGTGCTAGCGACCAGTTAAGAGGTCAGAGAGAAGATGGCAGCTTGGACTGAAGCAGGGATGAGAGAGATGGGAGATACATGTGTGTAGATTTATGAAACATACAGATTTGGAAGGATGGGATTTGGGCGATGAAGAACAAGGAGGTGTCAATTTTATCTTCCCTATATTTATGTCTATTAATGCAGTCTAGCATTTTATAGCTTTTCTGGATCAGTAGCATCACACTACGTGTTCATATCTCGATTATCTTTGTATCTTCTCTTTTCTCAGCATAGCACCTGGCACAGAGAAGGGACTTAAACTCAGAACTTCCCTGTGCGGAGTCTGCTTGGGATTCTCTCTCTGTCTCTCTCGCTCTCGCTCTCGCTCTTGCTCTCTCCTCTTTCTGCCCCTCCCCAGCCCCTCTCAAAAATAAATTAACTAAACAACAACAAAAAATCATAACTGCCCTGACAAAATGGATTCAATTTAACAAATACATTTTGGGTAATTATTGGATGCAAGACACTATTTAGGCATGGTTAAACATTGAGGGATGCCCAGACTGAGGTGCTCTCTTCATTTTCAGTCTTGTGACTTTCATTATTTTGAGAGATAATATTTACTGGGAGCCTACAATGTGCCAAGCCTTAAATATCTGCTTTTAGTAGGCAGTGTTACTTAATGGTTACAAACATTGTAGAGCCAGATGGTTAATGATATTGAACCTGGTTCTTCCATTTCCTAATTGTGTGAACTTGGACATATTTCTTAATCTTTCTGTGGCTTAGTTTCCTTGTCTTAAAAATAGTGATAACAATAGCCTCTACGTCACAGAGCTGTTGTAAGGACTAAATGAATTAATTATGTAAAGCACTTTGACAGAGTCAGGCACCTTGTAAGTTCTCTGGAAGTGTTGGCTTTTATTATTATTAAGTCTTCACAATTCCATCTATAAGTATTATGGGTCCCATTTCCCAGATGAGGAAACAGAGGCTGATGGAGGTTGATTAATAGAATACCTGCAGCCTAATGTAAATTTCAATGGGGGGGGGGTGGTCACTATCTAATAAAAGAATAAGAATAGTTCACAGTATAAAAGGGGTGCTTTTAACTTAATCGAGAAGCCTGCAGTCCTACAGATGGGTAGGAGGAACAAAGCCACCAACCCAGTGAAAAAAGCAGAAATAGAACTTTCACACCTTGGACACCCGGAGTGCATTCCTTTCCTGAACAGCCTACCCTTTCACTCCCCTGGGAAGTCCAGCCTTCAGCTCTTCTCACTCCTTGGAGGGGCCCCAGGGAAGACCCTAAAGGCCTACCCATGCACTACAGTAGGAGCTCTCTTCCCACAGCCTTGGCGTTTCCCTACACACTGGATCCTGGCAACAAGTGTCCCAGCCTACATCCCCTTTCATTCATCTTCCTGCTAGTATGGGCTGCTGAGCTTTCTCACCAAGACACCCCTTTGGTGGGATGACAGGTGCACAAAAGGAGGATTAATTTAAAAGACTGTTAATGGGGGCACTTGGGTGGCTCAGTCAGTTAAGTGTCGGACTTCAGCTCAAGTCATGATCTCATGATTCATAAGTTCAAGTCCCGCATCAGGCTCTCTGCTGTCAGTGCAGAGCCTGCTTAGGATCCTCTGTTCCCCTCTCTCTCTGCCTCTCCCCCACTCTCTCCCAAAAATAAATAAACTTAAAAAAAAAAAAGATCGTTAATGATTAAATAATGAAATCCCTTTGAAGACAGCTTTTTGTTTTGTTTTGTTTTTGCCTTTTCTCTTTCAGAGGCTTCAGTTCTGTATCCTCTTCCAAGGAATGGTTTCTGGTGCCCAGGATGAAATTGAACAGGGGCAGGATTCAGCTATGAGGCTTAGTGTTTTGGGCTTCTGTGAAGTTCCCAAAATATCATCAGCAGATGGTGTTGTATTCTTTTGCTTAGTTACTGTTAGCAAAGAAGACAGGAAGAGGATGAGGAAGCAACCACTCCAGAGCTGCAAGTGGAGGGAAATCACCTCCTGTTTTATGAATATAATTCTCATCTTAGACATTTAATTTTATGTAACAAATAATTGAAGTTGGGGGGGGGGGGGACCTAGGTGGCTCAGTTGGTTAAGCATCTGACTTTTGATTTTGGCTCAGGTCATGATCTCATGGTTTGTGAATTCAAGTTCAAGACCCGAGTCCAGCTCCATGCTATGAGTGCCGAACTGCTTGGGACTCCCTCTCTCCTCTCTCTCTCTTTCTCTTAAAAGAGATAAATAAATTTAAAAAATAATCAAGGGGGCAATTTCCCAGTGTACGCCTAACTCTTGAGCAATATTAAAGTTTGATCAGGGCACTAAATATTCTGGCTTCTACCCAGAAAGTAAAGATTTGGGATGTATTTTCATTTCAATTTTAACTTTGTTGATTTATAATCCTGTAAAATTACCTGTAAATTAGTCCTAAAGGAGATCCCAAAAATCATTTGGCCCAATTTTTGTATCAACCACTATTATATTTTATTTATAGCTTTTTATTTTATTTTTAAATGTTTATTTATTTTTGAGAGAGAGATAGAGACAGAGCGTGAGCAGTGAGGGGCAGAGAGAGAGACACACACAGAATCCGAAGCAGGCTCCAGGCTCTGAGCTGTCAGCACAGAGCCCAACGTGGGGCTCAGACGAACAGTGAGATCATGACCTGAACCGAAGTTGGATGCTTAATCAACTGAGCCACCCAGGCATCCCTTTATAGATTTTATTTTAAATTTAATATTATTTAAGTGACAAGGGGAATTTTTTAAATATTTCATAAAATTTTTGCAAACAGTAAACACCACATTTAGGTCCAGTTTTGTTGTAGGTAAAAGGGAAATAATGACATATACTTTAATGACGCAATATAGGACAGCAAATTATATACTAATATTTTGAGTTCTTTCTTTTATATATAACAGCTTTATCAAAATATAATTCACATCATACTAGTCACTATTTAAAATGTACAGTTCAGGGGCACCTGGGTGGTTTATGACTCTTGGTTTTGGCTCACATCATGATCTCACAGTTCATGGGAGCCTGCTTGGGATTCTCACTCTCCCTCTCTCTGCTCCTCCCCACTCCCCTGCTCACTCTCTCTCTCTCTTTCAAAAATAAATAAATAAACTTAAATTAAAAAAATTTTAAACGTACAATCCAATGATTTCTAGTATATTTGCAGAATTTCACAGCTATCACCTCAGCCAATTTTACAACATTTCCATCCCCCTCAAAAAAACCCACATGCCCATCCATTAGCAGTAACTCCCCATTCTTTCCTCCCCTAGTTCCCCTGGCAACCACTAATCTACTTTCTGTCTCTATAGATTTGCCTATTCTGGACATTTCATACAAATGGAATCATACAATATATGGTCTTTGAGACTGATTTCTTTCATTTAGCATAATATTTTCAAGGTTCATTCATGCTGTAGAATGTATCAGTACTTCATTCCTTTTTATGACTGAATAATATTCCATTGTACAGATATACCACATTTTGTTTATCCATTCATCAATTGAAGGACATTGGGGTTGTTTCTACTTTTGGCTATTATGAATAATGCATTCAAGTTGTTTTATGGATAGACTACATTTTATTTATTAGTTATCAGTTATTTGTCAGTTGAGCTCTCTTTTTGAAAATGTGTTAAGGGTGTTGCAATGGAATTATCATAGGGGCTCACAAATGGGGACTCTAATTTTAGCTCAGACTTCAGGACAAGAAATGCTTTTTTTTCACTAGGAATTTAAAATGCCTGTCATAAAAAGTAAAAGAGAAAACTAAGCAAACATGTGTATGGATGTGTGTGTGGATTATTTTGTAGAATAGACAAATGCTCTTTTCTGTGGATACACTGACAGAAGGGATTTGAGATTCAGAGGAAGAGAAAATTTTAATTTCCATGCAATACAATTTTAATTTTACTTGGCAAAAAATTTTTTTCATGTGCATGAATTGCTTTTATACACAAATAACAATATACTCTCACTCCTACCTCATAGTGAGCTTTCTCATTGGGAAGCTGTAAATAGTAAATTCTCTGGTTAGAGCTGCAGAAAGCTTCAACAACCTTTAGCCAGAGCCAGTATTTGCAGTTTGTTGGAGGAAAGTGAAGTTTCACACAGGAGTCAATTAATAAGGATTTAACATTAATAAATAGTACTTAAGCAAAGACTTTGACTCAGTTATAAGAACACTGATGCAAAAAACAGGCATTTCAGGAGAACCTAATCCTCTAGAGTCAGTGCAATAGGGTCCAGCCTGCAGTGAACTCAGCCCTAGTCCTGCCAGTTAGATGTTTTCACCTTCTTAGTTATGTAAAACCAAACACTGATCTCACATGCCTCTGAACATTCTTTGCATTCTTTTTATATCCATATATTATAGGGGTTTATTTGGAGATTATCACCATAGACTATAAGCTTACACCTTCTCAACCAATTCTTTTTTATCTCCACACTGTCCCAAGTGTTATTATATATTGATACCTAAATGAGGTTGACCCTATCAGACTAAGGGTCGTATTCAGATGCCAATACTAGGAAAAACTAGTTCCCATAAGGGAATTATGTCTTAAAGGGGGTTATTTTTGTCTGGGTGAGTTATATATTATATCACTTAATAGGGTGATTTGTGAGAGACAAAATTAGACAAGATATACTTCTGGAAGGGGAAGGGGATCAGAATCCAGAGTTGTTACAATATATTACCTAGAATATCTAGTTTCAGTAAAAAATTATAAGACATGCAAAGAAACAGGAAAATGTGACACATAGGAAGAAAATCAGGAAATAGAAGCTATCTTTAACGGGTGCAGATGTTGGACCAGACAAAACCTTTAAAGCAGCTAATATGAATATGTTAAAAAGCCCCACAAAACTAAAGGAGGGTGCGCCTGGGTGGTTAAATCGGTTCAGCGTCCAACTTCAGCTCAGGTTATGATCTCACTGTTTGTGGGTTTGAGCCCTGCATTGGGCTCCATGATGACAGTGCGGAGCCTGCTTTGGATTCTCTCTCTTTCCCTCAATCTCTGCCCCTGTCCCACTCACTCTCTTCCTCTCTTTCAATGTAAATAAATTAATTTAAAAAAATAAAGGGAACGGTGTTTCGATTAAAGAAAAATACAATTATAATGAGTCATCAGGTAGGGAATATCAACAAAAAGAAATTTTATTAAAAAAAATTTTTTTTTCATGTTTACTTATGAGACAGAGAGAGACAGAGCATGAATAGGGGAGGGTCAGAGAGAGAGGGAGACACAGAATCTGAAGCAGGCTCCAGGCTCTGAGCTGTCAGCACAAAGCCCGACACGGGGCTCGAACCCACAGACCGTGAGATCATGACCTGAGCCGAAGTCGGACGTTTAACTGACTGAGCCACCCAGGCACCCCGTGGAATTTAAAAAATCTAAGTGGATATTCTGGAATTAAAAAATATAATAATGGAAATGAAAACTTCACTAGACTGGCTCAAAAGCCTCTCTGAGTTGGCATAAAAATCAGTGAACTTGAAGATAACTCAGTAGGGATTATCCAGTCTGCAGAACAGAAAGGAAAAAGAGTGAAGAGAAACAGAATTTCAGAGTCCCATGGGATCCCATTAAAAACATCAACATACATTAAACAGGAGTACCAGGAAGAGAAAAGTGGGCAGAAAACAAATATTTAAAGAAATAATGGCCTAAACTTCCCAAGTTTTTTGGAAAACATTAATGTATACATCCAAGAAGCTCAGTATTTCAAAGCTCAAGGAGATCCACACCTACACACATTACAGTCAAACTGTTAAAAGCCAATGACAAACAAAATCTTGAAAGCAGCAAGAGAGCAGTTAGAGAAAGAATAAAATGCAAATGGACCTGACGCTTAGTAAGCACTCACTAAATATTAGGTAGTTATGATTTAAATCTTCAAACTTAAAGGAGAATCAACCAGTATCCTTGTGTAAGAGTATATATAAGAATGAAAAGGCTGATCCAACTTTAGGGAAACATGGGTTCTAAGTTGTTTTTTCAATAACGAGCATAATGTTATTATGTTAGCCATGGTCTAGGTCAGAAAGAGGTGAACTTCAACCTACAAGCCAAATTTGGCCTGCTGCTTGTTTTTGTAAATAAAATGTTACTGGAACAGAGCATGCCCACATGTTTACGTGTTGGGTATGGCTGCTTTCATGTTACAATGGCAGAGTTGGGTAGTTGCCACAGAGACTGTATAGCCTGAACAACCTAAAATATTTACTATCTGGCCCTTTATGGAAAAACTTTTGCCAGTCCCTGGGTCTAGGTACTTCTCCCTCCCTCCCTCCAATGAATATCACCACATCTTTAGAAATTCTGCTGCTGCCATGCCCCTTCCTACTGGATCAGACCCTTAGAGATTGCTGATCCAAATCAAGTTCTATCTGCTCCACTGTTGGTTGCCTACCCAGCATCCATTCTCTATCCCTTCCTTCCTTTCAAACAAATTTCTGTTTATTCAGCTCTTCACCCTTCACTGAGTCTACCCCCATTTACAGAGGTAGATGTTGAGTATCTAAGCCCATAGTTGCATGGCATTCCTTTGACAGGTGTTTTTAATTCAGGGGTAGGCCTGTTGGTCTGAAGAGACTCAAAGGAAGGACATATACTTGATCCATGAAAAAAAGAGTTTTAAAATTTTTCCTGCTAGACATAAAAAGGAGCACAGAGCCAGTGTCACTGGTAGCCACCAGGGGAACCACCTCAGAAGAAAGGATGCCAAGGATAGATGAGTAGAAAGATGAAAAGAATCTGGATCTTACATGACATCACTAAGTCACAAATTATACTGCATCTAGAGCCCATCTTCTCTATAATTTGAAATGGAACTTTCTGTTATTTGCTATAGTAAAGCAATATACATATATATTGAATATATATAACTGCTACAAATTTTTTTATGGCTGTCTGTCTTAGAATCCCAGCTGATCTAGCCTCCCCCCACCACCTATTCCCAATAGCCTGACACAAATATTTCCTGGAGTCTTGTTAATTCACTGTTCAATCATTCAACAAACATTTTATTAAGCACTCAGTATGTACTAGGCACATACTAAGTATTTGGGGATAAAGCAGTGAACGAGATATAAGTGGTGTCTCCCATCATGGAGCTCACATTCTAGTTACACAGACACAGTAAATGAACATTTAATTTCATATTATAATTAGTGCCAATAAGCAATAAAGTCATCACTAGAATAACGAAAAGGATAAGCCTTCTTAAAATAAATGGTCAGAAGTGGCATCTTTTGGAAAACAGTCTGGAAGTTCCTTAAAAAATTTTAAATCGAGTTACTGTATAACCACACAAAAACTTGTTTGTGAATGTTCGCAGTAGCATTATTCATAGTAGCCCCCAAATGGAAACAACACAAATATTCGCCAACTCAGGAATGGAGAAATGAAAGGTGGTATATCCATATAATGGAATATTATGTGGCCATAAAAAGAAATGAAGTACTGATACATGCTACAACATGGATGAAACTTGAAAGTCTAATGCTAAGTGAAAAAAGCCAGTCACAAAATACCACAGATTATAGGATTGCATTTATGTGAAATGTTCAGAATAGACAAACGTGTAGAGGCAGAAGGTAGATTAGTGGCTACTTAGGGTTAGAGGTGAGAGTGTTGAATGGTGAGTGAATGCTAATTGTACAAGGTTTCTTTTCAAGGTAACAAAAATGTACTTAAAAAATTTTTTTAACGTTTATTCATTTTTTTTAACGTTTATTCATTTTTGAGAGACAGAGAGACAGAGTGCAAGAAGGGGTGGGGTAGGGAGGGCAGAGAGAGAGGGAGACACAGAATCCAAAGCAGGCTCCAGGCTCTGAGCCATCAGCACAGAACCCGATGTGGGGCTAAAACCCAAGAACTGTGAGATCATGAAGTGAGCCACTCAGGCACCGCAAGGTGACAAAAATGTTCTAACATTAGATTATGGTGATGGTGGCAAAACTCTGTAGATATACCGAAAACCATTTAATTGTACACTTTAAATGGGCAAATTTTATGGAATGTAATTTTTTCTCAATAAAGCTATCTAAAACAAAAAGAAAAAAGAAAGATCTCTCCTAGCAGGTGATATTTAAACTGAGACCTTAAAGATAAGAAACCTGTTGTGCAAAGAGTTGGGACAAGAGCTTTCAGTCACAGGGAACAAAGGCTATGAAGGCCATGAAGAGAGACAGAAGTTTAGTAAACAAGGGGGTAAGTGATAGGAGATAGGTTGGAAAGGGGCCAGAGCAGGGAAGGTTTTCTCAAACTTTCAAAGTCACCAAGTTCCATTTTGATACATACTCTTATTAGGCAGTATAATCTACATGGCAGTCCGCATGAAATATTTAACAGTGAAACCCATGGATAAGGCCACAAATGGAGAGCTATTAATTCCAAATGCCATATAGCTGCAAAACACCTTATTAAGAAGAAAAGAAGTATTATGTGTTAAAAGGGAAAAGTATTTAAAGCAATAATTAGCCTATAACTGGGGAATTCCATTAAATTACTTTCACCATTGTCATAAATATCAATTTCTAGGAGATATTCACATTCCAGGGAGCACAAGAAGAATTCCCATCTCCAAATAGTTCAGAAAGTAGGGATCCTATAGAATACCAGGCAGGAAAAGAAATCACTAAAGCAATACAAATACAGATTTCATAGTGTCTAAACTTTGTGTGCAGTTGTGCAGTGTCATACTTGAGATCTGAAATAAAAGGACATGACCAATCCAGTCTGGACCAACACAGAATGTAGAAAGGAATCAGAGGATGACACAGAATTCTAAGTGAAAATGTAAGAATATCTGGACCAAAAGCAGGAGAAAGAAGACACCCAAGCCTTGCAAATTTTCATGAACACTCTTGAGAGGAGGGATTGGTGGTTAACAGACTAATACTGTTAAGTGATCATCTTATGTACTTATAATTCTCAAATTCTATTATACATTATTGATCAAAATAGAACAGGGGGTGAAGAGAGGCAGAGAGACAGAGAGAAGTCATAATTTAGATTCAGTGTTGCCCTTGTGATCATCTGCAACAATGGCTGCAATATTTTTGCAACTTCTTCCAAGGAAAGTAGAAGTTCTATTTTTCCACCCCTTGAATGCAGGGTTGTTCACATGACTTGCTTTGATCAAATGAGTCATTAGCAAACATGATACTAGAGAAGACTTGAAAAGTGTGTATGCACTGGGATTTGTCTTTACTCTTGCTGCTTTTAGAACCCAGCCACCCAGTCAAGAAGCCTGAGCTTAGTCTGCTAGATACTGGAAACACATAGCCCAGTTTCTCTGTTGCTCCAGCCTATTGTCAGATACATCTAACCCCAAAGCCCATGCTCATTGCCACGATTATGACTATGATTATTACTACTCTTATTATTGCTCATATATTGTGTGCTCAGATCTAGACCTCTGTCTCAATGCATTAAGGGTTGGAAAGGTGAAAATTACACATTGGGATTAGAGTGTGCAAACTGGCTCCAATGTTTTTCTCTACCATGCAGACTTGGAAAAGGTTTCCATTTTCTATGAGCCTCAATTTGTCTCAGCTAGGAATTACATTTAACCAAGAGGGTTCCTGGGAAAATTAAATAACATGAAAAAAGTGCCTTCTCAACACAAAGTGACACCCGTTAGCAGTAATAAGGCTGAGATGTTTCAATTGAGCTCACCAGAAACAGTTTCCAAAGAATCTAACTTTAACAATCCCTGGAAAAATGAAGTGAAAATACGTTTGTTCTTCATGAAAGCAATTGTTAGTTTTCTGCTCTGTGATGTCACAGAATAAAATGTTCAATTAAAATGCTATAGAATTATGCAGTGTTTCTTAATCTTTCTTTCGAAACTGTTGAGTTACTAGGGTTGGGAGGGGGAAAGACTTTTTGAAAGTATGTGCTTTCTCAACCTTTGAAATGCTTCCAGATTCTGTCATCATCTTTTCATCTCAACATCAAAGTTGGGAAAGTCTCTTCCACAGGGAGGGCAGGTGCTCACATGCTGCTCACCAAGGCACTTTGCTACCCCATAAATCTGTCTCTCTCTACCTGCATCTTGAGAATCAAGCATTAGTTTTTTTATTTCTTTTAGATTTTTACCTACTTGTACTCTTTTGCTAGTAAACTTCTGACACATTCAACAGGTGATTTGGCTTACAAAAACAGCCAGGGAAGGGGCTTCACCAGAAGCATGGTCAGCACGTATGAAATGCTTAACATGGCAGAAACACACAAAAGCATATTTCTGAAAGAGCTTAAAAAACGGACGAGGGGGTTCTTGCTTTCTACATAACCTAACTTTCAATTCGCATTGTCTTGAAATCAAGAGAAGTCAAAATACAAAGGATGGGAAAATATGTGATCAGGACTCATTCAAAAAATTCAAATTCAGCAAATTGGGAGGGTGAGTTTACTCACATAGTGCCTTAGTTCACTGAAAGGCTGCCTTATGAATAAACTACAATGTAAATCTCTTCCTAAAACTCCAAAGGCCAGAAAATGTTTTTCTAAGGCCACATCTTATGCTTTTCTTTTATTTGCTACATTTATATACTTAAGGTACCTTTGGTGCAAATTTTCCATTTGTGGTGCTTTAAATATTAGAGTCACCAACTAAATTGAAATTAAGTACATGGGAGAGGAGCAGGCAGAGGTATGGGGGTAAGTAATATCCCAAAGAAGGGTAAATATAGAGGAACAGTAATTATTGTGTCTGCCGGATTGTTCCCCCCAAATTCATATTCACCTTGAACCTCAGAATGTCACTTTATTTGGAAATAGGGCATTTGCAGATGTACTTAAGATTTTGAGGTGGATTTAGAATGGATCCTAAATCCAATGGCTAGTGTCCTTATAAGAAGAGAAGAGGTCATAGAGAAAAAGGCAATATGAAGATGGAGGCAGAGATTGGAGTGACGTGTCTACAAACCAAGGAACACCAAGGATTGCCAGCAACCACCAGAAGCTAGCAAAGCAGCATAGTATGGATTCTCCCTCGGAGCTTTCAGAAGGAATCAACACTGCCAATACCCTGATTTCTAATTTCTGGGCTCCTGAACTCCAAAGAATAAATTTTTGGTATTCTAACTCACCCAGTTTACGGCAATTTGTAATGGCAGCCACAGGCAGCTAACAATAAATTAACACATGGTGTAGGTGGTCTTGAAGAGACCTGCAGCATCTGTTACCTGCAGTTAGTTGGCTGTGGACATTTTGACATTGTCACCTGATTCCTTTAGCCCACCTTTGACCTCACCCTGATCCTTGCTAACACTTAGTGCTATACCTCACCCTCCTTTTCCTGAGCTTCTGAAATATGAGAAGGAGAGGGATTGGAGTTGGGGAAGGCTGCAGGATATGGTGGAAATCAGGAGAAGATTTGGGTCAGGTACTGGTTAGGCTCAGGAATACCACTGGGATAAGAATTTGAGGTCAAGATCCTCGTGAGCAGTTTCCAAGGACAAAGAGAAACCCCAGAATTATAGAGAACAGGACAGGTCTTCCTGGTCAGTCCTTATTCTTGGGCAGTGTTATATTTCTACACTTAACCATCTCTGACTTTACAAAGAAACATTTAGCTGAGGCATGTTTCCTAAAGCATTATAGAGCCATAACACCTTAAAACACCAACTTTCGGGGCGCCTGGGTGGCTCGGTCGGTTGAGCGTCTGACTTCAGCTCAGGTCACAATCTCACGGTCCGTGAGTTCGAGCCCCGCGTCGGCTCTGGGCTGATGGCTCAGAGCCTGGAGCCTGCTTCTGATTCTGTGTCTCCCTCTCTCTCTGTCCCTCCCCCGTTCATGCTCTGTCTCTCTCTGTCTCAAAAATAAATAAAAACGTTAAAACACCAACTTTCATGATCCCTATGATGGCATCTCTCAGCGTTGTTCCTGCCTGTTTACTGTCACATGTGCACACATTCTCAGCCTTGGTATTCTCAAAACTCCCCACTCCATACATCCTCTGTCCCCACTTCCTGCTGCTCAGTATCTCTGTCTTAGAACTTTTCAGATCTTTACCTATCTACCTATTTCCATATCTGTCCATCCATCCATCCATCCATCCATCCACTCATCTGTCTTTCTTTAAAAAAATATTTTGATGTATGACTGACATACCAAAAGTTATACATATTTAATACATATAATTTAATGATTTGGGAGATAAGTATACATCCATGAAACCATCACCATATTCTATGCCATAAACATATCCATCACATTCAAAAGTTATCTATATCTGCCTTAGCCTACCTTAGAACACACTAAAAACTGACATGGTAATTTGTCTTATTTAGGTCTCACAACCACACAATAGGGTAGTTACAATATATATATATATAAATTCTAAAATAATATTTACATTATTATTATTATAAAATCAATAATACCTATATATTTCTTGCTAAATGACTATAAATACTATGTATAGATTGCTAGTTTTTTTACAGTACTATATATAATATATATGTAGGTATATGTATACACACAAATGCATACACACACACACACACACACACACACACACACACAAATTCCAAGTATTTACATTGTTCCTGTACTTGTCATCCTTAATGGGAATGCTATATAATGTAGTGGGAGAAATTCACACTGCTCTCTTCCCAGTCTTTCCTTTTTACCCATGGCCTTCTCCCACTCACCTAGATCTTGAACAGCACCTGTGGCTTCAGGAAAGTGTTGTGAGAATAACAGTGTCAAATTCTTGATTTTTGAGATTGAAAAGCTGAGATCTAGACACATGGCAATAGGGATATGGGAGAATACGTAATCTGTCAGGAGCAGATTTTCCTACTGCAAAGGAGTAGGGGGTGGAAAGGAGTATCAGAGGCTAAGTAAGGAAGTTCAGTGAAAGAAACCTCTAGAGAAAAAGCTCTATGCCATCCTCCTAAGGCCAGTTGCAGGGTGGGTGTGGGGTGGGTGGGGTGGAGCCCTCAGTAGAGTAGTAAATCCCATATAAATTTGAGGGATTTGAAAGCCTGGGCAGGTGGTGAGCCTTGGGGCTGACCTCAGGCCCAACTTAACTCAAGAGTAAGAGAATAGATGCATGAGGCTTCTACACAGACGTGAGTGGAACAGCCTTGATTTCCCCATGTTCAGGGTAAGACAAAGCCAGACAAATGTTTCTTGTGTGCTCATAAAGATGTGGGAGTAGCTGAGAAAAAGCCTGGCCTTGGAAGACCTTGCAACTGGAGCCAGAGGGATGCACCCATGAGCTTCAGAGACCAATCACACAGACCATTTAGAATGAAGATGTCTGAGAACCAAACAACACTTCCCCAGCCACTAATTCGTTCTCATTTTATCAGCTCCTTGGAATGGAAATGAACTCTTGGGGAAAGGATACCAGGGTTCTAAGTTTCTGCCACCCGCTGGTAGAATCTATCTAGAAATTAAATTGAGTGTTGAAAAAATAAAGTTGTATTTCCTGCTCATCTGAACATGTGGACTGAAATTTGTATCCATGATAACGGAACCTTGTAGCTCAGTCTACTATTCCTCAACCAGTAGATTTTTGGGTTGGCTTCTCTACTCACAGGAAGTGAGATTCCATCAAGGTAGTGTTCTCCCTTGCCTTGGTTAGAACAAACTCAGCTTTGTCTTATCAACAGGTTGATATTTTGGTGATATTTTAGGGGAGACAGCATTCCAGAGATCACCATTTAGTTTCGATTTGTTAAGCACACTCACAGCTGAGGGTCTTAGCTCTGGCTTTTCCCTCTGCTTACAACACTTTTCCTGTCCACAGCACAGTTTGCCCTGCACTGCCATATGTTTCTGCTCACATGGTCCCTTATCAAAGAGGCTTTCTTTGGTCATCCAATATAGAATAGCAATTCCCCATTCCCACCACTCTTCAGTTCCCCTTACCCTGTTTTATTCATTTATTTTTTAAAGCCTCTTTCATCACTTGATATGGTATATATTTGTTTGTTTACTCTGTCTCCACTAAAATGTAAGCTGCTTAAGGACTTTGTTTTGTTCTCTTCTATATCCCCTGTGACTAAACAGTGTTCATGCTAGTAGGTCCTCTGCAAATATTTATTGAATCAACGAATATTTTCTACAGATACCTTTTTGTTTCAATGTTCTGCATTCATTTCCCTTTCTAAATATTGCTCTTCAGTTTCCCTGTAACAAATCTCCTGACAAACAGGAACTTTGTATTCTTCTCTACTCTAATCTGACATATGATAGATGCTCAATAAATATTTACTAAAGGAACAAAAAGAAAGGAGAAATGCATAGATGAATGAATAAGACATGTGGTAGCAATGGTGTGCCTGATTGACAGCAGTGTGAGGTAGCAAAATAACCTCACACCCTCTTCTTTGATCCCTCTCTCATCTCCTCCCCTACTCCCAGGATGGCTTATCCAGATTGTTAGCTAAGTGCTTGAATATGCAAAAATTAGTTGGATGGGGCATATAGCTATAAAGAGCTGAATTTCTCTTTCATAAGAAAATGAAAAGATTTGGAGGGTGGGGAATGAAAAGGGACAAGGGGCTTTTAAAATAGAAGGGATAAGAATAAAAGAGGATCCTGGAGAGGAAAATGAAAAAGTGGACGTGAAGCACTTTTAAAACATGTTTGTACATTTTACACTTCATTTGAGATGTTTGATGCAGCATGCAGTAAGTTTCCTGTGACCCAAACCACCAACAAATGTGGCCATCCTCACAGAGGGGTTTTTATGTTTGAAAATCAAAAAAGGAGCAAATTTCCCAATTGTCTCAAATAAAAGAGAACCAAAATAAACCCACAGTTACAAGGCAGAGTGGAGAACAAGATTCAAAGGAGGCAGGGAGTCAAAGTCAGAGGAGACCGTGAGATTATAACCCCTGAGAATTTTGCAGCAATCTTGAGGAGGATGTGAGACTTTCTTTTTTTTTTTTTTTTTAATTTTGTTTTAACGTTTATTTATTTTTGAGAGAGAGAGAGAGAGAGAGCACGAGAGGGGGAGGTGCAGAGAGAGAGACACACACACAGAATCCAAAGCAGGCTCCAGTCTCTGAGCTGTCAGCACAGAGCCTGATGTGGGGTTTGAAACCATGAACCATGAGATCATGACCTGAGCCGAAGTCGGGAGCTTAACCCACCGAGCCACCCAGCCCCCGATGTGAGACTTTGTAAGGGTATGGGATGGTGGTACTGCCAGTGCAACCAGTTCTTAAGGGGGCAGAGAGGCCCAGCTGACCCCTGGCCCACCTAAATAACAGTCTTCCTGTTTAAGTTCCCAGCCTTTGTATTCTTGGGGCCTTGCCTTCATATAGGTCCCTCTGCTCCTGAGAGACAGCATTATCATGTGGATGGTGCAAATGGATTCTTTGAGACCTATGGTCTTCTGGCCTGTTGAAATTTGCAAGTCTCAACCTGGAGCAGCCATGAACACATGCGTATGTTTCATTTTCCTTACCTAGTTTCCAAATTAGATTGACCATTTAAATGATTACTTTCCTGTCCTTGCCTCTGTTGGGATGTAGCTCTTTCTCCACCCCTTAACTTACCCACAAGTTCTAATTTGTCTGGAATCTCACATACCTTTTAGGAAAAGAAATGCTACCACATCCAAAAGGTGTAAAGGTTCCCAGGATAACTTGATTGGGCAGGTCACTGAATATGTTGGTGTACATGCCACCCCAAGGGAGAGCAGAATAGCTTTGGCAGACAGCGAGGCGGCCAGAAGGATAGGTAAAATCCAGGTTAAGGAACTGATACTGATAAAAACCAACAACAATGGTAATAATTATTCTTATGGAATGATGTTAACTCTTATCCTATTTAATTAGAAAAAAAATATTTTAATGTTTATTTATTTTTGACAGAGAGAGAGAGAGACAGACAGAGCATGAGTGGGAGGAACAGAGAGAGGAAGACACAGAGTCTGAAACAGGCTCCAGGCTCTGAGCTGTCAGCACAGAGCCCGACACAGGGCCTGAACTCACAGACAGTGAGATCATGACCTGAGCTGAAGTCGGATGCTCAACCGACTGAGCCACCCAGGTACCCCATATTTAATTTTTTTTCTAATCAACTATTTACAGATGAGCCGACAGAAGTCCAGAGGGGGTGACTCGCCTTCCCATGGTCACTGAGTACAATAATGGTGGTGCCAGGCCATGCCGGGTTCCCTGACTCCCACTTGCATATTCTTCTCATATGTTCACATTACTTGCACCCTCATTTTTATTTACTTACTATTTATTTATTTATTTGTTAGCTTCAGGTGTAGAAGTTAATAATTCAACACTTACATACAACATCCAGTGCTCATCCCAAGTGCCCTCCTTAATACCCATCACCCATTTAACCCATACCCCCTGCCCACCTCCCCTCTGTAAACATCAGTTTTTTACATGCTCATTTTAGCCCCAAACTCTTTGAAACCAGTCTTGTGGATAATAGCAAGGAAGTCTGGTCAGATTGGTTCTATTAATGGAAGAGTCACTGGAAAACAAAGTTGCCCATTGCTACCCAGTATGGCCTGACAGCATGCAGCAGGAGGACTGTGTCTCCCTGCCAACATCTGTGGACAGATGAGAGCAAAGGAGGGCTGAGGGATAATTATGGATATGTGAACAAGTTCACAAAACCTAGCTGCACCAACCTCTTGAGGTCTTTTTCATTTTGGATTTGCAGGAATTTATCACAAAATCTCTTTTCTCTCTAAGCTAGATCCTCTTGATGCCCAATGCCCATGTGGTTCTCTCTACTAACCAGGAAAATGAAGGAGAACTCATTTTCTCAGAACCATGTGAGCTGTTGTAGCCTAACAGCTACAACCAGAGGTTCCCTTAAATAGAAGTAAGTCTTGCAAACTAGAGAACTTGCCCCAACCTCTTTCTTGCATTGACTTCTCTTGTCTCCAGCAGGAGGGAAAGTGGACCCTTGAGAGCAAAAGATTGAGGCAAGGCATCAGACTTCCTGTTCCAATACTCATGCGATTTTCTGCTGAAACAGAAATGCCCTACCTCTCGAGACATCTTTTCCATCATGCCCAGCCCCTTCCATCCTCCTTTCCTCTTGGTATTTCAAAAGGATATTAGGTCAAAGAGGAACCGTCTACCAGGGCATAATGGAACTTTTTCATCTCTGGGTCAGCCTCTTTGACTGTTGGCATCTTAGGCTTCCTCTTCAGCAGCTCCAGCCAGAAACATTGGGAAACTTTGGGACTGTTGTCTACCTTCACCACGCCTTTAGGATCATTATAGTGGCGCAGGATAAGACATTTGTTGAATCCTTCTTTTTTAAGTTTTGCTTCTTCTGCTTTTCTGTTCAAAGAAAAAAATTCCAGAAGTAGTTAATTTCCTGATCTTATCACGGGCTAGAGGCTGGGCAATGGCTGTTCTGGCCTCTGTGACCTCACCTTTACTGCCAGTCTAAGAGGCTTCCTTAGATCTGGACAGCTGGATTTTGAAATCTTTAGCCAAGTGTTTATTGAGTGCCTATCATTTGTAAACAGGTTTTGAGGACCTGCTGTGTGTGAAGCACTGGACCAGAAGCTGCAGAAAATGCAGGACTAGTAAGGAGTCCTCTCTCCCCACAGGAGCAACATGATTCAGCGTAGACCTTGGACAAGAACTGAGGTGAAACCTGGTGCTAACACTTGGGACTGTAAAAAAGTATGCAAAATACTAAACTCTGAGTCTTAGTTATTTTTCATCTGTAAAATGGGGGTAAAATGCCTCACAGAAATATAGGGAATCTCTGGTTAATTAATACACACAGACCTCTAGGCATGGACCCCAGTATTTAGCATGCCTTCTAAATATACTAGTTGTTTTTGTTACAAGTTAGTGACACATACATACATACATGTTCATTAATAATAAGGTGGTAGAGGGGAAGAGTAGGTGAATATGAAACTGCATATGTTCGGCATTTCAGACAGAGACCTTGAAATTAAGGTAGGCCCCTTGGAACAGTCATTTAACTATTCACAGATATTCACTAGGTATCTTCCACAGGCAAAATTCATACGTTCTTATGAGATAGGTGCTGTTTATCCCCATTCTCAACGTTTATTTATTTTTGGGACAGAGAGAGACAGAGCATGAAAGGGGGAGGGGCAGAGAGAGAGGGAGACACAGAATCAGAAACAGGCTCCAGGCTCCGAGCCATCAGCCCAGAGCCTGACGCGGGGCTCGAACTCACGGACCATGAGATCGTGAGATCGTGACCTGGCTGAAGTCGGACGCTTAACCGACTGCGCCACCCAGGCGCCCCTGTTTATCCCCATTCTAAAAAGTCCCTGAATTTTGCAGCTGCATGGTAAAGCCAGGACGCAACGTCATGTATATCAGCTCCAAACTCTCTACTTTCTTCACTTCATGAGACTGTTCCCCATATTTCTAGTGTCAGGAGCTATAGGAGTTGTGGGCATACTATAAAATGTAGACCAACCAGTTAGAGTGGGAGAGATCCAAAGCATAAGAGACTCTTAAAAACTGAGAACAAAACTGAGCATAAGAGCATAAGAGACTCTTAAAAGCATAAGAGACTCTTAAAAACTGAGGATTGATGGGGGGTGGGAGGAAGGGGAGGGTAGGTGATGGGTATTGAAGAGGGTATCTTTTGGGATGAGCACTGGGTGTTATATGGATAACAATTTGACAATAAATTTCATATATTAAAAAAAATAATAATAAACAAACAAACAAAAAATGTAGACCGACCAGGGCTTTGTATCTGAGGGTCAGCCAATGAAACAGAACTTCCTAGTTCTTGCCCAGCTTCCTGACCGCAACCCACATGCACACACAGCTATGCACACACATATACACTCATGTGCACATACATACACATACATATGCACATATACTCGTGCACTCAAGCATGCCAGATTAGAGCTGTTGGCAACATGCCATTGGAAGAAGCCTCCAGAATCAGGCTGGAAGAGCAGAGATATTCTTGGCCCTCTAGGAGATCAACACCACCTGTTTAACATCCACATGGACTGGATGGCTTGCCTTTACTCCATGGTCCCAGCTACTAAAAGTGGGCTGCAGGGCTTCTGGGTTTAAGACATAATGCGGGGATGGAATTGGGCAGATCTATAACCAACACTTGAAAATAATCAGAAGTGTCAGGACTCTAATTAGGGGAAATGGTAGCTACCTTCTCAGAGAAGAGTTAGGCATTTGGGCATTTCTAACATGGGTATAGAGTGGAATGCAAAACAAACAAACAAACAAGCTTCAGCAACAGGGTAAAAAAAATATTTAAGGCTGCCCTCAGCAAGTCCCTTCAGATTCAGAATACATACAAACAGGAATCCTCAATGTTTCACATTCTAAGGTGCACTTGAAAAGTGCTAAAGTTGAGCTGGCCTACCTCAATAAGGGTCTTGGAATGTTTAGAAGAATTGGTCTGTGTGCATGTGTGTGTGTGTGTGTGTGTGTGTGTGTATGTATGTATGTATGCACACGTGACATTTATTGGTTGAGTGTGGGTTTTGGGGTATAAGAGCTATGCTGAAAGAAAAAGTTTTAAATGATTAAAACTCAGAAATTGGATAGGGTGCCTGGCTGGATAAATCAATAGAGCACCTGACTCTTGATCTTGGGGTCATAAGTTGGAGCCCCATGTTATGTGTAGAGTTTACTTAAAAAATAAGTAATTAGACAAAACTGGAGGTATCACAATTCCAGATTACAAGTTTTATTACAAAGCAGTAGTAATTAAAACAGTCTGGTACTGGCATAAAAAATAGACACATAGATCAATTGAATAGAATAGAAAGCCCAGAAATAAACCCACAATTATATGGTCAGTTAATCTCTGATGAAGAAGGAATGAATATAAAATGGGAAAAAGTCTCTTCAACAAATGGTGTTGGGAAAACTGGACAGCCATATGCAAAAGAATGAAACTGGATCATTTTCTTATACCATATAGAAAAATAAACTCAAACTGGATGAAAGACCTAAATGTGAGACCTGAAACCATAAAAATCCTTGAAGAAAGCATAGACAGTAATCTCTTTGACATCAACTGTAGCAACATTTTTCTAGTGTCTCCTGAGGCAAGAGAAATAAAAGCAA
Organism: Leopardus geoffroyi; assembly: GCF_018350155.1. Lineage (NCBI taxonomy): Eukaryota > Metazoa > Chordata > Mammalia > Carnivora > Felidae > Leopardus > Leopardus geoffroyi. Next base: position 117,265,616 of record NC_059341.1, read on the forward strand.
AAATAAACTATTGGGACTATATCAGAATAAAAAGCTTCTGCACAGCAAAGGAAACAATCAACAAAACTAAAAGACAACCCATGGAATGACAGAAGATATTTGCACATGACATATCTGATGAAGGGTTAGTATCCAAAATATATAAAGGACTGATATAACTCAATGTCCCCAAAACAAACAATCCAATTAAAAAATGGACAGAGGACCTGAAGAGATATTTTTCCAAAGAAGACATACAGGTGGCTAACAGACACAGAAAAGATCTCAACATCACTCCTGATCAGGAAAATGTAAATCAAAATTATAATGAGGTACCATTTCACACCTTTCAGAATGGCTAAAATCAAAAACACAAGAAATAACAAGTGTTGGCAAGGATGTGTAGAAAAAGGAACCCTTGTGCACAGTTGGTGGGAATCCAAACTGGTACAGTCACTGTGGAAAACAGCATGGAGGTTCCTCAAAAAATTAAAAATAATGCTGCCCTATGAACCAGTAATTTTACAACTGGGTATTCACCTCCAAAATATAAAAACGTTAATTCAAAGAAATACATGTAACCCTATGCAGCATTATCTACAATAGCCAAATTATGGAAGCTACCCTAGTGTTTATCGATAGATGAATGGATAAAGAAGTTGTGATATATACACACTGGAATATTATTCAGCCATAAAAAGAATGAAATTTGTTTGGCAACAACATGGATGGTGCGAGAGAGTATAAAGCTAATTGAAATAAATCAGTCAGAGAAAGACAATACTATATAACGTCACTTATATGTGGAATTTAAGAAACACAACAAACCACCAAAGGAAAAAAAGGGAGATAAAGACAAACCAAGAAGCAGACTCTTAACTATAGAGAACAAACTGATGGTTACCAGAGGGGAAGGGGGTGACAGGATATGGGAAATAGGGGATGGGGGGATAAAAGTACACTTACATGATTTGAAAAAAAAGTAATTGGAAAATAATATAGCTGATTAATGAAAGGAGGGAGAGGTATATAGCCACACTGCTGTTGGCTTCGGGGGTATTGGGGGTGGGAGTCCCTAGCAATTAGCAAGGTTCACTGGCCCCTCTAAGAGAAACAGGAGTGGGCACTTCTCAGTAAGTTCTGTGGGGAAGGAACCGGAGCCAGGAGGGTGGGCAAGGGCCAGATCTGCCACTCAAAAATGGAAATGCCTGATTAAAACAACTGGTTTCTTTTGACATTTGTTTCTTCTTTTGCTTTCCTCCTCCTCCTGCCACTGCTTCTTCTCTTTTTCACATTCTCATGAAAATGTATCCCATTGTCAAAAATGAGGTGAGTAGGCAGAATTTTTGAGCAATGTGGCAAAAAAAGGAGCCCTTATAAATTGCACTCTTCCCCACACCAGAACACACACACGCCACTCCATTTATAAGCATCAAACGCTGGCAGGAATTCAGCCTAAGAGCACACATTTATAGACCAATTGGAAACCTGAGTCTAATTACCATTTACCAAGCCCACATCTGGGCTCTTTCATTCAACACCTAGACATGATTCTATTTTTCTGTGAGTCTCTACAAATGGACCTTTTGGATTATTCTTAAGAAAGGTAAGTATGCCTCTAAAGTGTAAATACCTATAATCTTTGGGAGAAGAAAAGGCATGCTCCCCCTTCTTACTTGCAAGGCCAAAAATCAAGATACAACAAAGCTCTAGTGCAAAAAACTCCAATGCAAAATCTACCTTATCTGAATGTTACATTATTCAAATACTCAGAGTCGGCAACTATAATTCAGGGAAGTTCCCCAAAACTCTTCTTCTTTTTCTAACCCCTTTAAAAGTCCCTAGACAAAGAGTCTTGATTATTGTGTAAAGACCAATCAGTCTCTCTGCCAAAAAAAAAGGCTGCCCTTCACTGCCTTTTCTCGAGGAATTGGCAATGGCAGTAGTTTTGTTCTCCTCTTGCCTGAGAACCAGAAGTTGACCTCTGGATTCTCCAGCAGGTGATAATTAACACCAAATTGATTAGCTCAACAAAGGAGCCCTAATACTTGCATAAAAGGTTTCTTCAAAGTTTTGGGTGGCTGGTCATTCACAGGAAAAGTCATTGTTGGGCTTACAAAAGAGTTCTTCTCTAAGTCAGAAGTTACCCAATTATCCTAGCCCTCTGGTATCTGCACCACTCTAAGAGAGGCTGGAATAGAAAGGGAACTGCATTTCAAATCATCTCAAATCAAATTTGCCTAAGAATCTAAGCTAAATTCAATATGGTGGGGACATTCACTGAATGTCAGAACTGAAGGATGCTTGGGCAATATCTAATTCCATTTTACAGATGAAGGAGCAAAAGTACAGAAAAGGGAATTGATAATTGCTAAATAATAGTTACTGTTTATTAAGCATTCATATATTCTACAGACTGTGCTAAGTTATTGAACTGGGTTATTTCATTTAATGCTTTCAATAACCCTATGAGGTAAATTCTAGTAGAACCTCCATTTTATATGAGGAAGGTAAGGTTTTGAGAAGCAGAATAAGTGCCCCAAATACTATGGTTGGCAAATGGGAGCATAAGACTTCTGTAAACTTCAAAGCTTGAAGTTCTGCCCCTTTACAGACATAGCCTCTTGTAACACAGGTCACACAGCTAAGAAATGGCAGGGTCTGAGTTAGGAGTGAGTCTGGATTCCCAGTCTAATGCTTTTGTACCACCATACTCTAATAGTACATATGAATAAAATCAGAAGACTAGAACTCTACCAGCTACAGCCCAAAGATCTGATTCTCTGATTCAGGCCCAGACAAAAGGTCTAGGTAAACCCAGTGTGGAGGATGTGCTTTGCTGTAAGGAGTGTTTCGGGTTCTGGTCTGGGATGGGAGGGTTCACTACATTTGTCAGACCAGACTTCCTGTGCCAAGAAAAGAGAGTCTATTTCAAGTGTGCACCTGCCAACAGAGTTAGAGAAGATTCTTTCTTCTCTCATTTCCCTGAGTCTGACTTGATATAATGTTCTGTGTTGAGCAAATGTGGTAGAAATTTGGTGGGGTACAAAGGCCAATAGTTATGATTTGCCAAAAATTGCATTTCATCCAACAAGCATTTTTTTTCAATCTGCTTACTAATCACTCACCCTGGGAACCAAGGGATGTTAAGATTTGGCTGATTTTCTTGCAGAAATGTTTTGTAATGCACATAATGTAAAGTTACATGTGTTCTTTTTGAAGCTTGGATTCTGTATATGATAAATCCCTTGGGAAAAAATTTTCATTGTTAAAAACCCACTCCCTTGAGATAGTTTATTACTATGGGTAATGTGTAACAGCATCAGACTCATCCTTGGTGCTGTGTGCCAGCTAAATTCACCTCCTCCATCTACTCTGCCAAGCCATCTCTTCTTCAGTCTAAACTGACTTGTCTCAAGAAACCACTTCTGACAGTACTGGGTTATTATTAAAAAATGCTTTTAGCTTGCTTAGTGCTTTAGTGTCTACAAAGTACATTTATATACATATATATATAGTCACAACAACCTACCGTAAGCAGAAGACCTGTTATTATCCCTAAATGACTAAAGAAGCAGAGGTTCAGGGAGTTCAAGTGACTTACACAAGATCCCACACCCATTGACTAATGAACCTAGATGTTTTGACTCCAGTTTTTTTTTCTTTCAATTTTTGCTTTACCCTTTATTTTTTAGAGCAGTTTTAGGTTCACGGCAAAATTGAGTGGAAAATACAGAGAGTTCTCATATACTCCCTACAAGTTTTTTTTTTTTCTTTCGTTAAAATTTGCTGCCTGGTCCACATCACTTGAGGACTTCTTTAAACTTGAAAAATTAATTGTAAGCTCACCTGGAAGAAGAAATTGGTAAAATTGGTTAAGATGTTTTTGATGTAGAAAGAGTAATCATGGCACAAAAACAGTCACTGAGATCAACAGAACAGAATAGAGAACCCAGAAATGGACCCACAAACATATGGCCAACTAATCTTTGACAAAGCAGGAAAGAATATCCAATGGAATAAAGACAGTCTCTTCAGCAAGTGGTGTTGGGAAAACTGGACAGCGACATGCAGAAAAATGAACCTGGACCACTTTCTTACACACAAAAATAAACTCAAAATGGATGAAAGACCTCGATGCAAGACAGGAAGCCATCAAAATCCTTGAGGAGAAAGCAGGCAAAAACCTCTTTGACCTTGGGCACAGCAACTTCTTACTCAACATGTCTCTGGAGGCAAGGGAAACAAAAGCAAAACTGAACTATTGGGACCTCATCCAAATAAAAAGCTTCTGCACAGGGAAGGAAACAATCAGCAAAACTAAAAGGCAATTGATGGAATGGGAGAAGATATTTGCAAACAACATCTCAGATAAAGGGTTAGTATCCAAAATCTATAAAGAACTTATCCAACTCAACACCCAAAAAAACAAATAATCCAGTGAAGAAATGGGCAAAAGACATGAATAGACACTTCTCCAAAGAAGACATCCAGATGGCCAACCGACACATGAAAAAATGCTCCACATCTCTTATCACCAGGGAAATACAAATCAAAACCACAATGAGATATCACCTCACACCTGTCAGAATGGCTAACATTAACAACTCAGGCAATGACAGATGTTGGTGAGGATGTGGAGAAAGAGGATCTCTTTTGCATTGCTGGTGGGAATGCAAACTGGTGCAGCCACTCTGGAAAACAGTATGGAGGTTCCTCAAAAAATTAAAAACAGAACTACCCTATGATCCAGGAATTGCATTACTAGGTATTTATCCAAGGATACAGGTATGCTGTTTTGAAGGGGCACATGCACGCCAAATGTTTATAGCAGTGCTATCAACAATAGCCAAAGTATGGAAAGAGCCCAAATGTCCATCGATGATGAAGGGATAAAGAAAATGTGGTGTATATGAATGAAATGAATGAAATCTTGCCATTTGCAACTATGTGGATGGAACTGGAGGGTATTATGCTAAATGAAATTAGTCAGAGAAAGACAAATATCATATGACTTCACTCATATGAGGACTTTAAGAGACAAAACAGATGAACATAAGGGAAGGGAAGCAAAAATAATATAAAAACAGGGTGGGGGGGACAAAACATAAGAGACTCTTAAATATGGAGAACAAACAGAGGGTTACTTGCTAGAGGGGTTGTGGGAGGGGGGGATGGACTAAATGGGTAAGTGGCATTAAGGAATCTACTCCTGAAATCATTGTTGCACTATATGCTAACTAACTGGGATGTAAATTAAAAAAATAAATTAAATAAAAATACAAATTAAAAAAAAAAAGAAAGAGTAACCAGAGGAGGTTTGCTGTACCAGTAATTAAGATACAAATACCTAATATTTACCGAATGCCTAGTTGTACTAGGAAGCTTTACAACTGCCCTAAAAGGTAGCTACTATGATTACCTTCATTTTACAGATGAAGAAAATAAGGCAAAGGGAAATTAGTGACTTTCCCAAGGTCACATGCATGGATGGAGCTGGGATTTTAGACCAATTTGACTTTAAGCCCTCTTTCTTAACACCATACTTGTTTCTCTCATATTATATAATCTGAATAATTAAAATAGCTGAAAACTCAGGTAGATCAATGAAATAGAACAGACAGCTCAGAAGAAGACTCTAATATATATAAGACTGAAGATTAATTTAAGCTGAGAACTCAAATCTGTGGATAACACAGACTGTATTCAATACCTGGCTCCAGAGTGATGATAGAGTGCTGTGGTTAGATGCACAGGCTTTGGTATCAAACAAATCTAAGAGTAAATAGCAGCTCACTCACTCCCTAGCTTTCTGACCTTGGCATAAAAGCAGTGACTTACTCATGGATGCATGTAAATTGCTTCGTGTGGTGTGTTACACAAAAGAAGCACTCAATAAACATTAGCTATTTTTATTAGTACTCAGTAAACACTAGCTGTCATTATTATTGGCATGGGAGAATTAAAGCTAGGATCTTCATACCATACACAATTTCCAGTAAGTGGAGAAAAAAGAAGTTAAAAATAGAGTAGGTCTATCTAATTTTAGCATGAGGAAAATTTTTCTAGTTAGAAAAACAAGGGGAAAAATCTTAAAACAAAATATTGATATTTGTACAATAATAAAAGTTAATTTAAATACTATGCCTAGGTGTTTTAAAACAGTTGTAATATGATGTAAAATTAGATACTAAATTTACCAATATACTGAATTTACTAATTTAAATTTAAAAATTCCTGGAGATTGAACCAATAAAGAGTAATTTCTAGTGAAACTAAGTTTAAAATTTTAAATACAATAATAATTGCAATTTTTAAAACATTTCACTAGAAATTACTCTATGCTGATTAAATCACCAGGAATTTCCAGCACAAGATCTAACAATTTAACATGACCACTGTGGCCTGAGCTCTGGGCTTGCTCTGCCTTTCCTAATCCTTAAAGGGGTTTAAAGAGAAAGACACCATTAAAGAGAATGAGTCAGATGATTGCAGGTCCTTCTTTCCCAGTCATTGCACAAGCTGCTCAATTCTCATCCAGAGCAGGAAAGAGGCAGTATTTCTTTTCTTAATGTTTATTTACTTTTTTTTATTTAAAAAAAATTTTTTTTAACGTTTATTTATTTTTGAGACAGAGACAGAGCATGAACGGGGGAGGGGCAGAGAGAGAGGGAGACACAGAATTGGAAACAGGCTCCAGGCTCTGAGCCATCAGCCCAGAGCCCGACGCGGGGCTCGAACTCACGGACGGCGAGATCGTGACCTGGCTGAAGTCGGACGCTTAACCGACTGCGCCACCCAGGCGCCCCAATCTCTACACCCAACATAGGGCTCGAACTCATGACCTTGAGATCAAGAGTCACATACTCTTCCAACTGAGCCAGCCAGGTGCCTCTGTGTGTATGTAATTTTAAATAAATGTTTTAAATACTAAGTATGTATCCCATTTAAAACATAACCCACAAAGCAATAGTAGTTATTTTCTCACTGAAGTCCAGGTGGGAACCTGGAGTGAAAATAAAGCATGGTGGGGCGCCTGGGTGGCGCAGTCGGTTAAGCGTCCGACTTCAGCCAGGTCACGATCTCGCGGTCCGTGAGTTCGAGCCCCGCGTCGGGCTCTGGGCTGATGGCTCAGAGCCTGGAGCCTGTTTCTGATTCTGTGTCTCCCTCTCTCTCTGCCCCTCCTCCGTTCATGCTCTGTCTCTCTCTGTCCCAAAAATAAATAAACGTTGAAAAAAAAAATTAAAAAAAAAAAAAGAAAATAAAGCATGGTTGAAAGTGGGTGCACTTTGGAGTCAGATAGACCTGGGGTCACCCCTGGCTCTGCCTTTTTCTAGCTGTATGACTCTAAACAAATTGCCACATTTTGTGGCACTATTAGTGTCCTCACCTGTAAAATGGAGATGATAATCCTCTCTCTCTCTCTCTCTCTCTCTCTCTCTCAGTTGTTCTAAGTAGTATAGATAATAAATGTAAAGCATCAGCTCCACTGCCTAGCCAGAGTAGAAATTTTGTCAATGCTTGCTGTGGTTACTATCACCTCCTAATTGTTTGATTCTTACCACCTCCTAATTGTTGATAGTTAACTTGCTGAGATGTTTAGTTTCCCATTTGAGGTACATGGGGACTAGTTTTATATTTCCTTGGAACAGTGCTTTCCCTATGGCTGGCGCTTCTTTCCCTGACTTCTTTTCTTCTCTCCCTCCTCTCCACTGTTTTCACACAGGATCCTGGTCTGGTCACCTGACAAGGCTGATTGACTGGTAAGTCGGGTAGCACAGACTGACTTATTTCCGTGAGTTGCCAGGAAAAGAAGGGTTGTGTGTGCATGTATGTACATACTTTTTTCACATTACAAACACGACAAGCAAAGCAATAGAGTGACTTGCCCAGGGTCCCACAGGCTCTGCATCTCTTCTTGCCTATCTACGCATCACACACCTCATAAAAGTATATGATTCTAAAGATTTCAGAGGGCTCCCTACATTTGAATTATGGCTTCTTGTAGTCTCTTTACAGCAGTATTGAGGATTGTCTTCCATTTCAGAATTTCCAATTTTGAGTGAGGATGTTGAAAGATCCAACCTTAAAACAACAACAACAACAACACACATAGTAACTCAAAATGGCTATTTAAAAATTTATCTCCATGTCAGTACTCACTAGATAAATCCTGCTCAGCTATCAGTCTACCCAAGCCTACTTGAAAAACCAAAATCCATTCATATTAAAGTGTAAGCAATTAGCTTAAGAATTACCTCTTCTCAGGAGATTTTAACTAAAATGGGATCAAAGCTTTAACCCCAAGGAATTAAATCCCTATGATGACATCTGAAGAAGTAGAGGCCTTTTAAAAATGCCTACACACCCGTAGACCTACAGATCAGATTCTTCAGCATTCCCCAGTCCCGGGACAGAATCCCATCTCTCGAGAGAGAATATTTTATTGGTAGTCAGTAGACGTGGGTTCTGTTCCTGAGTCTTCTCTGTGGACACTGGAGGAAAAGAAGCACTTTCTTTCTAGGCAAGGAGCATGTGACTCTAGGGGCAGTGACAATCTCCTTATCTTCACTGTGTGAAGCAAGCCTAACCATAGAAATCTGCCAAGCAGGGATGGACAGAGAAGAATCCCTGCAAGTGTTGAGTCATACATCCTGCCTTGGACCTTTGCTCCTGTGGTTCTTCCTTTAATCTTGTGAGTTACCCCCAATACACGAGCACAGGATTCTCCTGTTGCTGAAGCTAGTGTGAGTTGGGTTCTTGTCACCTACAGCTTAAAGATTCCTGACTAACATAATCAATCACATTCAGGTTCATCATCACTGGATCAAGAGAACCATCCTTACCTCAGATTGGAAAGGCTGAACAAATTCTATCCTCATTTCCTTAGGGTTAGATAATGCATTGTTGCCAGCCTCCCACTGTGGGATTTCAGTCCTGCCTTTTAATGACTAAAGGCTGGCTCCTTGCTCACAGACTATCTGCTTGTCATTCAGTTTCCTGCTGAGGGATTTCCTGTCACTGACTTTACCTACCTATTTGGACTCCTGGGCATTTTCATGCAGAACTCTCTGGATATCTTATAATTTACTTCATTCCTATTTGCTGTTTTGCCCTACTTACTGTGCTTATTCTTAGCATATGCATATTTCCTCAATATCTATCCCTCTTCAGTGAGACAGTTCCAGTCCTAACTTGATTCCTAAATATATCAAATTCAGAAGCATATGTAGGGAATGGGGAAGTATGGGAGGGACACTGGACTCCTAAAAGCATATTCCCTAAAAGCAGAAACTTCAACAGGTCTTAAAGTTCTTAGATTATGATGAAAAGATTATGAGAAGCAAATCTATAAGACCCATGGCAGTCAGCCCCAACTCCTGCTCACTCCCTGAGCCACACAGCTATATTATGTCTGTATTTCAAGGGATGACGAGGTTCCCTTTTCCTAACAACCTATATCTTATCCCTTTTATAACCTCATAAAGGGATCATCTGTATTCTTCCTAGATTTGTGTAACCATAATCTTCCTTGGGAAGTCTCCTTTATAACATTTAAACAATTTAAGAACCAATTTTTGCCTTTTAACCCAGAAGGTTTGGTTCCTAGTCCAAGTTAGTATGTTTTTGTGATGGAAGGCCCTGGGTGCTCTCCTGGGGGGACAGGCATGTCATTGTTCCAGAAGCTAGTTTCTCAGAACCATGAAGAAAAAACTCCTAAGATACAAGAGTGGAGAAATCAGGGAAGGCTGGGGGTGGGGGCTGCATTTGAAAACTTTTTGACTTGGAATCCATGAACTTAAATGTCTGGCTCTGACTGAGGTTATACTATGAGGATGACTGAGAGAGTTTTCAAATTCAGGGAATGTAAGTGATTCTCACTCTGCTTGCTCATTACAATCGACCCTAATTTGGGTGGGTAAAGGGATCTTACCATTTTCTAAACAGATCTTGGATAACAGGGAGAAGTGGATGACAACAGGTAAATGGCTATCCTGCGGGATCTGTGAATACTGGTTTTGTTTGACAAGAGCTAGGAAAAAAGGAAGGAGGAAGAAGATGAGAGGGCAGAGGGGAAAGAGAAGAGAAAGTGAGTATTTTGCTAAATCATCATCAACACAAAAAACAGTTGTCAATATTTTAATATTCTTATGAGGGCATTAGCAAAATTTTCCATAAGTACCCATAGTGACTCATGAAATATTTTAATTTGCTCTAGAAATGAAACTGCTTTTTAAAGTTAAATATCTTTGCATAACTTCTTGATTTACTAAAAGATTGTGTTTATGCTTTTGTTCTAAGAGTTGCCCTTTCACATGAGAACCACTAAAAAAAATTCATGTTTTACTTTCATTTATTTTTTTAGCAATGGGATAATAGTTAGCAGCCTGTTCTGGTTAAAAAAAAAAAAAAAAAAAAGGCTACATGGACACAAAGCCTCTCTGTATCATTAAGTTTTGTGCTAAAATGTAAACCTAATTCATTTTTTTTTAAGTTTATTTATTTACTTTGAGAGAGAGAGAGAGAGAGAGTGATCTGGGGAGGGGCAGAGAGAGAGAGAGAGAGAGAGAGAGAATCCCAAGCAGGCTCCCCACTGCCATTGTGGAGCCCGGCGCAGGGCTCGAACTCACAAACCATGGGATCATGACCTGGGCCAAAATCTAGAGTTAGACACTTAACGGACTGAGCCACCCAGGCACCCCAAAATGTAAATTAAGGCAAGAAATTCTATTAGTGTATGAAGTGGAATGAAGTCATCTTATAAAATAAAATTAGATCTTAAAATCTATCTAAAAATAAAATATTTAGGGATATTTTGAAAAGAAAGCAAAAACTCATGGTAGCTTCTTAAACTTTATATATGAATTGGGAAGTCCTTATTTCCAGGAATCCATACAAATAGTCTGCATCTAAAATTTAAAAAAATAAAAATTAAAGTAAAGTAAAAAGATGAGAAAATTACAATGATAAAAGTAAAAGAAATAAGGGTACAAGTAAGAATATGCACAATAACTATGGCTAATATTTATTAAGCACTTACCATATGCCAGGCACTATGCTAAGCACATTACATGCATTATAAATTAGTTTATTTCTTTCAACAAAATTCTACAATTAATCATCCTCATTTTACAGAGGAGGAATTCAGGTAAGTCTAGAATAAGAGCTAGAAATTTTGCTAGTACTTGTTCTAAGTTCCTAGTGATGTTGATGCACTGGTTCCGGAACCACACTTTGAAAACTGCTACAGAGCATTCCAATCTTTTTATTAACAGCAATCACTTATTCTTAAAGAGTAAAAATTGTATTGCCAGAATTATCTTGTTCAAGCAAATGCATTAGGCTTCATGAACCATCAGGAACCTGTAATAATATCTATATACCAAAGGGTTACTCTGAGGATAATATGAGATAATGGAAATAATAATAATAAAATAACAGGGGTGCCTGGGTGGCTCAGTCAGTTAAGCATCTGACCTGGGCTCAGGTCATGATCTCATGGTTCATGAGTTCAAGCCCTGCATTGGGCTCTCTGCTGTCAGAGCAGAGCCTGTTTGGGATTCTCTCTCTCTCTCTCTCTCTCTCTCTCTCTCTCTCTCTCTCAAAATAAATAAACATTAAAAAAATAATAAGATAACAAATACATAAGTAGTGTCTACCACTGGGTGCTGAATGGAAGTGTTTAACCAGTATATTGCACACCTGAAACTAACATGACACTGTATGTTAACTGGAATTTAAATAAAAACTTAAAAAAAAAAAGTAGTATCTACTATATCTAGATACTTTTCCAAGTGTTTTAGTGTTAACTTATTTAATATTCAGAACCACCCTGGAAAGAGATATGGTTTCTAGTACGATGTTACAGATAATGAAACTGAGACAAAGAGGGGTTGTGAAATGTGTTCATAATTATATGAGCTCAAAGTTATATAAGCAGTAATGCAATAGCCAGGATTTGGACCCAGGAATCCCAAAAGCAAACGCTTAATCACTACACTAGTTTACTTCTCTATCTCAGAGGGGTCATTGTAGAGATAGCAACCACCACTATTTATTCTCATTGTCAAAATCATTATCACTATTACAATAGCAGAATGAGAATTAGGGATAAGATAGCAGAAAGGCTACTATATTGGGAGTTAGAAGACCAGGGTTGGGATCGCGGCTCAATCAGAAACTGTATGACTTTGGGCAAGTTACTCAGCCCTTTGGAATCTCAGTTTTCTTCTTAGTGAAACAGAAACCCTATTAGCTGCCTGACAGGGATATCTGGACAACTAAATTAGATAATAGCTAGAAAGATCCCTATGATCTATAAAATGTTATAATTGAATATGATTTTAATATTTAAAATACCAGCTCTTTTGCTATGTTGAAACTTGCTTGTATATATCAACACAATAGAAGCTAAAGTGAGAAATCTTAAAAGTACTGAAAATAAAGCTTCACTCTGGGGGTAAAAGTGGGGTCTACCTGTACTCTCCAGAATGTAGTGCTAAGCTCTGGTGAGGTTCTTCATCCTTTTTAAATTGCATGTTTGTGCCAGTCACTCATATCTCCCTATTAAGTTTTCTGAAATTATTATCAGCAAAAATTTCAGACCCCTAAGACTTTATTATTATTTTTAACATTCTTGGGTTTGGTACTTGCAAATGTTTTCAGCATCTGAGAAGAGCATCAATGTCTTGGAATTAAATAGGTAACTTCATCAAAAAAAATTTTTTTTTAACATTTATTTTTGAGAGAGACAGAGACAGAGAATGAGCAGGGGAGGGGCAGAGTGAGAGGGAGACACAGAATTGGAAGCAGGCTTCAGGCTCTGAGCGGTCAGCACATAGCCCGATGAGGGGCTCGAACCCATGAACCATGAGATCATGACCTAGCCAAAGTCGGACACCTAACCGACTGAGCTACCCAGGCACCCCAGTAACTTCATCTTAACAGTGAAAAATCTAGAGGCTAAGAACAGGCAAAGATCAGGTGGCAGGAGAGAGCAACATTCTGAGAGGATGATGGTCCCTCAGAAGTGAGGGAAGAAGAAAGCAGAATTGATTTCTCCATGAGGCATATGACATGTCTAGAAGCCCCCCAAAATGTTTTAATTTTAGTCTCTTTTAAAGCAGAAGAAGAAACTGAATAAGACAATAATGAATAAATAATAATGAGTCTAGCTGGATTAGATTTATCTTTGTAATAATGCAGTCGTAAGATATAGTTTTTAATAACTTCTATGAAGTAAGGGACACAGTGAAGGGAAAAGCACCAGAGCCCACAAAAGCCCTAATTTGGCCCAGGGAGTGAGGGAACACAAATGTGGTCGTAGGCAGAAAGGAACTGTGGAAGCAGCATCAACTCAAGTGTCTCTAAAATGGGCCATTTTGTACTATTTCACATATATATCATATTATCACAAGTTCCTGGTTTTAGGCTTACAGACTCAACTCTTCTCACTCTGAAATTAAATGCCCCCTTGTGTATATATACCTGCCCTTTCACTCAGTTCCTTTTGTTTACCACCTTATAAGAAGGAAAGCTTCCTTTTTCACAGTTAGCTTAGTCCCCCATCTTGTTTTCTATTGTGATAAAGTATACATAATATAAAAATTTACCATTTAACCATTAAGATATTTTTATTGTGGTTAAATTTGTATAATGTAAAATTTACCATTTTAACTATTAAAATTTTTTTTTAATGTTTATTCATTTGTGAGAGACAGAGAGAGACAGAGCATGAGTGGGGGAGGGGCAGAGAGAGAGGGAGATATAGAATCCAAAGCAGGCTCCAGGCTCCAAGTTGTCAGCATACAGCCCGACTTGGGGCTTGAACTCACAAATCGTGAGATCTTGACCTGAGATGAAGTCAGATGCTTAACCAACTGAGCCACCCTGGTGCCCCCATTTTAACCATTCTTAAGTGTACAGTTTTGAATCATTAAGTTCATTCAAGTTCATTTACATGGTTGTACAATCATCACCACCACCATTCATCTTCAGAAAGTTTTCTTCTTTCTCAATTGAAATTCTATAACCATTTAACAGTAACTGCCTATCCTCCCTTCCTGCCAGCCCCTTGCAACTACCGTGCTACTTTCTGTCTCTACGAATTTGATTACTTTAGGTATCTCATGTAAGTGGAGTCATGGTATATTTGTCCTTTTGTTCTGGCTTACTTTACTTAGTATAGTGTCTTCAAGGTCATCTACATTATAATGTGTATCAGAATTTCATTCCTTTTTAAGGCTGAATAACATTCCACTGTATATATATACGATAATTTGTTTAACCATACACCTGTCTATGGACGTTTGAGTTGTTTCCACCTCTTGGCTATTGTAAATAATGCTGCTATAAGCACTGGTATACAAACATCCGTTTGAGTCCCTGCTTCTAATCACCTCCAGTTGAAGATAACTTCTTCCAGGCCTCAAATTATTTGTTTTTAGTTTATTTATTTATTTGGAGAGAGACAGATTGGTAGAGAAAGAATCCCAAGCAGGTTCTGAGCTGTCAGCACAGAGTTTGATGCAGAACTCGATCCGCAAACCATGAGATCATGACCTGAGCTGAAACCAAGTGGGCTGTTTAAACGACTGAGCCACCCAGGCACCCTTGGCCTCAAATTATTTTTAAAAACAATGTCTGACACAAGACAAAAATAATCATATTCATAAGGAATCAAGAGAACATGAATGAGAACCAGCAGAAACAAAAGGAGGACCCCACAATAGATTCACATAAATATGCCCATCTGATTTGTGTGAGAAAGATACAAAAGCAATTCAATGGAGGAAAGACAGCATTTTCAACAATGATGCTGAAGCAACTGGACAACCATAGGCAAAAAAATGAACCTCAGTGTAGGTCTCACACTTTATACAAAAGGTAATGCCAAATGGGTCATGGACTTAAATGTAAAATGTAAAACTAAAATGTAAAACTATAAAACTTTTAGGAAAAAAAATAGGAGAAAACCTTCAGGATTTAGGGATAGGCAGAGAACTCTTAGCCTTGATACCAAAAACACTATTCATAAAAAGATTTTTCAAAAGTTGGACTTCATCAAAATTTAAAACTTTTTCTTTGCAAAGGACCCTATTAAAAAGATGAGAAGACACTGGGAGAAAATATTTGGAAAGCACATATACAACAAAGGACTAGTATCTAGAATATATAAAGAACTCTCAAAATTCAACAATTAAAAAAACAATCCAATTAGAAAATTTTTTTTTTTTTTTAATTTTTTTTTTCAACGTTTATTTATTTTTGGGACAGAGAGAGACAGAGCATGAACGGGGGAGGGGCAGAGAGAGAGGGAGACACAGAATCGGAAACAGGCTCCAGGCTCTGAGCCATCAGCCCAGAGCCCGACGCGGGGCTCGAACTCACAGACCGCGAGATCGTGACCTGGCTGAAGTCGGACGCTTAACCGACTGCGCCACCCAGGCGCCCCCCAATTAGAAAATTAAGCAAAGACACGGGAGATATTTCACTGAAGAGGATATACAGATGGCAAATATTCAATATCATTAGCCATTAAAGAAACGCAAATTAAAACTATAGTGAGATATTACTACACACCTACAAGAATGGCTAAAATAAAAAGTGGTGATAATACCCAAATGCTGGTGAGAATATGGAGAAATGGTATCACTTATACATTGCTGGTAGGAATGTAAAACAGTAGAGCCATGGAGTGCCCGGCTGGCTCAGTCAGAAGAATATGTGATTCTTGATCCTGGGGTCATGGGTTCAAGCCCCATGTTGGGTGTAGAGATTACTTAAATAAAACTTAGAAACAAAAACAAAAACAAAACAAAAAACCAGTGCAGCCTCTCTGGAAAATAGTTTGAAAGTTTCATATAAAAGTAAACATGTAGTTGCCACATAGCCCAGCAATTGTACTTCTGGGCATTTATCAAAGAGGAATCTAAACTTATATTTACATAAATCCTATACCCAAATGTTTTAGCAGCTTTCAAAATAGTTAAAAACTGAAGGAAAAAAAACCCCAAACAAACAAACAAACCCAAATACCTAGATGTCCTTCAAGGAAGGAATGGTTAAACAAACTGTAGTACATTCATACCATGGAATACTACTGGGCAATAAAAAGGAACAAGCTACTGATACATACTACTTGGATGTATCTCCAGAGAATTAAGCTTGCTGAAAAAAGGCAATCACCAAAAGTTATACATTGCATGGTTGTCAAGATTAAAGAGGGGGTGGAAGAAGGAGGGAAGTGGGTGTGGTTGCAGAAGGACTCCATGAATGATTCTTGCCTTGACAGAAATGTTTTGAATCTTGACTGTATCAATGTCAATATCCTGGCTGTGATATTGTACTATAGTTTTGCAAGATGTTGTCATATAGAGAAAGGGTAAGGGCATATGGTATCTCTCTGTATGTGGATCTACAATCATCTTAAAATAAAAAGTTAATTTAAAAAATTACATATGTGGCTAGCATCATATTTATTTTGGACCCTGCCACTGTAAAAGAATTTGTAGGATCCCTTAAGGCAGAGAGTTCATATCACATGAATGTAAAGTGTAACAGATGCTTACAATGAAAGCACTATAAATTTTTGTATCTTTCTCCTGACATTCACTAACACTTATTAAAATTATTAACACAAACCAAATATATATCACTAATATAATGTTTTGTCAACATCTCACTTACTTGCTATTTTTATTCATTTTTTTAAAAATGTTTGTTTATTTTTGAGAGACAGAGAGTGTGCAATAGTGAGTGCTCATGAGTGAGGGGGGAAAGGCAGAGAGAGAGGGACAGAGAGAATCCCAAGCAGGCTCCACACCCAGTGCAGAGCTCCACGTGGGGTTCAGTCTAACAAACCTGAGCTGAAATCAAGTCAGGCGATTAACTGACAGAGCCACCCAGGCGCCCCTTTATTCCTTTTAAAAAAAAAAAAAGAAACCTGGAGGATTATTTATAAATCTAACTTCTACTCACCCGATGAAACAGGGTGGTCTTTTTTTGCTTTCACAAGATGATTTTCCTTATGAGATTCCTCTCTTGCACAGGTGCTGATTTGGGTCATGTTTTTGGAATCTCTTTTTAAGGCATCGTTTTTCTTCAAATTTTTTGTTGCACACTTACAAACACCTTCAATAAGATCATGCCAGCTGTAATTCATAAGATTTACAATTCCCGCAGGGAAAGTAATGTTATACTCAGCATATTTCTGCAATATCTCCCCAAGTTCACTCAGTATTTCAGCAGCAATCAGTTTATATTCTTCAAATAGATTCTTTTGCCGGTATATTTTGGTGAATCGAAGGTTAGATGAAAACTTGGAAACACCAGAAATTTGTGAGATCCCAGATGAATGGAATTCATCTTTCTTCTCACATTCAGATACTGTAGATAGTCTTGCTTCCTTTTGTTCTTTAGATACTGTACTGTTTGTATGACTGTAAAAAACATATGTAAGCCTTAAAAGATATTTTATTTTCTTTAACTCAGTAATTCAACTTCTGGAAATCCATCTTAAAATGTAATAAAAAGGATGTATAATATCTGTGAATAAAATTGCTAACTGTAACATTATTTGTTGATATTAGAAAAAATTGAAAAAAAAAATAATGGCCCATAAGGATATAGCTAAGTAAACAGTGCCATGCTCATACAATGGGTAGCATGAAGAATTGTTTGGGAAATTGCTCTTAATAATTTGGGAAAATGCTTATGTTATAATATTATATAAAGATTATACACGGTTATATATGTGGAATGATCTCAATTGTAAATGTATGCACCATATATCTGCTAGTACAGAAACTAAGCAAATATCCTCCAAAAAAGTAAATTGATTATGGGATTGTGGAAGTCATTTTTTTGCCTTCTTTTATACTTTATACTTTTCTAACTTTTCTACAATTAATATTTATTACATTTATGAACAGAAGATAAAAACCAGTATGTGTGTGTACTGCTTATTCATTACCTTAATTATAAGACAAGACAGAGGTCGTTTCTTCCAAAGAGCCTTCCCTGAATTTCTTAGGTTAGACTACAAACACGTTGTATGTTCCCTTAGCCTGTCCTACACACCCCATCAGATGTTACTACATTATACTGAAATTCCAAAGCAGCAACAGAAACAGATCTGCAAAGGTCTAGATATCTCATATATTGGAATTTTCAGCCACAGTTTACAAAACAACTATGCATACCATGTTTAAAACTTGCAAGTGATCTACTCCTTTTGGTAATAGCATCTAGGTAATTCAAAGTAACCCTTTCTTGGAGACAACTAGAAAAGCTGGACCAAAAAATTTTTTTTTTTCTTAAAGGCTACAGAGAGCTAACAAGATAGTGAGGAGTTACTATCAGTATCTGGAAGAACATTGAAATCCAAAGAGAAAAACCCCATATTTTCCCCCTTTGTGGAAGGTTAGAGGTATGGAAGGAAAATTTACCAATTCTATAAGATGCATCTGAGAGGCTTAATGACTGGTCAGGACTTTTGATAGCTTTGTGGGGGCTAAGTGTTCAAAATTTGGAATCTAGGGCCTTCCATGGCAAGGTTATTGGTTGAGACTCGAAAGGCTGTGGCCTAGGAGTAAGGATTATCCAGAAGTACACCTAGACCAGCACATTATAACACAGCTTCAAATTATCTCATTTCCTGACATTGAATTAAGGTGACCCCTAAGTGTTGCTATCCACAAACTCCTGACGGAAACAAATGTAAATCTCGTCCAGTAGAAGTTGACTTCATCCTAGCCCTCAAATAATTTTTTTAAAAGTTTTTTAAAGTTTTTAGAAGTTTACTTTGAGAGAGAGAGAGAGAGAGAGCGAGCTGGGGAGGGGCAGAGAGAGAGGGAGGGAGAATCCCAAGCAGGTTCAGCACTGTCAGTGCACAGCCTGATGCAAGGCTTGAAATCACAAACCGTGAGAACATGACCTGAGCCAAAATCAAGAGTCGGAGGCTTAACTGAATGAGCCACCCAGACGCCCTCAAATTATTTTTAAAAATAGTTTTCAAATACAATATGTGACACAAAGTGTTTTAAAACACAAGATTTACAAGGAACCAGGAGAATGTGAATGAGAGCCAGTAGAAACAGCAACTAATAAAATAGAACCATAGGGAGATATATAGTTTAAAATAACTCTGCTTACTATGACCAAGGAAATTGAGAATGTTTGCAAAGAACTGAAAGCTACACACACACACACACACACACACACACACACACACACACACGAGCATGTTTGAAAAAGAACCAGATAGAAATTATAAAGCTGAAAAATATCATAAGCCAAATTAAGAACTCAGTAGATGGGTTTAACAGCATATTAGACACAAAGCTGAAAAGAAAATTAGTTAAACGAAAGACAAGTCAGAAGAAAATCTTCACAATGAAGTATAGAAAGATAAAATTGAGCAGAAGTAAGATCATAAAATACCATCTGTTTATAGTCATCAAAATTTACTATTAATTTAAAAAATAAAAGGATAAAATGGAGGGGGATCTGTTGGTAAATTAAAACGTGTGTTATTTGACTCACCCCATGAATTTATATATATAACACTAACCAACTCAGCCACTCAGGTGCCCCTCATATTGACTTCTAAAGATGTAGAGCTACACCGTATGTATACTAGTATTTCACGCTAATATCTATATTAATATGGAATGTATATAAAAGGGAACATACAATTCCATGGCCATTGCTATCCTGAGAGAGAGTGTTTGGCACTCTCTTGGGCCAAAGTTGTTCACCTTTGATAAGACCGTCTGAATTCTTAATGTTTTAACTCTACTACCAAAGTGATTATGGTTAAGATTTGGCCTACCATGTATCTAAACTACCAGGAGAGAGAATGTACTGCTGATCAAGTGGCATTTAAGTCTATTGCTTCCTAGAGGAATTCTTCCAAAACAACTAGAAATTAATGGCACCCACAGGCCCTTCCCAGTCCCACAGACATTTTTGGTTGATAAGTCCATATCCCAGGTGCTGATTACCCCATCTCTGGGCCCTTAAAATGCACAGGGTTTGAATCTAGGGGGTAGAGACTAAAGGAAGGTCAGACTTCAGCTGACTCTCTCTTACAAGGCATTACCAACAGCCTAGTTTTACAAATTTCTTCAGTGTTTTTCTCCACACACTTTTAGGAACTGATACAGTTCCTGCCAACTACAAATCATTTATCTGCCCCCTTAGTGGCAAAATTCCTTTTTTTTATTATGATAAAATTCACATAAAATTTACCATTTTAACCAATTTTAAGTGTACAGTCCTAAAGCATTGAGTATATCCACATTATTGTGCAAACATTGCTATCATTCATCTCCAGAACTTTTTCATCTTCACCAATGAAACTCTGTACCCATTAACACTAACTCTCCATCCCTTCTGTGGAGGTTCAGAGCATACCACCCCAAAATATGCCATTTTAGCATATTGATAATATTGAGTTAAAGGCACTTGAAAAATAGCAAATGGAAGAAGTGCATTCTGACCTTCCTTTTTCTTCCTGAAAGCAGGAGCTAAAACCCTCAGGTGAAACATACCCTCCCTATACCAGGAGGAAGAAACATTCTTATCACCAAAGATTAAGTTGAGGTCAGGAAAAATCTGTACAAACAAATTTTGTTAAACTCTTACCTTCTGAGTCATTTCTCAAGGATTAGTTGCTCTAGCCTACCCCTTTGTCTTGTCACATTTTCACAGTTTATTATTTTGTCCAACCTAGCATATAAGCATTCAACTCTGTTCCATTGGGTGTTTGTTCTACACTTAAAAATTACTAGATAAAAATGTTTTTCTCCTACTGATCTGTCTTATATCCATCCCGGTAGGAGATCCTGAGAAGGTAGAAGAGACATTATATACCCTATATCACTCACTCCACCCCCAGCCCTGGTAACCACCATTCTACTTCTGTGTCTACAATTTTGACTACCCTATGAACTTCATATAAGAGGAATCATACAATATTTGTTCATTTGTGACTGTCTTATTTCATTTAGCATAACGTCTTCAAGGTTCAGCCATGTTGCAGCATGTGTCGAAATTTCCTTTTTAAGGAGTAACATTCCATTGTATGTGTATACCACGCTTTGTTTATCCCCTCATCTGTCAATGGACTTGGGTTGCTTCCACCTTTTTGGCAATTATGAATAATACTGCTATGAACATGGGTATATACTACCTGTTCAAGTCCCTGATTTCACTTCTAGAATTGTAATTGCTACATCATGGTAACTCTATGTTTAATTTTTTGAGGAAATGTCATATAATTTTCTACAGTCACTGCACCATTTTACAGTTCCACCAGCAATGCACAATCCAATTTCTCCACATCCTTGCCAATACTTGTTACCTTCTGTTTTTTTTTTTTAATAGACATCCTAATGGGTGTGAAGTGGTATACAGTAAAAGCTGTTTTGCTTTGAAAAAGCAAAGTTTTGAAAGTTGTTTATACTTGCTCCCATTCTCTATTCAACCCACTCTATGTGTCCCCACCTCTCCACAGAGAAGCCTCTTTTAAAGTCACCAAAATCCTTGATCATACTGAACCAAACAGTCACTATTCAGTCTTCAACTCATACAACTCCCATGCAGCATTTGACATAACTGAACATTCTTGAAACATTTTCTTCATTGGTTTTTTGAACATCACTTTCTCTTGGTTCTCCTCCCTCACTGGATATTCCTTCTCCAACCCTTTGCTGGTTTCTCTTCATCTCTGAGTTAACTTCTCCCTCTCACACCTCCCTTCTTCTCTCTACCTATACTCCCTTTGTAAGCTTACCCATTTGAAAGGCTTTAAAAACTATTTAGACCCTGACAACTCACAAATATACATATCTACTTCTGACCTCACACCTGACCCCCAAACTTTTATACCCACTTTCTACATAACATCTCTAAAAGGCATCTCAAGGTCAACTTATCCAACATATCCAAAAATGAACTCCTGGTCTTTCTCACCAAACCTGTTTTTCCCTTAGTTTTTACTTACTTCAATAAATAGCAACTCCATTCTTCTAGCTGTTCAGGTCAAAGGCTCTGGTGTTATCTTTGGATATCTTTATCCTATCTTTTTCTCACATTCTATATCCATTCCATAACAAACCCAGTCATCTCTACCTTAAACTATATCCAGAATCAACCTTATTGCCCCTCTTTCAGAACTATCACACTAGGTGATCTACAATCATCCCTTGCCTAGATTATTACTATAGATAGGCTCTTATCTAATCTTCTGCTTTTCCCCCCAGTTCTTAAAATTGAATCTCAACACACAAGCCTAGTCATTTAATCAGGTCCAGTGACCCCTCTACACTCAGATTCTGCAATGGCTTCCCATGTCACTCAGTATAAAAGCCCGCATAACAGTGGCACCCAAGGTCTTTCATGATCTGACCGTCTCCGTCCCCTCTTTTTTTTTTTTTTTGCTATTTATTTATTTATTTATTTATTTATTTATAGATATTTATTTATTTTGAGAGAGAGAGATAGGGAGTGAGCAAGGAAAGGGCAGAAAAAGAGGGAGACAGAGAATCCCAAGCAGGCTCCACAGCTATCAGCATGGAGCCTGACAAGGGGCCTGAACCCATGAATCATGAGATCATGACCTGAGCTGAAATCAAGAGTTCGATGCTTAACGGACTGAGCCATCCAGGCGCACCTCTCTTATTATTATTATTTTTTAATGTTTATTTATTTTTGAGAGAGAGAGAGAGAGTGGGGAAGGGTAGAGAGAGAAGGGGACAGAGGATCTGAAGTGGGCTCAGTGCTGACAGCAGCAAGCCTGATGCGGGGCTCAAACTCAACTCATGAACTCTGAGATCATAACCTGAGCTGAAGTTGGATGTTCAACCAACTGAGACACATAGATGCCTCTCCCTTTCCTCTTATTCTTATAATCTTATCTCCTACTACTCTCTTCCAATTCATTCTGCTTCAGCCACACTGGCCCCCTTGTTATCCTCAAATAGACCAAGGATGCTTCTCACTGTTATGTACTATACACCCTTACATCCATCTTCTGCTCAAATATTACTATAGAAATGGAGCCATTTTGAACACCCTATACAATATAGCATCACCCTCTTCCCCTTGAACCTGTTTTTTTCTCTAAGGCACATATCACTATTTGATATTCTATATATTTACTTGTTTATTTGGCTTTAATTTGTTTCCTTTTGCTCCAATGAAAGCCATGAAGCAGAGGCTTTGTTTTGTTCATTACTGTTTCTCTAGCACATATTTGCTCAACAAATATTAGTATAAAGAGAAAAAAGATAGATTTAGGTCCAGATAGCAATGTTAGTGGGTTAGTGGCTTTGCTCAGATGTGATCCTTCTTTAAGATGGGAGCCATGAGGGGCACCTGGGTGGTTCAGTCGGTTAAGCGTCCGACTTCAGCTCAGGTCATGATTTCACAGTCCATGAGTTTGAGCCCTGCATCAGGCTCTGTGCTGACAGCTCAGAGCCTGGAGCCTGTTTTGGATTCTGTGTCTCCCTCTATCTCTGCCCCTCCCCTGCTCATGCTCTGTCTCTCTCTGTCTCAAAAATAAATAAAATCATTAAAAAGTTTTTTTAAAAAGATAGGAGCCATGAGTTGGATATAGAACATTTATATCCCAAGCACATATTTTACTGAGCAACATCAAAGGTATCTTCAAGCCTCTGATAGTTGATATAATAAAATCTAGGAGGACAATCAAGCATACATTGCATGGACACTGTGTTACACAGAATACACAGAGAAGACACAGTCCTTCCCTTTCAGGAGCTTAAAATCTATAATCTGGCTACTATCTTTACTCATTTATTCAATCAGTATCTATTGCATAAGAAACCAAAACTGATTTCACTACACTATCAGAGGTATGAACAAAAGTACTTTAAATGGGCTGTCCTTTGAAATGCTCCCTAAACCAGTTGCTCAAAGACTTCTAAGACAGCTAACCAAGTCATTACAATTTCAAAGTGTTTTCTTCCACCAAGTCAGTGTGGTAAAACATTATCAACACTCGATGGAATTTCACTTGCATAAAGTTTTTATTAAATGGTAAACAGCACTGGGACACCTGGGTGGCTCATTTGGTTAAATCACTGTGGCTCAGGTCACGATTTCAGGGATTGTGAGTTTGAGCCCTGAATTCGGCTCTGTGCTGATGGCTCAGAGCCTGGAGCCTAGAGTCTGCTTCAGATTCTGTGTCTCCCTCTCTCTCTGCTCCTCCCCTGCTCACACTCTGTCTCTGTCTCTCTCTCAAAAACAAATAAAACATTAAAAATTAAAAAAATTTTTAAAAATGGTAAACAGCACTAAAGAGTTACTTGTATTTCTCTTCTAAATAATAATTCCATTCACATAATGTGAAAAATAACAGTACTTTCCCAACTAAGTATTTAAGTAAAGTAAAAGGGAATGTTTTTAAGATGAAAAGGTATTTTAATTTGCATAAGAATTCTAAATGTAGATCTTAAATCTTTGATCTTTAGGCATTAGTTATATTTTCACTGATATTTAAAAGATGGAAGACCCATTTTTGAAAACTTTAAATATAATAACTCATGAAATTTCTCTATCTCTTTATAGCTTTAAAGTTGCTTTCATAAACATCATTTTACTAAACTCCAATACAAACTGTATGAGCCATACTGTGTTATCTTCACTTTAAGGTATTTTTTTTTTGTAACATCCTGTAAATATGCATTCATAATTGTCAGATTTACCTATTGCTCAAATGAAATGATAAAAACTACTTATTTCAATAATAATATTAACACCTACCATTTATTAATTGCCTCAGTTTTATTATATGTAAGATAAGGTCAATAATTTTACTTCCTTCAGAGGGTTGTTGAGAAATTGAAT
Source organism: Leopardus geoffroyi (assembly GCF_018350155.1). NCBI lineage: Eukaryota > Metazoa > Chordata > Mammalia > Carnivora > Felidae > Leopardus > Leopardus geoffroyi. Next base: position 117,290,471 of record NC_059341.1, read on the forward strand.
GTGCATTTTAAAAATAATACTTACCTGTCTGGTTTATTTTTCAGACAGAAGCTCAAATAATGGACTACACATTTCAAAACCAGACTTAAAAACCTTAAGGAGATAATCAACAATGAAGGTCTTGGCACCTGGCTCAGTGTTAAAAGTAGCCCCATTTCTCTAGGAACAGCACATATGAAGAAATGACTCACTCATTCAAGAAATATTCATCAGCACAGTTCTAGGCGCTAGAGAGACATGGCAAAGAGAACGGAACTCTACCTCATGGACCTTAATGGGGAAGACAGGAAGGAAAAATGAAAGGAAGAAGAAGGAGGGGAGAGAGAAAGGAAGGCAATGAAAATTACAGATAGTGATAACTGTAATAAGGAAAATAAAACAAGACACTGTAATAGAGTGACGGGGGTGGTGTATGTTTGGCTTTCTTGGATTGGGAGATCAGGGATGGCCTTTCTGAGGTGGCATTTGCAATGAAACTAAAATAATAAGGAGGAAGAGCCAAGCATAAAATAATATGGCAGAAAAACATTCAAAGGAGAGTGTACAGCAGATGCAAAGAACCAAAAGCAGGTGGGCTTGGTTGTTAAAAGAACAGATAGGCCATAATGTCTGGGGAGCAATGGCATGCAAGGAAGTCAGAGGGCAGGTAGGAGAGGAAATGACAGAAGGACTTGCAGCTCATGGTAAAAAGTGTGGATTTTACTCCTGGTGCAGTGGCAGCAGTAGGATAGCCAGTGGAAGAAACAGGGTGTTTCTAATTGGAATGAACAGAAGCAATGCTTAAGACATGCATCAAATAAGAAAGCCGGGCAGCCAATAAAGCCCTGGAGCCTTATGATAAACAGACCTACTTATTGCCCCTATGACAACCTGAACTCATTTACTGGGTGCCAATTATAAGCCAACTACTGTGAATGTAAAATAACCAAGTTATGTCGAATTGTTTTTCAAACAGAAAGAGTTGGAAATAAAAAGACAATAGACTTCTGAAAAGAGCAGCAACTTGCAGTGGTCTTGAGAAAAGTTATAGCAGGCTCAAAACAACAAACAAACAAACAAACAAACAAACAAACAAACAAACTCTACCACATGAGAGTATACTATGGTTTCTCAACCCTGGCCCTATTGACATTTTGGACCAGATAATTCTCTGTTGTGGAGGGCAGTCCTGTGCATTGTAGGATGTTTAGTGTTGCATCCTTAGTTATGGCAACCACAAATGTCTTCAGATATTGCCAAATGCCCCTTGTGGGGCAAAGTTGCCCCTGCTCAAGAACTCACTGGTATAACTGACAGCTTTTAACCTTATACAACCTTGTGATACATGTTCTAAGATGAGTTGGAGTATTTTAATTTCCAAGTTAAAAAACTGTAGTAATTAGCGGGTAAAAAACATTGTGAAATGACTAGTTCCATCATTTCATTTATATTTAAGGGCGGACACAAATCTGTATTAAGCCCATTCTGTGTGTTAAGCATTGCTTTTAGGACTGGGAATAGATAAGTGATCAAGTAGATTTAAAAAAATCCTTCCCTATAGACCTGATACTCTCACAAGGGGAGGGAGAGCAAACAAAGAAATAGGAATGACATTTATAATGTTATAGAAAGTGATAAATGCATGAGGAAAGTTAGGAAGAAGAATAGGGAATGCCAAAGTGAGGACAGGGTAGAAATTTGAAATAGGATAATCAAGAAAAGTCTCATCAAAAAGGTAATATATAAGTAAAATATGAAAAGGAACAGGAAGAAGCGTCCCTGGGTGGCTCAGTTGGTTAAGCATCGGACTCCTGATATCAGCTTAGGTCATGATCTCATTGTTTGTGAGCCGATGTGGGGCTCTGTGCTACCAGTAAGGAGCATGATAGGGATTTTCTCTCTCCCTCTCTGTCTGCCCCTCCCCTGCTCTCTCTCTCAAAATAAGTACACTTAAAAAAGAAAAAGGAACAGAAAGTAAGCAATGCAGAAACCAAAGGGTACATCTAGTACAAACCCTGTAAAGCAAAACTGAGGCTGGGTTTGTGTGGAAAGCGGCAAACAGAGTGACTGGTCAGATATGACCAATTATGCTTCAATTAATCACTGATCTAGCTAAAATAAAGTTCTCTGATTGGCTTCATGGTCAACTTTGAAATAGGAAATTCCTTGATATAGTTTCTTAAGGGATGGGGAATAGGAAGCACTGGTCCTGAGCACCTATAACTCTTTGAAAATGTAAAGTGATCCCAGCAATTGAAGAGTAATTCCAAATATTTTACCTATAAATAGCTCTTGAGGTGTATCTCAAATGGGGGAAATGGACTTCACGTTCTCTTTTTTCCCATATTTTCCTTTTTGGTTTCATCTAAAATGAAAGAAAACTTTCTGATTAAAAAGCAGAGAAAAATACTGGTCCAAAGCTAATTATTTTTAGAAATGCAAACTACAATTTGATGAGACTGAGGTATATTATTACCTGATCAAAGAAATAGATGGGCCCAATATCCAAAGATTTGGCTTCAGTAAAGTCTTCCATTCTGCCATGAGACCTAAGAAGGAGAAATTAGAACTCTGAAGACAAGTTATCATGTTTATAGGTGATTTTTCAAAGCACTTTACACTTCGAAAGTTTAGATGTTGTATTTTCAATGAAATGTAAAAAAAATTTGGGGTGGGAAATGCAACTGTTCTTTTATCTCTATCTTTGCTTCATAGGCTATCAACTTGACATAGATGCAATCAGAAGGATTGCATGCTATAGGCAAACAAAGCGATAGCACATCCCTGCCAAGTATCTTAACCTGGGCACTACTGACATTTTGGGCCATATAATTCTTTGTGGTAAGAAGCTACCTTGAGCATTGTAACATGTTTAGCAGCATCTCTGGTGTCTACCTACTAGACACCAGTAGCATACCCTCCCAGTTATGGCAACAAAAAGTGTTCCCTGACATTGTCAAATATCTCTTGGGGATCAAAACTGCCCCTGGTTGTGAATGGCTGTGCCAATGCAATGGCCAGGGAAAAAGGTTTGACAGGGAAGGAACTGGTTAAGATAATTAACACTGCTGATGACAGGGCCATTTATAGCAATGCCATTCAAAATATGGTCTCTGGAGGCGGGGCCTCAGGATCACCTGGGACCTTGTTAGAAATGCCAATCCTCACTCAGACCTCATGTATAGCGTATCAGAATCTCCAGAGGTGGCATCTAAGAACCGGTGGTTGAACAAGCCCTCCAGGTGATTCTGAAAAATGCCTAAGTTTGGGAAGCATGGACTAAGAGGACACATTTTACCTAGTAGGCTGTGAAAACCCACTTGTGACTGGGGGCAGTGGGGTGGAGTCTGGGGCTGGCTAAACCATAGCTAACTGGCCTAATGGATTTGTAGTAGAAGGATGAAGGAGCACACAGTGGAGGACTGAGTAGCAGCAACAACATCAATGGACTGGGAAATGGGATGGACTGAGGGTCATTAGCTATTACTATTATTAATAAAGAAAAATTTCAGAGGCCCAGATTGGATTAGCCCATCCTTTAAGTAGGAGAATGTCTTTAAAATGAAGATTTGAAGGAGAGCAAAACTCCTATTTATCTACACATCTCCATCTCATTGTCCTGCCACTGTAGCTGAAGATTCTACTTTAAGTGAATCCAGTATCTCAAAAATCCTCGGTTAAAATGTAAAAATACAGGCATTTATGTTGTAACATGTTATGTACATTCATGAAAAACCTTATGTCTTGCAATATTTTGCACTAGAAATAATAGGGCTTATGGGAAAAACAGGGTTATGGTGCACCACTTAAAATCCATGCTACTTTGGAACCAGAGCACAAAAAAATCACACGCCAGTAATTGGCACCTGAGGAGAAACTTAAACAACCCTGGCAGGCGCTTATAGCAGAAGCTGCTTCAGGGATATATTTTTTTAAAAATGTTAAGAGTAGAAATTCAAACTGATGGGTAATGTAGATGAAGTAGGGCTCCTTGCCAGTGGGGTTGCTTTAAGGCATGCACAGAGAGAAGTGAAACCTGCTACCGTGTGAGAGAGTACCTTTCTGGGGAGACATCCTGGGTACTAGTGCTCATTTTTTATTTTTTATTTTTTTTAAGAGTTGAAAGATTTCTTGCCTGTGTCGCAGCTGAGCTGAAGGCCTTTTCCCACCCTAATAAAGGTTACAATTCTATTACCTCTGCTGTGGCCTCCTTTCACTGGAAAAATCAAGTATGAAAATTTGAGGATGACAAATTCCATGCTATGCTGAGATCAGTCTCTCATTTAATAATTATTAGTTAATTTGCTTTATAAAAACACAAATTGTGGTCAAGCATGCTACAGTTGACCCTTGAACAGCATGGGTTTGAACTGTATGAGTCTACTTATAATGCAGAGATTTTATAGTACTATAAATGTATTTTCTTCTTTTTCTTAACGTTTATTTATTGATTTTTGAGAGACAGCAAGCTAGCAGGGGAGGGGCAGAGAGAGAGAATCCCAAGCAGGCTCCATGCTGCCAGCAGAGACCAATGTGGGGCTCGAATTCATGAACAGTGAGATCATGACCTGAGCCAAAACCAAGAGTCGGATGCTTAACCAACTTAGCTACCCAGGTGCCCTCATAAATGTATTTTCTCCTTATGATTTTCTTAATAACATTTTCTTTTCTCTAGCTTACAACCTACAAAATAAGTATTGATCAATTATTTATGTTATTGATAAGGCTTCAGGTCAATAGTAGGCTATTAGTTAAGCTTTGAGGAGTAAAAAGTTGTAGGTGGATTTTCAGTTGTGTTGGGGGTCAGTGCCCTTACCCCCAGTGTTGTTCAAAAGTCAACTGCAGTTGATCAATGAATTAGAACTGAGTCTAGAAATAAGCCCTCACATCTATTGTTAATTAATTTTTGGCAAAGGTGCCACAATAATTCAATGAAAGAAAGAATAGTCTTTTCAGCACATGGTAATCAGACAACTGGATATCTACATACAAAAGAATGAAATTAGATCCCTACATCACACCATATACAAAAATCAATTCAAGGGGTGCCTGGGTGGCTCAGTAGATTAAGTATCTGACTCTTAATTTCAGCTCAGGTCATCATCTCACCCCACACTGGCTCTGCTCTGATAGTGTGGAGTCTGCTTGGGATTCTCTCTCTCCCCTCTCTTTGTCCCTCCTATGCACACATGTGCTCTCTCTCTCTCTCAAAACAAACAAATAAACTCTAAAAAATCAAAATGAATCAGAGAATGGGAAAAATAATTGCAAAGCATACCCTATGTAATAAGAATCTAGTATCTAGAATATATAAAGAACTCTTAAATTCAACAAAAAGACAAAAGATGAATGACTCAATTTAAAAATGGACCAAAGATTTGGAAAAACATTTCTCCAAAGAATATATGCAAATAGCCCATAACACATGAAAAGATGCTCACCATCATTAGTAATTAGCTAAATTACAATCAAAACCACTACATACCTATTGGGATGATTATAATTTAAAAAAAGACAATAATAAGTGTTGACAACATATGGAGAAATTAGAAACCTCATACATAGCTGGTAGGACTGTATAATGCTGCAGTTGCTTTTGAAAATAGTCTGGTAGTTCATCAAAATGTTGAACATAGAATTATCCCATATGACTCAGCACTTGTACTCCTAGATATACATCCAAGAGAAACGAAAACATATATGTCCACACCAAAACTTATACAGGGATGTTCATAGTAGCATTATTCATAATAGCTAAAAAATAGCAACAACATAAATGTCTGTTAATTGATGGATGAAAAATATTCTATAATTAAATAGCAGTAGTAATATATTAAAAACTACAGAATTACACCCTTAAAATGATGAATTTTTGACATGTAAATTACCATTTTTAAAAAAAGAGTACCCAAAAGTCTCTGCCAGTTCCAACTTCTACCCATAACAACCTAAAGATATCAAATTCCAAAGTTCAAGCCCTCAAAAATATCTGAGTGCCTTAAAAAGTACCAACCTTCTGTCTCACCAGTTGCTGCAATTTTCAGACCCAAGGAATATTAGAGATCTGTTGGTTCTGACTCCAAAATAACTTTGTACCAGAGTTCCGTTCAGAACTTCAAGACCAACTGATTCCATTCATGTCTTTTATTTTGGTCATCCTCAGTCACTGGAAATGTAAACTTGGAACTTCTGGATTAAGAGAGCCAGTTGAGCACCAAGTCGTCTACATTCTGGAATTTGTATAAAGTTAGAATGTCTTTATTTATAATTACCAGAAATTTAACAACACAGAAATATGATATCTCATATGTTTGGAGGTAGAATAAGTAGCCTATGGATTCCAATTCATTGGCTGAATGACATCACCAAGGATCCAGCATCATCCCATCTTTCTGTTCTGTGTTCTTCAGATTTCATCCCCAAGGATCATTTTCAGCTTTGAAAACACCTAAAAGAAGGGACCATATTTTCTTTTGTGTTTTTTTTTAACTTAGGAAACGTTTTCCAGATGTTCTCAATGGGTTTTTCTTTTCAAATTTTTTATTTATTTACTTACTATATATTTACATTAAAGATTTTTTTGAGAGGCACCCGGGTGGCTCAGTCAGTTAAGTGTCCGACTCTTGGTTTCAGCTCAGGTCATGATCTTGCAGTTCACAGGTTCAAGCCATGCCTCGGGCTCTGCACTGACAACATAGTAGCATTATTCATATGACATATGACATATCATATGACAGAGCCTGCTTGGGATTCTCTCTCCTCTTTTTCTCTCTTTCTCTAATAAGTAAATAAACTTAAAAAAATTTTTTTGAGTATAGCTGACAATGTTACATTACTTCTAGGCGTACAACATAGTGATTCAACATCTTTATACATTATGCTGTGCTCACAAGTGTAGCTGCCATCTGTCACCATACAATGCTATTACAATATCATGGACGATATGTTTTCCCTATACTGTACCCTTTTATTTTTTTTTAATTTTTTAAAGATTTTATTTTTAAGTAATCTCTACTTCCGATTGAGACTTGAACTTACAACCTCAAGATCAAGAATTGCATGCTCCAGTGATCAAGCCAGCCATGTGCCGCTATACCTTTCATTCCCAGGACTGATTCATTTCATAACTGGAAGCCTGTATCTCCCACTCCTCTTCACCCATTTTGGCCTTCCTTCCACCCGCCTTCCCTCTGGCAACCTTCAGTTTGTTCTGTTTATTCATTTGCTTTGTTTTTTAGATTCTACATATGAGTGAAATCATATGGTATTTCTTTTTCTCAGTCTGACTTATTTTGCTTAGTTTAATATCCTCCAGGTCCATCCATGTTGTTGCAAATGGCAAGATCTCATCCTTTTTGTGGCTGCATCACATTCCACTGCATGTGTGTGTGTGTGTGTGTGTACACATATGTCAATAAACATTTAGGTTGCTTCCATACCTTGGCTATTTTATTTATTTTTTAACATCACTTTTTTTTAGTTAATTATTTAATTTTAAAATTTACATCCAAGTTAGTTACCATATAGTACAACAAAGATTTCAGGTGTAGATTCTTTAATGCCCCTTACCCATTTAGCCCATCACCCCCTCCCACAACCCCTACAGCAACCCTTTGCTTGTTCTCTATATTTAACAGTCATTTATGTTTTGTCCCCCTCCCTGTTTTTATATTATTTTTGCTTCCCTTACCTTGTGTTCAACTGTTCTGTGTCTTAAAGTCCTCATATGAGTGAAGTCATATGATATTTGTCTTTCTCTGACTAATTTCACATAGCATAATACCCTCCAGTTCCATCCACGTAGTTGCAAATGGCAAGACTTCATTCTTTTTGATTGCCAAGTAAAACTCCATTGTATATATATACCACATTTTCTTTATCCATTCATCTGCCGATGGACATCTGGGCTCTTTCTATACTTTGGCTATTGTTGATAGCACTGCTATTAACATTGGGGTGCATGTGCCCCTTCGAAATAGCACACCTGTATCCTTTGGATAAATACTTAGTAGTGCAATTGCTGGGTCATAGGGTAGTTCTATTTTTAATTTTTTTGAGGAATCTTCATACTATTTTCCAGAGTGGTTGCACCAGCTTGCATTCCCACCAGCAATGCAAAAGAGATCCTCTTTCTCCACATCCTCACCAACATCTGTTGTTGCCTGAGTTGTTAATGTTAGTCATTCTGACAGGTGTGAGGTGGTATCCAATATGGTTTTGATTTGTATTTCCCTAATGATGAGTGATGTTGAGCATTTTTTCATGTGTTGGTTGGCCATCTGGATGTCTTCTTTGGAGAAGTGTCTATTCATGTCTTTTGCCCATTTCTTCACTGGATTAGTTTTTTGGGTGTTGAGTTTGATAAATTCTTTTTTTTTTAATTTTTTTAATTTTTTCAACGTTTATTTATTTTTGGGACAGAGAGAGACAGAGCATGAACGGGGGAGGGGCAGAGAGAGGGGGAGACACAGAATCGGAAACAGGCTCCAGGCTCTGAGCCATCAGCCCAGAGCCCGACGCGGGGCTCGAACTCACAGACCGCGAGATCATGACCTGGCTGAAGTCGGACGTTTAACCGACTGCGCCACCCAGGCGCCCCGAGTTTGATAAATTCTTTATAGATTTTGGATACTAACCCTTTATGTGATATGTCATTTGCAAATATCTTCTCCCATTCCTTTCCATACTGTTTTGCTGATTGTTTCCTTCTCTGTGCAGAAGCTTTTTATTTTGATGAGGTCCCAATACTTCAGTTTTGCTTTTGTTTCCCTTGTCTCTGGAGATGTGCCGAGTAAGAAGTTGCTGTGGCCGAGATCAACGAGGTTTTTACCTTTCTCCTGTAGGATTTTTATGGTTTCCTGTCTTACAAATAGGTCTTTCATCCATTTTGAGTTTATTTTTGTGTAAGGTTTAAGAAAGTAGTCCAGTCTTCCCAGGACCATTTGCTGAAGAGACTGTCTTTATTCCATTGGATGTTCTTTCCTGCTTTGTCAAAGATTAGTGGATCATACATTTGTGGGTCGATTTCTGGGTTCTCTGTTCTGTTCCATTGATCTGAGTGTCTGTTTTTCTGCCACATATCTTGGCTATTTTAAATACTACTGCAATAAACATAAGGGTGTATACATCTTTTTGAATTGGTATTTTCATTTTCTTTGGGTAAATACCCAGTAGGGGAATTACTGGATCATATGGTATTTCTATTTTTAATTTTTTGGGTATCCTCCTTACTGTTTCCCACAGTGGTTGTATCAGTTTACATTCCCACCAACAGTGCAGGAGAGTTCCTTTTTCTCCACATCCTTGCCAACACTTGTTTTTTATTGCGTTTTTTATTTTAGCAATTCTGATAGGTGTAAGGTAGTATTTCATTGCAGTTTTGATTTGCATTTTCTTGATATTAGTGATGTTGAGCATCTTTTCATGTGTCTGTTGACCACCTGTGTATCTGCTTTGGGAAAATATCTATTCAGATCCTCTGTCTATTTCTTAATCGGATTGTTTGTTTTTTTGGTGTTGAATTGTATAGTTCTTTATATATTTTGGATATTAGTCCTTTATTTAATATATCATTTACAAATATCTTCTACCATTCAATGGTTTTTCTTCATGTCTCATTGACCAAAATTGTGACACATGTCCTTCCTAAACAAGTCACAGGAAGGATCAGAATTGTTGTGTATTAGCTTAGCCCAATCAGGGTGTACCCTGGAGGATACATTCATCTGGTCAGGCACATGGTTAGGCAAAGACAACTGACCAAAAGCAGGGTTATGTTAGCAAGGAAAAAACGAAAATGAATTCTGGGTAGACTTCCAACAGTGTCCATTACAGGCATCCAATGTCTATGGTTAGTTTTTTCATCCATTCACATTAAAGCAAAACTTCCCAGTTGGCAAAGCTCTGCCCATGGACATAGAAGTCACAGTTCTCCCACTGCATTATTGTAAAATACGAACACGTAAGCAACACCCATCAGACATGTAAGGAAAATGTCCAACATGAAAATGAAAGATCATAATAAAGAATTCTACTGTCAATCATGATAAAGCAACTGATACTGGATATAAGACTTTCCACCAAAAACAACCATCAAACTAGGCAAAATAAATGTTTTTAGACATTGATCAATAGGAAACACAGAACTATTATCCCTACAAAAGAGAAACAAATGAACGAGCTTCAGGATTGCAGTGGCTTTTGTCTGGGGGCACTTTCCACTGGAAAGGCCAAATAAAGCATGGTGGTGTATCTGAGCTGAGGAGATGGAGACCAGATATCATTGAGAAGGAAGTTGCACAGAGAAGTCTGCACAGGAAAAGACTGCAAGACTAGGCAAAGGGCAACTATTAGGAAGAGAACAACTATGGAGAAACTATGGGTTGAACAATGATCAGAGGTTGAACAGGAATGGGAGATGTTGGTGTTCCAACCAACCACAGTGGAAAGGTCTATTTAACTATCCGAGAAATTTAGTAGAAATCCCAGAAAGCCTAGGTTTTATGAATGGGGTTAAACTAGCACTACAGTAGCATACTTCATGAGAAATATAATGACATAAACGTTAAACTTTTTCTAGTAACCTCTTGGAAAAAAAGTAAAAAAGTAAACAAAATTAATGTAAATAAAATATTTTACCCAATATGTCCAAAAATGATCATTTCAACACAGAAAATTATTAATGAGATAGTTTACAATCTTTTTCATACTAAGTCTTTGAAATTCAGTGTTCATTTTACACTTACAGCACACTTCAATTTTGACTAGTCACATTTCAATTATTTAATAGCCCTATGTGGTTAGTGGATTTCGTATTGAACACTGGTGTCCTAGAGTAAGGGGTATTCTAGCTCTAAAAACAAAACTTAAAAACAAACCTTGAAAGTGTCACACTGAGATGCAAGTAAATTAACTATTTTAGCAATATTCAATACTCCATCATGAAAGAGAATAAAAGTCTTTCAGAGTAGTGTCTGTAGTTTCTAGCCTAAGATAGCAAATTACAAGACATGAGAATTGGAAAATGTGACTCTCGACCAGGAGAAAAAAATGTAAACTCAGAAATGAAAGAGATGATGAAAATAGGGGATAAGGACTTAAAAGTAGCTATTATGTGTTTAAATATTTAAAGGAAAACATAAATGTAGTAAGACAACAAATAGAAAATCTCAATAGAGAAATGGAAACTATAAAAAAAGAACAAAATGGAAATTCTAGAACTGAAGAAAATAGTATCTGAAATGAAAAGGTAACCAGATAAGCTTCATCAGAATTAGACACTATAAAAGTGACCTTGAAGGCAAAGCAATGAAACCATCCAAACTGAAGCAAAAAAGAAAAAAAAAAAATCAAAATCAACCAAATAAGACAATTTCAAGTTGTCTGATTCTGTGTCTGGTGAGGTCCAGCTTCCTGGTTTATAGACAGCTGTGTCCTCACATAGTGGAAGGGGCAAGGGACCTCTTTGGAGCCTCTTTTATAAGAATACTAATCCTAATCATGAGGGCTCATTACAACCTCATTCACAATACATTCCTAGTTCAACTCAGCCCACCTTGATCTTCAACACTAAAATAACCCTCAGTTCTTTTACAAGTAGTAGGGAACCATGATCAGGAGAGATGGGAAGAGGGAGTCTATGAATGGTACTGTCATTTGTCCTCCAGTATTTCATGTAGTTTTTATCTTTTGTTTATGAACTCTTAATATTGATTCCTATGTATCCCTGACTAATAAACACTTGAAACTTCCATGTAGGTAATGATACTCCTGACATTTTGGCCATAGGAATATTTCTTGGAACCATATATGTCTTTCCCAAAGTTCAGCCTAAATACATGGATGCTACATAGAGATTATGGGGAAGGTAAAGTTCTATTATTAAGTATCTATTCTCCAGTTACAAAAAGAGATAATAATATGTTTGAAGACAAAAGGTAACCTAGGATGTTGTTGGACAGAACTAAAATAGGAAAGGAATTATACCAGAGTACGTGGCAACAGAGCCACACATGTAATTTCAAGAAACACTCTCTCTAGAACAAAAGAGGAGAACACTGCAAGAGTCACTAATAAAGTAAGTTTGGGATAAAGGATCCTTTGCTCTTTGAGCTGGCGTTCAGGATAGTGCATCCCAATCTCTTGTGAGGATCCCTCTTTTGGTGCTAACAAAATTGCTGTCACTAAAGTTACCAGTAGCCTCCTGATAGCTAAAATCAATGCTCTAGTTTGAGAATTCATGCTACTTAATCTTTCTTCAGCAGTTAATATAGTTGACCAAACTTTTATTCTGTAAACCCTTTTTTTCTCCTTATTTCTATGTGATTATTCTCTAAAGCATTTTCTCCTTCTTGTCCTATTATTTCTTTGTACTTTTTTTTAACAGAATTTTCCACTCTTGTTTGTTGTAAACAAAATCCTCAAACATTAGTGTCCTTCTGGGTTGTTGTTTTGGGTCCTGTTCTCTTCTCCCTGAATTACCTCATTCATAGCCTTCCACCCAAGTCCTAATAACTCACATGTCTATATCTCCAGACCCATATTTCTAACTGACTACTAGATATCTTTGTCTGGATGCTCTGCAGGCATCTCAAACTTAAAATGCGCAATGCTTATCTTCCCCTCCAACTCCTACAAAACCTCCTCCTCCTCCTTTATTCCCTATCTCAGAGAGTGGTACCACTATCCACCCAGGAACCCAAGCCAGAAACCTGGGTGTGATCCTCAACTTCTACCTCTCCACATTTAATGGACCATTAAGTTCCTTTAAATCTATGTTCAAAATGTTTCTGCAATCCAACCTCTCCTCTCTGGCCCCCCAACAGCCTTCTGTAAGTTCTTATCAATACTGTTATCAACAGTAACATCTTAGCAAGTCTCCTCTACTACAAGGCTCTGTCATTTCCAATGTTTTCTTTAGAATAGAGGCCATTAGACTTAGAGATCTCACTGTTCAGAAAAGTCTAAAAAATGGTTTTGAGAACCGACATAGTATGGTTTTCTTTTTTTAAAAATTTTGTCAGGGCACAAAACCCAACATCATCTACTCTCACTACCATTTCATAGTAATTTAAAAGACTATTCAACTTCAAAAAATAGAAAGTACCATACCCTCGTTGAAAACAGTTCTTTAGGGGCGCCTGGGTGGCTCAGTCAGTTGAGCATCCGACTTCAGCTCAGGTCATGATCTCGCGGTCTGTGAGTTCGAGCCCTGCGTCAGGCTCTGTGCTGACAGCTCGGAGCCTGGAGCTTGCTTCAGATTCTGTGTCTCCCTCGCTCTCTGCCCCTCCCCCACTCATGCTCTGTCTCTCTCTCTCTCTCTGTCAAAAATAAACATTAAAAAAAAATTAAAAAAAAAAAGAAAACAGTTCTTTAAATATATTTGCCTTTTTATTTTATTTTTTAAGTTTATTTATTTTGAGAGAGAGTGAGAAAGAGCAAGTGTGTGAGCCAGGGAGGGCCAGAGAGACAGGGAAGAAAGAGAATGCCAACCAGGCTCTGTGCTGTGAGTGCACAGCCTGACGGGCTTGATCTCACAAACCATGAGATCGTGACCTAAGCAGAAATCAAGAGTTAGACACTTAGCCGACCCCTATTTGGCTTTTTAAATGAAACCATTTATTGGATGGCAACCATTGCTCTAGAATTTAGACTGCCATCACAGTGACCTTTAGCTAGCTTGAAAATCTCTGTGTTACATAACCATTTAAATTTATCCATATAATCTACATGCATATCCTTTTCTGGCTTTTAATGGCACATAGTAATCATTTTATTTACAGGTTATTGACATGTCTATTATGGCCTTCTATTTTAGACTTTTTTCTAAAATAATAAACTTTAAACATCCCTGTGACATATCACCTTCAGGCCTTACAATACAAGCTATCCTCTAGGGTAACATAAAAGGCCCTTTACAATCTAGTTGTAATTTACTCCTCAGCAAGAACTTACCATAAACATTCCATATTCTTTCATGCCTTTATGCCAGTGGCTCTCGCTGGGAATAACTCCCTGCACCCTTCTATAAGAAGGCATTTGGCAATGTCTGTGTTATGATCTGAATTTTGTTCCCCCCCCAAATTCACATGTTGAAGCCCTAACCTCTATGTGACTGTACTTGGAGACTGGCATGTGTGTGTGTATACACACACACACACACACACACACACACACACACACACACACGGCATATGCATGTATATGCCATGTCATCTATAGATTTTTAAAGAGTTATATCACGTTTTAAAAATAAAGATATGAAAAAAATATCCTTACCCTTAACATTAAGAAATCAAGCCTTCTCAATTTTTTTCCTAATATATTTCTTGCTAACCCATTGCCAGGTCAATAAAACATAAGAGTGCCTTAGGATATCTAGGCCATCAAATGATCCAGACAAATGTAAAATTTTTAGGAGCATGGCTTACTAACAGTAAAGTTAGCTAACATTTATCACTATTGTGTAAGACACTGTGCTACCATGAGTGCTTTCTCTCCATATTGAAATTTAATTTCCATATTCTATGTAGTACTATTATTATACTCATTTTAGAAATAAGGAAACGTATGTTAATGTTAATGTTAGTTAACACAAGTAAGAGAAGTGCAATTTGGAGAAATTAAGTGACTTGTCCAAAGCCATACCACTATCAAGGACTTCAAAATAAAAAGTAAGACTGGGGCTAAAAATGTCCATTTTTTGAATCGAGGTTTTCTTAGCAAAAAATACATTTCTGGACAAAATAATAAATATGTCTTATTGTATCCAGACACCTGGATGGCTCAGTCAGTAGACCATGTGAATCTTGACTTCAAGGTTGTGAGTTTGAGCCCCATGTTAGGTATAGAGATTACTTAAAATCTTTAAAAAATATATGTCTTATTATAATGCATTGACTTTATAAATGGAAAAGTATCTCCCTAAGGAAAAAATACATTTTTATCTGCTTATCTAGTTAGCCATCTGAGACAAAATTACTTCATGTAGCCAGCTAGGAAAAATATTTTAGCCTGTACTGGTATTGAGTTACATTATTTACTTAGATTCTTAGTTCTCTTAGATTCTTTGAGATTTCAACATTTCCCATTCCTTTATCCTATTCAATTTCCTCTTGTAGAGAAACTAAATGAAGAAAAATGATGGAAATAAGGAGTGTAACGGGCTATTATTTTAAGTACTTACTCAGTTATCTCAAACTCTGGAATTTCCTGGAAAACAATCATCCAACAAATATCGACTACCATACTGTTGAGATATATATTGTTTTTATACAACTACCTTGAAGTTTAGTTTTCTTGCTTCTTTTCAGGAAAAAAAGGGGGGAGAAGTAGAGTACAATCCCTTTCCAACAAAGAAATAATATTTTGTCTTATTGCATTTTAGTAGCTTATTTTTTTAAGTGAACAAATTTTATTTTGACGTTGATAATTCTGTCAACCTATACCAGCACCCCTTTGTGAAAATTCATTTATCAACCCTACAGTTTCTGTCCTCCAGGATCCTGTGTCTCCTCAACTGAGTCTGAGATAGTAGCCACAGTACAAGTACTCCCAGAATTTACAGAAAAACCGGGAAGATTTACAAAAAAATTTTGGAGGCATTTTGACGTATTACTTATAAGGATGTTAAAAAATCTTCTGCAGTAGCCTTGCACCTCAAAAGGGTGAGCTTTGATTTCTCCTGAGCTTAGTCACATCCTTGCCCCTAGTCTGAATATCTTCTAGACTGTTTTAAAATTCCTCACCTTTGTGATAGATTAGCTTGGAATAGAAAAGAATTAAATGACTTAAGTATTAGCGTAAGTATTATTTTATTCTTATTTAGTTAAATTTTTGTCTCATTGAATGCTACACTTTCTTGAGGGTACAGATTTGTCCTTCATTTTTTATTGCCCATCAAGAAAAATTATTTCTAACCTACAATCAATAAATGTTTACTGATTTGAAATTTCATTTGGGAAGGCAGAATACAGAATTATTTAACTTTTGGTGCCTGATGCCTGTTTGGATTCTATTCACTTGCTGTGTGACCTAAGTTCACAAAACTTTCTAATTTCCTCAACTCAGAAGCGGATAAAATGAGAAAATAAAGTACTTGGAGCTTTTAAAGTGCTATTGATACAATGACTATTTCCTGAGCTCAGACTATGCTTTAGCTTAGAGGTAGGTGCTGGTGAAGAACACAAAATACACAGGGTGTTCTCTTCAGAGCCCAAGGTAGTTGGGGAGACAGACATAAACCAATTTATCAAACATATTATGTAATTACAAATTGCCATGAAAGGTTAAGAATTCAACGAGAGGTTGTAAAAGCAGGGCCTGATTTAGATTACCGAGGAAGAGTCTCGGAGGGAGTGGCATTTCAGCTGAAATTTGAAGGATGAGGACAGTCTCTTATTTCCTCACCTCCCTCTCATTCCTCAACTCTCTGGAGTCCGCCTTCCATCTCTCACTATCTAAGTAGCTGTTACTAAGGTCACCAATGTCTTCCATGTTACTATATGCAACTGACATTTTTCAGTCCTCTTACTTGACTTCCTAGCAGCACTCTGCGGTTAATCACTCCCTCCGTGAAACGCTGTTTTCCCTTGCCTTCTCTAATAATAAACTCCTCTTCAGTCTCTTTTGCAGGTTCATCACCGTAAGTGCTTGGACAGCCTCGTCGTGAACTGTAACTGTGAAAAACAACGCAGTCCTTCTGAGTCCTAAAAAAAAAAAAAAGGTGTACAAGTGAACACATTTTGGGGCCCTCTTCTCGCTTTCGGCACGCTTCATAAATCCGCTAATATGACTTTTCGGTTTCAGCACAGACGTCCCTCTCTCTTGAGGGCTGGGCAAGCACAGCCATTCAATGTGCCCGGGGAATGCCCAAGGCGCGGGACAAAAAAGGTGTATAAGGCAGCCCCACTAGCACTTTAACAGCCACAGTCCAGCACTCCTCCTCAGCCTCGCCCAACACCGCTTCGCGCGCGATTCGCGCCGTCGAGTCCTCCAACATCCCAGCATTCCCTGCGCTCCTACCATCGAGAGCAGCTTCCGGCGTCGTTCGTGTAGGTGGGTGAAGAAGGAGCGGGCCCTCGCCGCTCTGTCTCACTGTCTCGCGCTCTCTCGGGCAACATGGCGGGTGTGGAGGAGGCAGCGTCCTCCGGGAGCCACCTGAATGGCGACCTGGATCCAGACGACAGAGAAGAGGGAGCTGTCTCTACGGCTGAGGAGGCAGCCAAGAAAAAAAGACGGAAGAAGAAGAAGAGTAAAGGGGCTGCCACAGGTAAAGGGAGTTTTGTATGTTCCCAGTCCCCGCCAGGGATTGCCGAACGGCTCGGCCCAGGCCCGGCAGGGGTGACAAGAGACTGGGGGACTCGGAACACTGCACTGGACTGATTCCCAGGACTGAGTGTGTGTTGAAATCGGACTACAGATTCCCAATCTCGGGGGGAGGCGGCTTCTCTTTAGCTGGGACTAGAGAGTTGGTGGGGGTGGGGTGGGGGAGAAAAGGGTTCTTCAGCCTGTGGTGAGGTAGTTCTGGGGTTGCTGGGCCCTTATAATTGCCAGAACTCAGCTCCCACCCATACATACCGTGCAACGAACTTGAAGCTGTGCACAGGGCCCAGCTCTGCTACCCTCCTCGCGGTGTGCCTTCCTCAAAAATCCGTTCTGACCCGGACTGTCGCCTCTTTGCTGAAGCAACCTGGAGCATATTTTCGTCAAGGATAGGAGAGGAGTGGGCAAATCTTAGTGCCTTGACTGCGCCTCCCCCCACCTTCCTGGTTTACAGAAGGATTTTTGTTGCGGGCTGCACTTCTGGGTGTGTGTATATGTGTGTTTGCCCACGCGCTCATGTCACTGAGTAGTAATTGCAGAATATATGGTAGTGGTGCGAATTTTCACCTGCCTCATCCCCTATTATCACCAAGCTTCAAGGCTTTTAGGTGTGAATTATGATGCCATTTGCCGGCAGTCCAGATAGAATATTCTGTGGGTTGGAATTGAACTTCTTTAAATCCATTGGTAAGGTAAGGAAAACAGCTGAAAGTTTACACTTGGATTACATTATGAGTTAGGAACTTAAAATATTTTGAGAAGTCGGTGTTTTTGTTCTACGTGGTCCTTCATTTTAGGGAAAAAAATGTTGTACCTGTTTCTAAAATCAGCCACACAAAGATTGAGGGACCAGTGGAGAGGCCACAAGTGATGAAGGTGAAGTTGAGACAGGTTGGAAAGGGTTAATCTATAACTTTATGAAATTTGGATTAAATGGGAGTTGAAAAGGGAATGTTGTGGGTGCTGAGACACTTCAAGAGAAAGTTTAATCCCTGGACATAAGCCGGCTGTTCCTGGCTTTCGGATGAAATCCAAACTCTTCAGTTTGTCCATTCAGGTGTTCAGTAGACTGACCCTAATATATTTTTAGCAGTTGTGTCTCTCAATATGAACCCTCTACAGTAGCCAGAATATCACTTCAGTATGTGCTAAGTGGGAATACTATCCCTTTATACACACAGCTATTGCTCCTACAGCTAGATTGTTGTAATCACTTGGGTGAGGTGGGGGGAGCTGGTCTTGTGCTGTTCAAGAATTTAGGTTTTTTAGTAATGGAATTATCTTTTCCTATTTGTTTTGATTTTACCCATCCTGGCTTGGCAACTTCTTCATGAAGATTTGAAGTTCCCAGTGTCTTGTACAAATCCTCCTCTTGCTAAGACCTTCAGCATTTACTACCTATCTTAAGTACCTGTTTGGTTAATAAAGTGTTTGCTGTAGTCAAATTGTTAAGTACTTTAAAAAGTGAAACAACTTAAGGCTAGGGACCAACTCACATTTTCTTTTATTGTTTAGTTACTAGTACAAAGAAGGTGTAATGGATAGTTTATTGAATGGACAATGCTACTTAGATGTGGCAGATTTTTGTTAAGTAAATTCGATTATGTTCACAATAACGTTTTCTGTTTTTGTTTCCTGAATACTTATCAGACGGGAAAGGACTTGTGTGTTCTCCAGGATCCTTAGAACATATTCAAATTGGAAAGTATCTTTATTAGATGTGACTTATGTTATATTTGATCAGCAGGGCAACAGGAACCTGATAAAGAATCAGGAGCCTCAGTTGATGAGGTAGCAAGACAATTGGAAAGACAAGCATTGGAAGAGAAAGAAAGAGATGATGACGATGAAGGTAAATGGTAAATTTGATTTTTGTGGTTAGAAAAGCAAGAAAATATGATATTCTTTAAACAAAATCTGCTTGTGTCCATATAGTTTGTGATTCTCTGATGTTTTACTTAATTAATTGACATTAAAGCCTCAATATCACAGATAAAAAAGAAAAGGTATTTATAAGTAACTCTTAAAAAGTGGGATAGGTTGAATGACTGCTCAAATAACACAGATCTCAACTTTTAAAAATGTACTTGGTAAAATACCAAGTAGTGGGTATCAAGATGAAATAAAAGGACTGTTTATTCAACTAACATTTATTGAGCAACTAATATGTACAAGGTGCTGTCTTAGAATACTTTCACATGTGTTCTCATTTTACCTTCACAAAACCAAGCAAAGTAGGTGCTCTTTTCAGGAAATAATAGTTATGTCATTTGCCCAGTGTGACACAGCTATGTGTAGAACCAAAAGTTTCAAACCTAGCACCTGATTCCAAGTCTACTCCTTTACTCTGTATGAAAGCTCCCTCTCTTTATTTTCAAAGACTATATGGAGTGCCTATAAACTCTATTACAAATTTCCCAACCCTAGCTTCTTGCCGTATGTTGGTCCTATAAAATTTCTTTAAAGACAAAAACTCTTGGAATTCTAACAATTGATGTTATCAGTAAGACAGTGGAGGCAGTATTTGCTAAGAGAACTTATTCTGCAGGCTTTTTTGGCAGAAAGGGAGATGAGATTTTCCCATTCTTAATTGTACCGTTGTGACTTGCTGCTCTTCCTCAAGCACTGCCAACTTGGGCTTGTGCCTTATGATCCTTAGCAACACAAAAGCTTGCTGTACTTTAATTATTGTGTTAGGATAAGGCAGAGTAGTAGTCTCTCCTTTAGAAAGATAAACTCTATGTCTTCAAGGAGCTTATAGTCAAAATTTGGTGGAAAATATGCCAAGGTTCAAGGGAATAGTTAGCTCTTCCTTAAGCAAATCTCTTGTCCATTTTACCTTGGTTTGTGCTTCAAATTATGACCATATTTTGAGCTCTTAGCAAGAAAGAAACTGTTAAATTCAAGGTTATATAATAGATTGCTGTAGGCCTGTGTAGAATATCAAAATGTTAATCTTGAAGAGTGTTCCTTGTTTCATTGCACCTCTGCAAAGTTGTGTGAATCTCTTGACATTGAAGGAGAAAAGTTTGATTGTCGGATTGGAAATCATCAATGTTTTAAAGACAATTTTTGGAGTATTGGTTTTCTCTAATTGAATTGTTTGCCTAATTCGTTTCAATAATAGTAATTATTGAAATGAATTAATAATTAGTACTAATTCATACTAATTAGTAGTACCAATTAATAGATTAGTACTACTTATCTATTGTGAGAGTTGTTTGAGAGGATAGAAAGTTAGTATTTCAGAATCTTTGTACAAAAGAAAAACTGATAGTGGGATGGAGAGACAAAGAGCGGAAAAGATACACTGAAAGCTTATTGGAATTTGGAGATGGAATTACGGGCTCAATGATGAAGGAACACTCTTTGGAAGGAGTGGGACTTGAGTGAATGAAACCAAACAGAAGAGACCACTTTGGGGCAGAACAATGCTGAGAATGTATTCAAGATGTAGTGAATAGTGCAGACCAGCCATATGAGATGATTTGTTGAAGGAGCCTTGGAGCATTTTTAAAAGAATGTTATAGGGGAGCCTGGCTGGTTCAGGCCATAGGGCATGTGACTCTTGGTCCTCAGGGTCATGAGTTTAAGTCCCACATTGGGCATAGAGCTTACTTAAAAGATAAAATGTTAAAGAAAAGAGAAGAATGTTATAAAAATAATTTAATCTTTATATATATGCAGGGTTGCTAGAGGAAATATACAGGAAAGGCTTGGAAATCATTTTGGAGGGCACTTAACAGCTTAGGCATGTGTTAATGATGATTTAAATTGGTGGGCATAAATGAGAATGGAAAGGAACGGTTCATTGGAATAGTGGTTGTGGAAGCAGAATTCAAAAGATGCAAGAGACTTTCAAACTGGGGAGAAGGAAGAAGAGGCATTAGTAGATTCTAGAGGTTTGAACATGGGTGACAATGTTGGTGCTGTTCACTGAAATGGTGAAGTAGAGAGGGAGAGTGGGTGGGGATTGGAGGAGGGAATTTGTAGGCAAAGGAGAAGGTATTGTGTTTAATTTTAGATGTGTTTAATTTGACACTGGAGTATTGGTGTGAAAAGTTAGTCCCATGGGCAATTGGCAATGTTCTAGAAGTAATTCAATAAAGTTTTAAGTTAGGTTTTTAAAAAAAAATTTTAAGTATTTAAGTCCAGCGCAGGACTTGAACTCATGACCTTGAGATCAAGACCTAAACAGAGCTCAAGAGTTGGACCTTTAACCAACTGAGCCACCTGGATCCCCTAAGTCAAGTTTATTAAGGTATAATTTGCCTAGGACTATATTCACCATTTTCAAAAAATACACTTTGTTTTGGAGAAGTTTTAATTGGGGTTCATAGCAAAATCAAGCAGAAGGTACAGAGATTTCCCATATACCCCCTACCACTACACATGCACAGCCTCTCCCATTATCAACATCCCCCACTGGAGTGGTGGCATTTGTGATAGTGGATGAACCTACATTGATATATCATTATTATGCAAAGTCCATAGTTTATATTAGGGTTTACTCATGATGTTGTACATTCTATATATTTGCCCTTTATGAGTAATCGTTTGATGGGGCGCCTGGGTGGCTCAGTTGGTTGAGCATCTGACTTAGGCTCAGATCATGATCTCACCGTTCATGAGTTCGAGCCCCGTGTTGGGCTCTGTACTGACAGTTCAGAGCCTGGAGCCTGTTTCGGATTCTGTATCTCCCGCTCTCTGTTCCTCCCCTGCTCACACTCTTTCTCTCTCAAAAAAAAAAAAAAAAAAAAAAAAAAAGTAAAAAAAAATGGTAAGTATATCGTTTGGTGAGTTTTGACAAATGTACGCATTTGTGTTACCACAACCAGGATGTAGACCATTTTCTTTTAATGTTTGTTTATTTTTGTGAGAGAGAGAGAGTGACAGAGTGCAAGCAGGGGAGGGGCAGAGAGAGGGAGACACAGAATGTGAAGCAGGCTCTAGGCTCTGAGCTGTCAGCACAGAGCTTGACGCAGGGCTTGAACTCATGAACCAGGGCTTGAACTCAGGAGCTGTGAGATTATCACCTGATCCGAAGTCGATTGCTTAACCGATGGAGCCATCCAGGCACCTCAAGATGTAGACCATTTTCATTTAACATTTCCATCTCCACAGAAAAGTTCCCTTGTACCCCTTGAAGTCTGTTCTCTGCTCTATACCCTGATCCCTTGAAACCTTTGATACATTTTTCTGTTACTGTAGTTTTTTCTACAATATTATATAAATGGAATTATTGTAGTGTGTGGCTTGTTTGGCTTATTTCCCTTAGCATGATAATCTGAGTCATCCAGTTGTTGCATATGTGTCAGTAGTTCGTTCATTACTTTTTATTGCTGAATAGTATTCCAAATTCGTTTATCCACTTACTAGTTGATGGATATTTGGATTGTTTCTAGTTTTTGCCTTATGAATAAAGTTACTGTCAACATTTGTATACAAGGCTTTGTGTAGACATTTTCATTTCTCCTGAGTAGATACCTAGGAGTAGGTTTGCTGGTCATATGGGAAGTATATGTTTATAAGAAATTATCAAACTGTTACTTAGAGTAGCTGTGTCATTTTGCTTTCTGGTCAGCAGTGGTTGAGAGTTCCAAGTGCTTTGAATCTCTTAAGCATTTGGTATTGTTAATTTTTAAATTTTAGCTTTCTGACAGGTGTGTAGTAGTATGTTATTGTGGTTTTAACTTGCATTTCCCTAATGATTGATGATGTTGAACATCTTTTCATGTTTTTGCCTTTCATATATCTTTGGTGAAATGTTCACATCTTTTGTCCATTTTTCAATTGAGTTATTTGTTTTACTGAGTTATAGTAGTTCTCTATTCTTGATACAAATTCTTTATCTGATAAATGTTTTAATATTTTCTTTCATGTTAGTATTGTTTGCAGCAGAAAAGATTTTAATTTTGATGAAATCCCATTTTATTTATGGGTCATGTTTTTTGTGTGTTATCCAAAAAGTTAAATAATTGCTGTCTCTAGGGTCATGAAGATTTTTTCTTACGTTCTCTTCAAGAAGTTTTATACATTTTTATTTTTATTTATTTTAAAGAATGGAAAGTTTTGTTTTTTTTAAAAATCTTTATTTTTGAGAGACAGATAGCATGCAGGTGAGCAGAGATGGAGCAGAGAGAATTTTGAGCAGGCTCCACACTGCCAGTGCAGAGCTGGATGTGGGGCTCGAACTCATAGACCATGAGATCACGACCTGAGCCAAAATCAAGAGTTGGGACATTGAACCAACTGAGCCAACCAGCCACCCCAAGAAGTTTTATATATTTTTAGCTGTTATGTTTAGGTCTATGATCCATTAGAATTCATTTTTGTATATAGTGGAAGGTAAGAATTAAGGTACCTTTTTTTCTTGCATATGGATGTCCAGTTGTCATTCAACAAATGTTAATTGATTTGGACATGGTGCTAATCCAGCAATAAATATGAACAGTCTATACCTGTTAAGAATATCCTGGGATGCTGTGAAAGATTTACAAAAACATAAGTTGTGGGGCACCTGGGTGGTTCAGTGAGTTAAGCGTCGGACTTCAGCTCAGGTTGTGATCTCACTGTTCATGAGTTTAAGCCCTTTGTTGGGTGCTGTGCTGACAGCTCAGAGCCTGGAGCCTGCTTCCGATTTTGTGTCTCCCTCTCTCTGCCCCTCCTCCGCTTGCATTCTGTCTGTCTCTCAATAAATAAACGTTAAAACATAAAACGTAAAAATAAATAAACATTAAAATCAAAAATTTAAAAAACCAAAAATTAAAAATAAATAAACATTAAAAAAAACATAAATTGTGGCATGATATAATGCATGGGAGTATAAGCATATATAGTTGAGTATTCGGATCCAGGCTCTACCACCCTTCTGGCAATAAACAGTAGCTATTATTCCATACCGAATACAGACCTTGAACATTGGATAAAGTAATTAGCCTCAGAAGAATGAGTATCAAAGGAGGAGCTTCTTCTTACCTCATTTTCAAGATGAAGAAACCATGGTAGAGAGAGGCTAAATAATTTGCCTAACATCACACAGCTGGAAGGATTTTTAGGGTGTATTTAAAACTGGATATATATCTTGAAGCATTTGTTTTAGGTTGAGTGTAGTGTTATGTATCAGTATGCTAGACATTGAATGTTCTTCCAGAGTAAAGACCATCTTGTTTGCTATTTTACTCCTTTTACCTATTTGAGAAGTCAGCAAATTATTATTATTATTTTTTAATGTTTGTTTTTGAGAGAGAGAGAGCGTGTGCACACATGAGTTGGTGAGGGGCAGAGAGAGAAGGAGACACAGAATCCAAAGCAGGTGCCAGGCTCTGAGCTGTCAGCACAGAGCCCAACATGGGGCTCAAACTCATGAACCATGAGATCGTGACCTGAGCCAAAGTCGGATACTTAACCGAGCCACCAATCCCTAAGCAAATGTTTATTGAATGAATGAAAGTTACTATTAAAATTGTAGTGCAGAATATGTGAATTAGTGTTTTCTTTTTTAATTAATTTTTTTTTTTTTTTTTTTTTTTTTAGAGCACCTGCAAGCAGGGGAGAGTGGTGGAGGGGGAGGGGAAAGGGGGTGAAGGAGGGAGAACCCTGGGATCATGACCTGAGCTGAAATCACTAGTCAACCACTCAACTGACTGAGGTACCAAGGCACCCTGAAAGTTGTGTTTTCTAAAAAAAAAAAAAAAAAGAAAAAAATTCATGTTAGGGGCTCCTGGGTGGCTCACTTTGTTGTCTTGGATTTCGGCTCAGGTCATGATCTCTAGTCAGATCAAGCCCTGCGTTGGGGCTCTGCTCTGACAGCGTGGAGCCTGCTTGGGATTCTCTCCCTTCCCCTCCCCTGCTCATATGTGTGTGTCTCAAAAATAAATATGTGTCATACGTCTCAAAAATAAATAAACATAAAAAAATTTTTTTACTGTTATTTTTCTTGAGCTTTTGAATCTAGAAACCAGTAATGCATAAGTTGGCAATGTTTGTGTTCCCACTGTGTTTCCATGTTTCCTGTACCCAATTTCATGAGGTTGAATGAACATAAGAAATTGCAAATTTCTGGGGCGCCTGGGTGGCTCAGTTGGCTAAGCATCCGACTTCAGCTCAGGTCACGATCTCACAGTTCGTGGGTTCGAGCCCCGCGTCAGGCTCTGTGCTGACAGCCTAGAACCTGGAGCCTGTTTCAGATTCTGTGTCTCCCTCTCTCTCTGACCCTCCCCCGATCATGCTCTATCTCTCTCTGTCGCAAAAATAAATAAACGTTAAAAAAAAAAAATTAAAAAAAAAAAGAAATTGCAAATTTCTAAGTCAGAAATTGTCAAATATTGGCTGTTTTCTATCACTCAATCCATTGAAGCCCTATATCCTGTTACCTCCTTCTTTGTTAAACTGCTGTTTTCTATTAGGATAAAATAAGCGAAAAGAACATTCATTTGTTGAATAGAGTGAATATTTATCATATGCTTAGTCCTGTGCCTTAGTTTAAGGAATGGTGTATAATCTTTAAGGAGCTCACAGACAAGTAGGGTCATTGTAGCTCCCTTATCATTTTGCAGACAAAAAAAAAAAGATTATAATTTTGTGTGATAATTATAATAGAAGAATATAGGTGGTAGCATGGTGAGATAATTTATGACTCCTGCTTATAATTCTGGGAGTAGAAAATTTAAGCATTCGTTTGACATTGTTTTATGAGTGTGGATTTCATGATCTAAAATTATTGATGCTAGCCATGAGTTACTGCCACTAGGGGAAACATTTAAAAGAAGACTATATGGTGAACATACTATTAAACTGTCAACTTCTAGTTGTTGCCACAGCTTCCTATTCATCCCTGTTTCATAGCATTGTGATTTGTGGGTAGATTGGCATACTTCATGACTGTTGAAATTTATTGAGCAGCCTTTTTAGAAATTCAGAAATTCCAGTCTATTTTTTGGTACCCTTTATTTAAAATGTTTTAAGTCACTATTTATTTAATCTTGGCCATAATAGTATCCTTTATCTTTTCTCCAAGTTCAAGAGA
Source organism: Leopardus geoffroyi (assembly GCF_018350155.1). Taxonomy (NCBI): domain Eukaryota; kingdom Metazoa; phylum Chordata; class Mammalia; order Carnivora; family Felidae; genus Leopardus; species Leopardus geoffroyi. Next base: position 117,316,800 of record NC_059341.1, read on the forward strand.
ATGGCATGGGCTTCATAAAATATTGTTATAAAAACTAACAGATAGTGGTTACTTTAGTTACTCTTTTGCCAACTATTTTTTCAGATAGTTCTTAATCTCCATTTTTGGGGATCAGGTTCTTTTGAGAACCTGACAGCTGAACCTAGGAAAAGCATATATACCCTCTGATTTTTGTGTACATTTGACCCAGAAGAACTCTTTCTTTAATAACAACTATACAGGAAAATATATTTAAAAATTTTTAATTTTTTAAATTTATTTTTGAACAGGAGAGAGCGCAAGTGGGGGAGGGACAGAGAGAGAAAGAGGGAGACACAGAATCTGAAGCAGGCTCCACGCTTGGAGCTGTCAGCACAGAGCCCAATGCGGGGCTCAAACCCATGAACCGTGAGATCGTGACCTAAGCCAAAGTCAGATGCTTAACTGACTGAGCCACTGAGGTGCCCCAGGAAAAGATATTTTAAAATATGACCCCCTAAATATCCCTGCCTGGATTAGGAATCAGGTGATATATTCTTGGTCCAGTTCTGCAATTATCAGTTAGGATTACCTTGGGCATGTCCGTTAAACATTCCTTGTTTTACCTCATAAAGTTGCTTTGAGGATCACATGAGGTCATGAAATACTAACCTGCAAAGCATATGTAAACAAACTAGTAATATTTTAGGTGAAGTCACCCAGTCATTAGCATTAAACTAACACTGGTTATTTTTCCTAGTTTTTGAAAAAGAGTGTTAATATACTTTTTATTCTTAAAAATACCTTTTTCAATAATTCTTTTATTAGAGTGAGTCAAAGTTTCCTTAGTGCTTTTGATTATACAAACCAAATTTTGATACATTAGCATTATATAGAATTCTGTTCTAAGAATATTGGATCAACTCTGTTGTATGCTATTTAAGATGCTTTGTGTGTGTGTGTTACTTGTCTGCTTATGCTTGTTTTGTCTCTCTGTTTCTGAGGTTTAAATAAATGTGTACTTGAAATGGTCTTTTCTTAGATGGAGATGGGGATGGAGATGGAGCAGCTGGAAAGAAGAAGAAAAAGAAGAAGAAGAAGAGAGGACGTTAGTATCTTAAGTTGGTCTTACTTAAAAAACTTTAAGTGTTTGTTAACCAGCTGGTTTGAAGAGTAGGTTTGAAGTTGCTTAAGATCCTAGTGTATGTCAGGGAAATAAATTTAGGCTTAACAGAGATAGAATTTAATGAAACAACTATTCTTTCATTTAATAGTCCTGTTGGTATTTTCTTTACCTATTGTTGAGATAAGGGATGTTAATAATAAGTTGGTTGCATTTTACCACAATTTAGGGATGAGTTTATCATTTAAAACTTGAATAATGCAAATAACAATTCTTTCAGGGATGACTAAAGTGATGCCACTGTGTGGTAATAGGGTAAACATAGTTGGCAGTTCACCTGCCAGCTTTGAAATTACAAGATTCTTGATGAGTATTTAATGAGGATTCCCATTATTTAAAATTTGTGCATATGGTAAAATGTTACTAATGATGTATTGCACTATTTCATATTACTTAAAATATGATCCTACTTGCGTTTTGTTTTATTTTAAATGGCAAATCAACATCTTCAGGGACCTGGAATTCTATTAGGGAGACCAGGGGGAGAATGTATAGTATTGGGGAGTAAATGTTGGGTTGGGTTGAGAATCAGAACAAGTTCTAATCTTGGATGCCCTTTGGGCTATTAGGGAACATTGAGTGTCTGGTTGCACCTTTCTTTAAATCTTTCAGGCGAAAATTTTATGAATTAGAATATTGGGGCTGGACTCATTTTTATCTCTGTGTTGAGAGAAATACCTAACTTTTTTAAGAAAGCTTTTGGCTCTGCCAGCATTTTTCCTGATGTGTCTGCAGATGAAGATAGGATAGCCTACTTTCTATTCAGGCATCTACTTTTGTTAGGTCCTTCTACACATAGGATGTCAGTTCTGTCCCTAGAATAGTCTGTATTAAAAAAAAAATTTTTTTTTTAAGTTTATTATTTTTGAGAGAGACAGAGAGCAAGCAGGGAAGGGGCAGAGAGACGGAGACACAGAATCGGAAGCAGGCTCCAGGCTCTGAGCTGCCAGCACAGAGCCCGACACGGGGCTCGAACTTACTACGAGATTATGACCTAAGCCGCAGTCAGCCGCCCAACCGACTGAGCCACCCAGGTGCCCCCATAGTCTGTATTTAATGAGCATAGGCTACCTATGTTCTAGAAGTCTTCCAGGGATTATGATATCATATTCCTTCTGTTCAAAAATTGTTAAAAGTGTGCCTGTGAGACAAGGTATTGTCTGAAAATGGTTTGAGAGATAACTCTTTCTCCCAATACTCTTAAATTACTCCCTAACAGAAGTAGATAAACAGGGAGTAATGTTAAGGGGCTACTTTGTATATGCCACTGGTAGAATTCTTCCACTGACAGATGTTTTACTATGATGCCATCAGCTTTTATTGTGCCTCCTCCGAGGATGCTGTTGAACCTATTGTTCATTACATTTCTTTATGAGTACTTGTAAGAGACACTCTTTTGTTTGGTCTTAGTATCAAGAATAATTGTGCTTTTCCTGAGTACTTATGTATTTATCTCATAAGCATGATCTATATGCAAATAACCTAGCTTTAAAAATATATATATTGGCTACTAGAGGGCTTAGAGACAAATCTGTGGTTTTGTATTGGCTGTATTTCAGGTTCTACTTTATGTTCTTTCCATGTTTTGATTTTTGTTCTCTTATTTACTGTTTCTTATTTGTTTATTTTTGATCTCCTTGTAGGCTATCATAAATCACTTCTGGAATAAGCCAAATAATGTAATAATGAGCCATTCACTGCCCTTATTTTCCTCATTTATAAAGTGAGAGAATTACAAATGATAATAATGATAACTGTAGTACAGATTGTATAATTATTCATAGTTTTAGATAAAACTTGGGCAGGGTACATTAGTATTTTCAAAGGTTATCCAAGATTTCATCTGGTTCTTCATTTTGTGGATGAGGAATCTGAGGCTTGGCACATTTGGCCATTTGTCCAAGTCACAGTTAATAAGTGGTTAAGGCTAGTCATATTTTTATTACAAATTTTTTTCTCTAATGTTCTTTTTGAGTCTTTTGCTTTAATAATTTATGGACAGTATAAAAGGCATCTGTCAGATTTGTAGATGAAATAAAGCTGAGGGTGGTAATACTTTTGTTGATAAACTCAGGATTTCAAAAGATCAAAAAAACTGAGAAATAGACTAGGATTAGCAAGCTGAACTTTTATAGATGTACATAAAATTAGAACAGGGTAATAGGATCTAAGGATTTTGAGTGCTAGTACATTGTGAGCCAAAAAGCAGGGAGTCTTAACTATTTAATAGCTCTAAGATTTTTAGAATTAAAAGTATAGTCTTATATTAATTATACCTTATTTGGACTATTAATATAAATCAATTCTGATACCAACTTACAAAGAACATTGATAAATTCAAGGCTGGCACATAGGGGTGAAAGTGTTAAGAATCATTTCCCTTAAAGTGGTTTCTTATCATAGAGAGGAAGGAATCAGTTGAAATGAAAAGTAAAATGTTTTCAACTGCAAAGAATAAAGTTGGAAGTAACAGTATAAGTATAGGAAGAGGTTTCTAATAGTTACAGTTCTTTCAAAATGAATGGATTTTTGCTTGGGAGATAAAGACTGCTTCCATTGTTAGGAGTTCACTGCCATCTGTCAGAGGCATTAGGGGATTCCTAGATTTAAGTGTAAAGCTAAATTAGTTGACCTCTAAGATCTTTTTTTATTTTAAATTTAAATGTTCCCTCTTAGGAGGGCCCTAAAACAGTGTTTCCCAAGTTTACTTGCCCATAGGACGCTTTTAAACATTATGTAAAGACGGAAAAACATTTGGTGCTCATGAGATACTATTTGGGTTAAAGGAAGGAACTGAACATGGTTCCATAGATAAATGATTTGGCTCAATAAAGTCATATTTTTATTTATATAGTTTTTTCCCCCATTGCAGAACAAAAAGAGCAAAATATGTGTTAAAATTGAAGACAAAAATCTGTAACATAAGACCAGTTATAATCAAAAGAAAACCACATATTTCACCTCAGTAGTTGAAATGCTGCAGATATACATTGAATGTCTTATATCACTGCATAAATTAACTCAACTTCCTGGCAGTCTTTGGAAATAGCAGTCATTACTAAAAGGTGATTCTTCATATAATAAGAACTATGTAACTAGTTCTTATGTATTTAAACATTTTTTTCAGAAGACAGATCTCCAGATATTTTTGAAAGTCATCTTGGAACACTGGTGTGTTTTAGAACATAGTTTGGGAAATAATGCTCTTAAAACATATGTAAGAACTCTATCTTTTTTTAAGTATCTGGAAATTTGTATATGGCTACCTAAATTCTTTTAGCCCTGGGTATGTATATGCTTAACTTTTATACCTTATTATTTCCTTGAAATAAGTTTTTCACTTAATTTATTAATACATAGTAGTTTTATATTTTTATTTCATCTTTATAGGATCTCTTTCATATTTTCTTGTTGCTTCTTTGATTTTTATTTGTGAAAAACAGCCTTTATGCTATTCCATTTCCAGTATAGTAAATGAAGACAAAAACATTAGAATGTGCTTTCTGCCAAGGCATATACTATTTAAATACATAATGGAATTCTAAGGAGTTGAATATTTCTATTCCCAAGCAGCAGTACATCGGAGAGGAGGTGGCCAGCATGGTGAAATATCTTCTGTTTTTAACTGTAAGAAAGCAAGGAGATTCTTTAAAATTAGGTCATATAACAACCATTAGGAACTGAGAAAAACTGTAATGATAAGTGCTTAATTTTATTTTTAACTGCAGGAGTTAATGCTTTATTTGTATCTCACAGCAAAAGTTCAAACAGACCCTCCCTCAGTTCCAATATGTGACCTGTATCCTAACGGTGTATTTCCCAAAGGACAAGAATGCGAGTACCCACCCACACAAGATGGGTAAGGATCATAAAATAACTTCCAGTTTGATTTTTGAAAATTGTAGCTTAGCAATAAAGCAGATTTGATTTTTCTCAGAGCTTTGGTCCACCACCTTAATAAAAGCTTGTGAATTTGTTAACCAAAAATACAGTAGAAGCCCTCTTATCCAAAATAATTGGGACTGGTCATAGTTTAATCAAAAAAGTATGTTAAAGTGGGGAATAACAAAAAATAAAAATCTTTATTGATAAAAGTTAAACATTTGTTTTTTATCATTCTTGATATTTGAACATGTTTTTTCTCCTCATAAGCTATATCCATAATGCATTGTCTTTGAATGTATTCCATTTTGAGCTGCTGTGAATAGAAACTATGTAGTCTGAGGTCTGATACTTGTAAGTTTACATTTTTTTTCCTGAAACCATTTGCAGTTCTTATCTACACTTAATGTGACATGTTTTTTTTTTTTTTTTTGATGACTTGCCTTTATTTAGACTTTTCTGAGTAGTCAATTTAGTTTTCATAGGAATAATTTTTTTTATGTACTATATAACAAAATTACAGAATTATAGTAACTGATAATTTACACTGGTTTGTGAGCAAATCACCTGATTGTTCTGAAAGGCAACATTTCCGCTGGTCAGCAGACACTCATAGTGGCATTATGTTGACTGGCTAAGAACATGGAAGCTGGGATTCATTTGAATACCAACTCTAATGCTTATTAGCTTTGTGACTTGGGCAAGTAATTTATCATGTCTTTGTTTTCATTTCTTCATCCATAAAATAAGCACTTCATAGGGTTGTTGTGAAGAATATATGTAAAGCATTTAGGAGGGTAACAGACACATGTAAGCATTGTTAGTTGCTGCTATTATTATTCAGAACAGGAACCTGTCAGCCCCTAATTTTCAGAATACAGTGGCCATTGGTCAGTATATTTTACAGAGGGAATTGAGACCATCAGTTAATCCAGTGGTTGCCATAGTTGGTTAAGAAAGCTTCTACTGTAGCCTTGTTTCACTGACCTGTGAAGACATCATTGTTTTTCTTTAAATTTAGGAAAGAACATGATATTGTTATATTTTAATCCCCCTCCTTAATTCCCAGTACCTATAGGGAATAAGTCTATAAAGTTCTGAAATTTTGTGTCATGAGCATCTTTTCTTTGGATTTGAATTCATCAATCACCATCCCTATCTTAAAGCATCTGTTTTTGAAATGTTACAGGCATGTAATTTAACTTTTTGTAGTACATACGATATAATCAACATTTATTTTTAAATATAATCTTTTTAATTTTTTTTTTTTTTTTTTTTTTTGCTTGTTCCCTCTTCCTTCCCTTCCTTCCAGACCCATGTAACCACCTAGCAGGTAGCCTTCCATATTTTTATATGCTCCTATATGTACACATCTATGTCTGTTTATGTAGGGGGAGTGTTTTAGTCTTGTTTGTTTTCCAAAATGGAATCCTATGCACATTTTCCTCACCTTTTCTCATTCAGGAAGGCTCTCCAAGTCAGTCAGAAGACCTGTTATTCTTTTGAATGGCTTTATAATATTCCATAGAATGAATATGCTATATTGTATTTCACCATTTTCTAATCGATGAGCATTTACTTTGTCTCTAATATTTTTTGCCATATTATAAACCATTCTGTAATAAGTATTTCTAAGATACACATATGTATTTATGTATACGTGTTTATGTATGTGTCTCCTTACACTCTGGCAGTTTTACTGTGTGATAGTTTTCCAGGAGTGGAACTGCTGAATCAAAGAATATGTTAATACTTTAGTTTATGATTCTCAAACTGCTAATGATTGTGAGCATTTTTTGATTGTTGGCTTTGTTCTTTTGCTCTTCTAAAAGTTTTAAAATTTTGAATATGGTATATTATACCTCTGGATTCCTAGCAGTCTCTTAGATTTTTTTCAAACTCTTCCTCTGTGTTTTATTATGTCTTTAGTTAGTCTGGAATTTTTTTTTTTAAATTTTTTTTTTTTTTTCAACGTTTATTTATTTTTGGGACAGAGAGAGACAGAGCATGAACGGGGGAGGGGCAGAGAGAGAGGGAGACACAGAATCAGAAACAGGCTCCAGGCTCTGAGCCATCAGCCCAGAGCCTGACGCGGGGCTCGAACTCCCGGACCGCGAGATCGTGACCTGGCTGAAGTCGGACGCTCAACCGACTGCGCCACCCAGGCGCCCCAGTCTGGAATTTTTTTGTGTAGAGTTGGGAGTGCTAATTTTATTTTATTTCAAATGGACAGCCAATTGTGCTAGAATTGTTTATTCATGAAATAATTCATTCTACTCAATGGAATAACCACCTCTGCCATATACTATATTCTCATATTATGGAACTATATTTTCTTAGTCAACCAATTTCTATTATTCTACGGATCTGTTTGTGTATTCCTGTGCCTATTGATAATTCAATAAGGCAAGTCTTTCTCCTCTGCCATACACGCCCAAACACAGTTCTTTTTTATACTAAGCTGTTTTTAGTCATAATAGTTTTAACACATATACCCACAGAAAAATGCTCTCATTAGAATTCTGATCAGAATTGCATTATACTTATGGATCTTTTTTCAGAAAATTGACAGTTGTGTCACTTTATCTTATCCATTGTCATAGTATATTTTCCCACTTATTCTGATTCTTTTCAGGTAGGTCCCATCCCTTGTTTGTTAAATTTGTTAAGTGTTTTATGGTTTTGTTACTAATGTGAACAGGATGTTTTTATGTTTCCATTTCTATGTGTTTATTGCTAAGTGGAAGAAAACCATTGATTTCCTATACTTATTAAAAAATAGATTAATATTTTTAATAATGTGAATATAGTGGAATAGTTGAAGTAATGTTTAATACAAAGAAAATTGAGATTTTATAAACCTTAAAAACTATCTTTCCCTCCTTACTATCATCTGTTGCAAATTAAACATTGTAGAGGTAGAATAACCTCTGATTTTGAAACAATAGAGGAAGATATTAATTATATGTTATATTTCTTAAGTAATACTTAAATATTTAAAAGCAATCTTGTATGCTGTGGGGAAATGAAAAAGAAGTTTATTGTGGTTATGTTTGCTTTTTAGTAAGTTTTAATTTTTTTTTTTTTAACGTTTATTTATTTTTTTGAGACAGAGAGAGACAGAGCATGAACAGGGGAGGGTCAGAGAGAGGGAGACACAGAATCTGAAACAGGCTCCAGGCTCTGAGCTGTCAGCACAGAGCCCGACGCGGGGCTCGAACTCACGGACCGTGAGATCATGACCTGAGCCGAAGTCGGCCGCTTAACCGACTGAGCCACCCAGGCGCCCCAAGTTTTAATATTTTTTGACATTCATATAACCAGTTTTGACTATTTGCAAATAGATCAGAATCAGTATTCTTACAGGTTTGGTAAAGTATTAAATACAGTTTTGTATCTACCCTTTTTTTTTTTAAGTTCTCGTTAGCACACAGCATAATACTAGTTTCAGGTGTATAACATAGTGATTCAACACTTCCATATATCGCCCAGTGCTTGTCACAACAAGTGCACTTCTTCCTCTCCATCACCTGTTTCATCTATTCCCCCCACCTCCCACCTCCTGTAACCATCAGTTTGTTCTCTACATTATAGGGTTTGTTTCTTTGCTTGTCTCTTTTTTTTCCTTATTTTTTTTTAATAAACTTACTAAAAATTGCATGAATTATCACAAAGAACTTGCCTGTGTAACTACCACCCAGGTTGAGTGCAGCATTTTATTTAGCTTTTTATTTAAAATAATTCTGCACTTAAGAGAAAGAATTCCTGCATACCTTTCACTCAGGCTCTCTTTAACATTTGCCTCATCTATTCTCTTTCTCAGGGGAATATGACAATTACACCGAATATATATATTCTGTATAATATACCAGTAACATTCCATTTTCTCCTTGGAAGACAGAAAGAGGGCAGATGTGGAAAATGTTATATTGGTGAATCTCTATTCATCTACTTTTTCTGAATTATTTGAAAGTAGTTTGTGTATTTTTGGACGGAATACTAGACAAGTAGATATCACGTCCTTTTCAGGATTGTCACATCTGGAGGCACATGATATCAGATTTTATCACTTGGATAAGGTGTATCTAGTTTCTCTTGTGTGTCATTACTATTTTTTCCTCTTATAATTAGTAATTTGCACTTCTAAAAAAACTGACTTTCTCTGTGTATTTCCTATGTTAGTAAAAATTTTTAAACCAATTTTGAATGAGTATAATATTCTATTTTGTATCTAGTATAATTTTATTAGTGATTTTGCTCTATTTTCTGTAACCTGGAATTAGTTGTAAAGGCTTAGATTATATTTAGATTTTGACAGGGACATGGACATACAAGTGATACTGTGTTCTTCATATTGACTCATAGTCTGTTGCATCAGATACAATGTCAGATTGTTCTGTTACTAGTTTTACTGTATGTGGTCACTTGGTTAATGTGATACTAGCCAGCTGTTTCTTTTTTAAAGGTACTTTTTTCTTTTTGCAGTTTCCAAGTAATCTGTGGGTAGTTTGGTACCATTGGAATATCCTTTTTTTCAACAGCCTTTTTCTTAATTATTTTAATATCCATTCATGCTTTATCAGTTTTTTTCATTGGGGACTGCAAAATGGTGAATTTCTAATTCTGTAGTTCTTTCTACATTTATTAGCTGATTTTCTAGAAGAAGAATTTTCCTCTCTCAGCTGGGTCTCAATTAACTTTATCAGTTAACTATAGTTTCTTATAGGCAAAGTTAAAACATGCTTTATTTTTCTGTTTACCAGTTTTCAGAGGAAGGAATTGATCTACATGCAATCTTAATTTCTAGGTTAAAGACATGCATTTTTATATGATTTTTATAAACGTGGTATTTGGTGCTTTAAAAATATAAATGTAAGTAGCTTTCAAGTTATCCATGCAGTGAGTTCAGAAATGTTTACAACTGTTTGAAACTAATAATCAGATTTCTTTGTATCTTTTGGTTTTACTTACATTTTATGCTCTTAACACATCTAGTAAAAATGATGAAATATTGAAAAGACTCTGAAATATGAAAGAGGTGTGGGAAGTTTACATACTCTGTAAACACTTCTGTAAAGATTCTCTTTCGAGCAGTTATTTTGATAGTTTTGTTGTACATACATAATTTATTTAAAAAGTATTTCTAACCCACCTCTGTCACTTGGATGAATTAATTGCCTTTTCAAATAATTATTGGCTCAGAATGTTTTTTTCATTGTACTGATTTCTATGTATTTGCTAAATAGACTGAACATCAAAATATCAAATTTAGGAAAGAGGACAGGCTCCTTGATAATATTTTTTGTCTTTAGAACGAACCTGGAATTCTAATTTTAGATGCTGGCAGTGTATTTCTTGAATATTACTAATGGCTTTCAATTTGAACTCAAGACTTAGGAAAAGAATTTCTTTAATCTAGCTTCTGATTGGTACCTCTTTAGCAACAATGTAGAACATTCCATAACCTTTTGAAGAATTACTGCTTCTAAGAATCAGCTATGCAGCTTCAGAAGTGTAAGATGTTTGAGACTTGTTGATTTCATTATTGGAGATCTTTATTGTGCCATATTCTGATTCTAAAATGTAGTTAGATAGCATTTGAAATTTAATTATACTTAGCATTTTAATCTATAAGAAATGGATTCGAAGAATTGAAGAGAAAAAATGGGAATTGATAATGACCAATTTCATTTTCATGGTCCCACTGCATGATATCCATCAATTCCCTGTGGACATAGTCTTTCGTCTTAGCCATTCTAGAAAAAACATTTGGGGATATTTTTGTTTTTCACAAAATGTTTGGCTTTTGAGGCAAGGGGTGCAATAATGGTATGGCTATTGTATATGTGCCAGAATTATGGCCCATGTAAGAGACAACTGTGATATGTTTTGTTTAAAAACTGATGTCTTTAGCCAGTATTCTTATGCCTGGAATGATTGATTCTTAGAATGTTTGGGTTCTTGGTTTCCAGGAAAGATTTTTGGATTCATGGGAGAGAATAAACTGGAGTTATATCTGAGGGTCAGGAGATTGTGGCTTGTCTGTCCCATCATGGAGTGAGCAACTATAAGTGTATTGCAGCTAAAAAAGATTGAGCCACATGTTGAGAATATACTTTTTAAAGGATCGTATCCTGTTACCTTCTAGTCTGAGGATGTTCCTTTGAATACTTGTAATTGCCTCTTGAATCTTCACTATTCCGATTAAAAGTAATTCATACACATTTAAGTATTTGTGGTGTTCAAAACTGACCTTCACAGTTGGTGCTGCAATATTTCATTTCTTTGCAATGTCAGTATATAGATCCAAAATACATTTCCAAACAGAAAATAAGCCAAAGAAACCTCTGTGATGCTTAAGTATCCCTAAAATGACATAGGACGGCCCCTTTGTGTCATTGTAGCAAATTAAAGGTGCTAGATGTTGGCACACAGGTAGCTGTTGCGGTAGGAAGTAATCATAACTTGACAACGACCAAGAACTCACAGTATTTGGAAACATTAATTTAGGGGCATACTCTAGAGCAGTTATGTTAACTTTTTCTATAAAGAGCCATGTAGTAAATATTTCAGGCCATGGGTGTTACTCACTTATGCTTTTATAGCATGCACGTAAGTACCTATAGACAGTATGTACACAAATAGACATAATTGTATTGCAGTAAAATTTTGATTACGAGACACGTACCAGGCCGTATTTTGTATTTGCCTGCAAGCCATAGTTTGAGGAAAATAGGAGTAATCTTGAAGGCATCACTTTATTTCTTTTATTTTTAAATTAAAACATTTTTTTAATGTTTATTTATTATTGAGAGACAGAGAGAGCATGAGCATGGGAGGGGCAGAGAGAGGGGGAGACGCAGAATCTGAAACAGGCTCTAGGCTCTGAGCTGTCAGCACAGAGCCTGATGCAGGGCTCCAGCCCACAAACTGTGAGATCATGGCCTGAGCCGAAGTTGGACACTCAACTGACTGAGTCACCCAGGCGCCCCAATGAAGGCATCGCTTTATACTGAGTATAATTTATACCTCAGTGATCACTGAGTTGTGAACTGTGTATTCAATATTGCCAGTAATGTATGAAAGTTATAAGAACTTTTTAAAAGATTTTCATTTGAAAAGTTACTATTTTTGAAAGGTGCTGCTTAAAGGGAGTCAGTGTATCTTCTCATTTCCCAGATACTGAATAAAAAATGTTTGTTATCCCTGGCAGTTTTCAAATATGAGCCATATCCTTCAAGGAGCACCGCCTCTTACATTAGAAAGATCCTGCAAAAGCACATATTTTATATTTTGATGAAAGTGTATATAGATTTCCGGTCAAGTTTTCATATTAGTACTTACCCTGTTGATGAAATTAAACATTAATTTTTGGTGTGGTCTTTTGAAGTCTCTCAGAGTAACCTTGAGTGGAAGGATAATTTTTTTTCTTCCACTGCTTGGTTTCCAGGACTCTTTTCTGGCTTCTCTGTTTTTTGTTTTGTTTTTTTTTTTCCTTTTTGTGTTATTTTTGTGTGGCAAAGTTTTAGTCTCTTTGACTATGAATGAAATTTCACTTGAGGACTTTGAGAGTCTTACAAAAAAGGTTTAACTTGATTTGGCTTGATTGCAAGTGTGTGACTACTCGTATTTCAGAAACTTTGCTGATGTTTAATATAAGAAATTGAATGTGTGACATTTTTATCTAAAATGTCTTATATTAGTGTATTTTTATCTCTCAGCTTTTATGCTTATCTGCTGTTTCTAAAGT